>NW_009648953.1:3277552-3346326 GCF_000708025.1 Charadrius vociferus
AGTGGAAACTTCAATTTTTGGGGTAACGGAGTAACAAGTGGTCACTGGGGACACAGCTTTTGGGTGAGTTACTTCGTTGCTTGTAAGATAGCAGAGAAGAGCCCAATCCCCAATACTGACACAGAGACTGCCAAAATTAGATTTGCTCCAGTGGAAGAAGCGTGAGGATTTGTCTTTTCAGCAAGCCTCAATTTTTCCATTAAACAATTACAAATTTACAAAAAACCCTTCCCATTGGTACCCAGCATACAGCTTCTGCCCTGCAGCTCCCCCCTGGTACAGACCACCAGCTGCTGCTGAACGACAGGAGAGCTGGTGGCAGCAGGATTGTGGCATCCGTGGGCACTGGGAAGATGAGGGTGGAGCACTGGGAGATGTGACAAAGCGACAGGATCCCACACAGTTGAGGTGTCCTCCCACCCAGGGAAGTGACAAGATGGCACAAATAAGCCCAGCGGAGATGATGCAAAGTTTGAAGAAAGTCTGTCCCTGTGGTTGTGACAACCTCTGTGCAGGCATGAGCTCTGCCAACACTTCCCAACCTTTGTTTGGGTGAGAATACATTTCATTTAATTCTACCATAATTACAAAAAAGTAAATAAATCTGGGAAACTGGAAGGAGGAGAGAAAAAGAAATTAAACAAATGCAGCCGAGTAGAAACTAGAGCATCTTCTTCCTGACCAGCAGCGCCGTGCTGTTCTCCCTAGCTGCGTTACACAGCACCATGTACAAGATTCCTGATGCCACACAAAAATACCTTGCTTTTCCAGTTGCTCTTACAACTTTGCCAAAGGTTGAAAATTTTGAAAAATTAGAGACCGGTTTTATTCTTCGCTGTGCTAAAGGACAACACATCTGTCGTGGTTTAACACCAGCCAGCAACTAAGCACCACACAGCCGTTTGCTCCCCCCGCCTCGCCCCCAGTGGGATGGGGGAGAGAATAGGAAGGGTAAAAGTGAGGAAAAACTCGTGGGTTGAGATAAAGGCAGTTTAATAGGTAAAGCAAAAGCCTCACACGTCAGCAAAGCAAAACAAAGAATTCATTCACCACTTCCCATCAGCAGGATCTGGGAAAGCCGGGCTCCATCACACCTGATGGTTACTCGGGAAGACAAAACACCATCAACTCCAAACATCCCCCCCTTCCTCCTTCTTCCCTCAGCTTTATATCCTGAGCATGACATCACATGGTATGGAATATCCCTTTGGTCAGTTGGGGTCAGCTGTGTCCCCTCCCAACTCCTTGTGCCCCCCGGCCCTCGCTGGTGGGCCGGTGTGAGGAGCAGAAAAGGCCTCGACTCTGTGTAAGCACTGCTCAGCAATAAGGAAAGCATCCCTGTGTTATCAACATTGTTTCCAGCACAGATGCAAAACATAGTCCCATTCTGGCTACTGTGAAGAAAAGTAACTCTACCTCGGCCAAAACCAGCACAATATCCAAAAGCCGTCCCCCCTCCCACCCCCCTTGAAATTGCATGCAAATCAGTTTTTTAAAAAAATCTGTGTTAAAAGAAAAAAATCAACTTTATTTTCCCTATTCAAATGGTGAACAGCAGACCTTTATTGCCATTGCTTGAAACGTCAATCCACTGGAGTGCTCGAGCCTCTCGACTGTGACATTCAACTCACTGTCATTAAATGGCTTCTGTTGGCTGAGTCAGAGGCATTTAGGACTAAAAATAGTGACTTATTCATGGAGGAAAAATATAGAAAATATTTTTATTCATTTATAAGTTGTTAAAAATATATTTTGCCAATATTTTAAGAATGTTACTGAGTTTGACATTGAAATTATTTCTTCAGACCCTATTTGTTGAGCAAATGCAGACCTGAGATAAGATTTCTTTAGGCATTTAGTAGTATATGTCCTCTCAGCATGCAACAAATGTACTTTTGGAAAAGGAGACATAGCATTTCAAGTAAAATTATGTGGGTTTGAAAATCTTATTTCAGTCAGAGTTTTTAATCAAAAAACAAACAACCAGCAAAGCTGTTTTCCTCAGTAAGAGAAAAATCAATCCAAAGTTTATGCCCTCATTTCTCTTTTTTTTCACTGATACATAAAGCTGTCTGCGTACCATACAGCTGAATAATAACAGTTAAGCTATTAAGCTTCAGCTCATTTTAAAGACTAGAATTATACTGTGGCAATTTGTGACTTTTTAGCTAGCAAGAGGTCACCATGCTGTCAGCGGGTATTTGCAGCCCTACATCAAGTCAAAGCCCACAACCCACAACAGACCCCAATTTTCTGTAAAAGCTTCTCCAAAGAGAGCGTTTGGGCATTACCTGAGCCTTTCTCAGGCTCGATTTAGTCAAACTTATCTTAGCAGATAACTATTCTAGTTAAAACAGATTTAGCATTATACGTAAAGTAGAGGTGTTGGGTTTTTCTAAAAAACGGACTATTTGCTCCATTAATGCAATCAATCACTGCATATTTTTTACCATTTTTTGAACTCGAAAGAGATGGATGTAGAAAAAGAAGGTCAAATCAGAGCAAGCAGCTATACTATGAAAAGGCAAGTGCTGTTTGCAGAGGCAGCCAAGTAAGTGCTGAGACACCCGTTCAAGAAAAACAAAATATTTTCCTTCCTGGAATTATAGCTGTATGTGATTTACTAAGAAATTTGCCTTCAGCTATATGGAAAGACATAACAATTCAGCTATGTTGTACTAATTTTACTATGTACTTTGCTATATTATCATTAAAATGTTACTGCTGTGTATGCAGTATGATTTTGCATGCAATATGTATCATTCCTACAGCAGATGCTTTTAAGCCTCCCTTTTTCGCTTAGGAAAAATTCAAAAATTAAATCCACAATTATTTTTTTTTTATGAAAAAAGCCCTTGAAATCAATGGTGCAAGGATTAGAAGGAGGAACAGCTGAGTGCAATTCAGGTGAGAAATTAAGTCTGTATAACTACGGAAAAGGAATGAGAGGAAATTTAAGATGGAGAGCCTCGGTTTTGGGGAGTCTCCTTGTGAGATATTGAGAATTAAACTAGAGGCAAGTGTTTAAGAACACAGTGTGGTGAGTAATCCTGCTTTGCTTCTTGTAGCATGTTTCAGGTTACCTGGCAAATCTCTGCCAGGGCTATTGGAAGCTGATTAAAAAATATGAATGAATAACATATAATGTTAGTGAGTATTTCCATGATGGGAAATGCAGCCGGAGGCATGTACCTAAGTTCCATCCCAGTTCCTAAGCAAGGAGTTACACACTTAGTTTGCAGTGTCTGGATTTCAGTCTTATTTTTCACGAGTGTAAAGATGTCAGGCGGGAAGCAGGTGAACACTTCTGCAATCATTAACCAGTTTCAGGTTTAAGATACTTCGTGCTTAGTTTTGAACGGCAGAGGCTCCACCTAAAGCCCTTAGGAATAGTGTGCCCTCCATACCTTAAACCAGGATAAGGCTGCAGTCAGCTTTTTTTTTGTGCTGTCACAGTCCCTGTGATGGGTGTTACTGTTATCTCCTCCTTTATTATCAGATGACCACGCAAAGTGAGCTTTTGAGGTGCGCAGAGATTTCCAGCTGGAGACAGAGATGCCAGCTTTCCCTCTAGCAAGACATTTCAGTAGCTGTGTTCAACCAGGTGTGCTCCTGCTTCCAAGTGAAATAATGTGCTCACATTTTTCCTTTGATCAAGTAAAAAGCCTCGGGATAATTAGCTGAAGAAATGATGCTGATAGCTAATGGTTTCCTTCTGCATTGGAGATCTTGCTGATGTGATCTGGATATACGTCATGATAGATGTGAACGGAATGCTGCCACGCGCTGTATCGCCAGATGCTTCCCCCCTTTTCGGAGGCTGTCAGACAGCAGAGAAGCATCCTAAACCTGGGCATCCTACCCCCCACCCTCACCCCATCACTCACGGTGGTTCATTTCTACCAAGTGACCATCAGTCTGCCATACTGACTAATTGTGGCTTGTGCGTATTTTTTGGCTCAAACTTCAAATTTTACGTGATGACAATTAAATTTGTTGTGGGTTGTCGACTAAGGATTCCAGGCCATATCTCCCATTTCAGAAGAGGAATTAAATTGGTTTTGGGGCAATAACAAAGCTGACTCAGCTCTCTCGCTGCTGGCACCCCCCCATAGCCCTGAGGCAAGCACACAGACCCCCTCCTCACTCCATGGGCTAAAGGGAGTAGCTGCTGAGCTCACACAGATGCATGTGACACCGTAGCCCTCCTACTCCTGATCCTGAGGGTCTGTGTTGAAAAAGGGACTCAGATTATCTAGGGGCTTTCAGAGGCCGCCTGTGAACAGGAGACAGATGCCCTCAGAGTGTACAGAGGATGCATGAATCTTGCTTAGTCCATGGGGCTGTAAGCCATACCCTCCTAAAAACAGGAGAAATGGGGGGGAAAAGAAAATCTCCTTTTCTTATACGTGGCAGGAGATTTCTATATAGGTATGAACAAGACTAAATGGATTACAAGACTTGGTCATTATCTCGCAGGAGACTTGACCATGAATATATGTGAGGGCTACACACAACCATGATATGGTCAAGGTAGGAGGGTATCTGCAGGCATGCTGTGGCTCCACAAAAAAATCAGATAACTAAAAATGAGCTTACGCTGAACACCTGAGTTCCACAATATGCCAGAAAACTGGGTGCAGTGTTGTTAGAGTTGAATGAGAATCAACAATCGGAAAGGTGAACAGTTAGTTTTGTCTCATGAATACATGTTGTGAGAGGCTTCCTACGGTAACAGGACATCTTTCTGCTTCTTGTAATGAGTGCTAAGAATGTTCAGGTTTGTTTCTCTTAGTGCCAGTTAGAAAGCTATAGATATCTCAGAGGTAGGTATGCATTAATCGGTGTTTTATATGCAGCTTCTGTATCTATTAAACATTTATGTAATGCAATAATCTCAAGTCGGAAGGACTTTAAAATATTTACATGTCTTAATAAATGTTTAAAATGCAATTTTTGTAGCAAACAGAAGAACTGGACTTCCTTTGACTTCCTGTGTCTCTAGTAAGACATGAAAATATGGAAAACATGGGTTGCAGAGATATCTGCAAGTTCCCATCCCACAGGAAGTCAACAAGGTGAAGAAGAACCTCAGCAGAGGGTTGAGACACTTTGTGTGGTGCAGAGCAAAGGCCCGTGGTGCAGAGGGGGAGTAGCTCAGTAGATAGCTTTGGACGGGTTAGAGGGACTGTCGCATGGACAGTTTTTCTTTCCCAATTTTCAGCCAAGTCTTACTGTGTACTGGCGACACAGTGGGTGTCTCAGTGACGGCTCTTCCAGCTATAGAGCTGTCTGAGGCGAAGAACCCCTCACAGCCAATACTGCATATTCAGCACAGTGCCAATCCTATATAGTGCCATATTCTGTTTAATGCCAGGACTATACAGTCAGGCTTTGCTCAAAGCAAGGGATTAACTTCTCTCTAAGGGGCGGACGTAGTCATAGCTCATGTCAGTCTCATGCACAGAGCACATAACCAGACATGGTAGCTAACAGAGCTGGGTTTCATGCTCTTTGGCGTGGTAACCTTACAGTGCTTTAAAAAAGTCTTTATAAAAATGAATCAGCTTTCCAATGTGGGAGCAGAGCAAAGGCCAGCTGGAAATGAAACCTAGGAATGAGCGTGTCTTTTTGTATCTGAATTTGCAGCATTTTCGATCTTTCATTTTGCACAAATGACACACAGGTTTTGTAAGGGTTTTTTTTAAAAAGGCCTTAATGTCTTCTGTTACAGAAGAGGACCACAGTTTCCATACATATGTGATAGACTTACACTACCATAGTACTTAGTGGCCTTAGTGCATTGGGTCTAAAGAAGCAGCGACAGCAATCTCAAAGCATTAAGATTAAATGAATGAACAGAGAGAAATTAGGAAGAAATTCTTTACCCTGAGGGTGGTGAGGCACTGGAACAGGTTGCCTGGAGAAGTTGTGAATGCCCCATCCCTGGAAGTGTTCAAGGCCAGGCTGGATGGGGCTTTGGTCAACCTGGTCTAGCGGGAGGTGTCCCTAGACCAAACTTAACAAGCTAACTTCTGTTTTGGAAATGCTCCAAACTCCAGAGATAACCTTCTATTTTTAGTGACAGCTACCAGAACTAGACTCCTAGACTCAGACATGTAAAAATTGGTTCAGTTTTCAAAACAAGCATGTCTAAATTTTCCTATGTAATAGGTAAAAATTGGTTCAGTTTTCAAAACAATTGAGATGAAGCACGTTCTAATGTTACTCCAGAATCTTGGATACTATAAGAGAATAAAATAATTGGTTGTGTCAGCACAGGGAAAAACACCTGCTTGAAAAACAAACAGGAAAAAAGGGGCTTTGGATGCTCTACAGCTAACCATGGTATGAGGATTCATAGTAAAGCAGTGGATGATTGCTTCCCAAGTATAGAACAAATATTATTGCTCGTAATTTTTGGAAAACAAGTCAGAATGTCAAATTTATTAAAATGCTGTTCTACTGTAGATAGGACATGGCGACAACTTAATTAATCAAAACCAGGAGATGACAGAAAGTATTAGTAAGCAGGCAAAATCCTTTTTAGATCCTCTTCATAGTAAAACTTAAAATGTAAATCTGAGAACTTAGAGATAGTAAATCTCTAGGAACTATTCAGAAGCCAATTATTCCCAAAGATGTCTACTGTATAATTCATTCAGGACCCTATTTCACTTGCAACAGGCAGATTTAAAGTTATTCAAGGAAAGCAACTCCTTGACCTCTCAAGACTTTTAGCAACTCTTGAGAAGGAAACAATCTCCCAAAAGTGCAGGTTGAAGAGTGATAAGTAAAGGCAGAAGCAAATTTCAAGTATAGTTTGAACTGAGAAATAAAAGCATAAATAAGGCATATGATGAACTATCCTGCATATTAAATAAGCAACCAGCAGGACTTGAAATCATATTACAATTTTAGCTGCAGAGAAAGTAAAGCCCATTGAGCCCTGCTAACGCTGAATGACTAAGGGATACACTGATGCTCTTGGGTACCCACCCAGAATATGGCAATCTTGTATATTTACTAAACATGTTGGTTCTTAGCTTTAATCGTGATTTATTCATGTTTTGTTAATGCTATGTTCCCTAGAGTATCAATGCACAGCATGCATGATGATCAAATTCTCATTGAATTTAACAGAAAGACTTTCCTTTATGACCGTCAGAATGAGGCTTTAATGACAAAACACACGTCTTTACTAGTTCTGCCTCCTCACCTTTATATACAGAAAGCTGATCTTTTAACTTTGAGTATGTATGGGATAATGGTAATCCAAAAGATAACAGAACAACAGACTGACTTGATTAGGAATGGATTAGAGAATACAATTAGAACAATGTATTGTATCACAGAAAATCTAGCCAAAAATAAAAATGCCACTAAGAGAGTTCACATTGCTTCCAGTACCTTCACTACTGTTTTTGAACATTGTCTTACTCTTTTTAAAGCAGGTTATAATTCAATTACCATATTCTGTTGCCATTTTCTGCACCTCTAAAGAGACTATCTATCTCCTTTGCAATAGCAATTATACCATTACTATAATAATAATAATAAGGAATTTCAAACACTTCATTTCACAGAGTGCTTATACTACTGTTTCCTCATATGTATTCTGGGTTATTCTTGGACTAAAGAGAGCTTTTTGTGGTGCTCAGAACTGAAGTGAAATAGCAAATCCATTAAAAAGATGATAGGTCTTATTTTGAGTCCTGATTCTGCAAACTACTCTGCATTTATAAAGCCTTAATCCTCATGCTGTTTTAATCTTTGTATGAGAAAAGTCTAATTTAGTTGGCAAATTGTAAAAAGAAGTGAAATTAATTTGCTGCTCGCCAGTTTCTCATCAGCATTCTAAAAGCCCTGGTGAAAGTAATATATTAAACATGGGAATGGAAGAGGATATTGCAAATTTAAACATCACAGATTAAGGCAAGATGTAGAGTGATGTTATAAAACTCAAAATATTAATCTAAATACGTTAAAAGTAGAATCCTCCCCTATATCAAACAGCGTAATAAAGCTGTGGAACTATTGTAGCTATACAATCACCCTAAAAATAAGCTGGAGTCATTCAGTAACTCACTAGAATGCAAGGATCATTTCAAAGCATTACACAAAAAAAAGAAAACAAAACACCTATGGTATGAAATGCCTCTGACTCCAAATTTTAAAGCTGCGTTTAGTTGTAGTTTAACAAATGAGATTGTCCCCTTTCATGCATGCTCATAGAACAATTGAGATGGTCACAAAGTTCTTGAGAACTTCCTATGTTCAAGTTTGTGCCCGTTACCTTTTGTCCTATCACTGGGCAGCACTGAAAAAAGACTGTTCCCACCTACCTGGCACCCTCCCTTTGAGTATTGATAAGTAGTGATAAGATCCCCCCTCAGTCTTCATGCTACATGCTGACACAAAAGCAAATAGATGTGTACCAGCCATAGCCCTAATTAGGCTAGAAATTATAAAGGAAGTTTTGAAAGAACCTTCTAGCAGGTGGAGACGAGGAAAACACTCAACGAATTTTAATAAGAAGAGTGATCAATTTATCTGCAAGATTATAAAATATGGCTGGTATGATAATGAGACAGAATAACACCTCAGGATGTCCCTCTCAATTGAATACTTTGAACAGTACAAAAAGCACACACTTGGTCTCTAAATGAATTTTTGGTAACATTTCTTACCCACACATACAGTGAAGTAATTGACTATTACTGGGATGCATTTAAAAAATCAAGCTGGTGGAATTCTGTGGAGAGGTTGGTTTGACTAGAGTTAAAAGTGGTTTAGGGACTACAGCTTTTGAGTAGATGATAGATTCTCTGGTATCCAAGTACTCTTTGGTGCCTTCTCCTATATTGTCCTCATGGTTGGAATAATATTCCCCCCGAAACTTAGTAGCAAGAGCTTTTTACTTCCATAACACTAGGTAGCAGAGTTAGCAAACCCTATAAGTTTTTAAAATGCCTCTTCCACATAGGAATCAAACCCCTTTCCACATCATAGATTATTTACTCCTTGCTCTTCCAGATGTCAAGGTTTTCTCTCAGAACTCTTCTTTAACCGTATCTTACTGAGAGCATTCTGGTTTTTTCTCACTTGCGCTATTCCCCAAAGTATCTCTTTTTCCACCTCTTCTCCAACTCCTTTCAACGCGAGTTATATTTTTCTTCCCTTCCTGAAAGACAAGTTTGGCTGTGCCTTTTTGTTCTTTTCTCCAAATAATTTCCTTCTGTTTGCTCCTGCCTCTCATAATGAATGTTGTGTGAAAGTTTGCACCTCTTTCTTTCCCACGAGATGGATTTTGCTCTCTCAACCATGCAATGAACTCTTCCCCCTCCTAAAGTACCAAATTTTCCCATTACACTTTTCCATCATTTATTGTTTGCACGCCCAGATTATTGCAGTCTGTCAACACAGTTCCCTTTTTCAAATTTCACTGAATTTGTCCTATTTAACATTTGTTCCCCAATTCCACAATCTAAATACCCACCCATTTGTCAGCAGACTGTGCCAATGGCTGTTGCTTATTTACTGGGAAAATATCTAACACACTAAGGATACTGTCATGACTAAATACTAGAATGGCCTCACACATCAGATCACACAGATAAGCACACACACCTCAGATAAGCACAGATCACAAGTATCTCAAGAAATTGTAAATTTTAAGAATCTTGCAATTCATTTAAAAAGGACCTTAAAATCCAGTAACTCTAATGAGAAAAGTGCTTGAAATGGCAGCTCAGTTGATTCAGGTGGCAGTTCTATCAGAATAAAAAAATTGCATCTCTACAAAAAAAAAAAAACGTTAATGAAGAAAAAAAATTAAAAATTAGTTCCATCTAGTCCATTTTAAACAATTTAATAGGAGTATTCCCCGCAATGCTACATTCAAGAAACTATTTTAAATAACATTAATACAAACTAAGTAAAGTCAGAGAATCTGAAGTTAGAAAGATTTTATCTTTCTCTCACATAATAAAAGACATAATACATATGATTCATTCAAACAACTATATTATCATACCTGTAAGAAAAAGCTTAAATAAAAGTGTTCAAATGAGGGAGCTAAAAGTCAGGCATCTAAATCCACGTGTAGGCACTGAATAGCTGGTTTAATTTTCAGAATTGCAAACACTTTTAACTTCCACGGAGTTTAAGGTGACCGACACCTATAGAAGTCCCATTAACACGTATCCACATAATTTAATTCATCTGAGTAGGTCCATCAAATTAAAAGGGAGGATTTATATGCATAAATCACATGACTAATGTTTACAGGATTACAACATATGCTGATATATAGATTTAGTTGTCTAATTTAAGTCTCAAAATTTAAAACTTTCAATCACAACATTTAAAATATGAGTTGTTTATTTAATTATGTATTTAGGATGTTTGCTATAGTCTTTTAAAAAGATATGCTGTGAGGAACTCCCACTAGATTTTAAAACAGAGCAATTAGTACATTTTTTCAAAGTAACAACAAGAGTCCTCATGATCAAAGTATTATTTGAAATATTGAGGTATGCAAATAAGAGAAATCATTCAGAAGCAGTCATTTTCCTTATTAACCGTATTACTTCCACAGTTCGAAAGCAGAAATCTTAGAAATGGATGACATAGATAGCTCTGGAATTTTCGAAGTTTACATAACTTCCTAAGTGTGTAAAAAAGAAACATAATTTTTCATATCCCAAGTTTTAATCAGGGATCAGTATTTACATTTGAATCAACACCTCTAAATACTTCATTAAAATTAGGATACTGGCCATCACAACACCATTAATATCAGTTAGTTAAACATCTTTTCAGTTGCTAAATGAAAATACACTTTCCACCACAAGGATTTTAATCATTCATCCATTATTATTGATCAGGTCAGTGTCACATTATTTGTCTTTACTATGCTCTTGTTCTAATAAATCACAACAGCAAAATAATTAGGTTGCTTTTTTTAGCACAAGGTGCTTTTCAAGTGTCTAATTTTATAAATGTTGATGGTCATATTAGTATACATAAAATAAAGTGACAAAATGTTTAGACAATCAGGGTTCAAATCACCATAACAGTTATTATTAATATCAAGTCTGAAATGGTCAGAGCGCTACAGCACTGAAATTGCAAGATAAGAACATATCAACTAATCAGGTAATGTCTATGAAACTGAATTCATCTGAGGTCTACTAACCACTTCTGTGGTAAGATGAAAATATATGCCCACTTTTTTCCTGGGGGGCCAAAGACAAGGCAAGCCATTGATTGGGTCTTACCCTCTTCTTCATCACCACTGAATGAGCAATTAGAGATTGTTCCGGTTTGCAATACAGGTAAGGAGCTGTTCGTTTAAGAGACCAGATCTTTAAAAAATTTAAAACTTGGTAAAGGATTGATCCTCATTGAGTCTACTCAGATGTTTTCAACTAGCAGCAATCCACCTTGGTTTCGGAGTAAAGGTCTCAAGTATCCTCCTAGTTCCATCCTATTTTTTAAAAAACAAATCAAACTAAAATCATTAAGGCTGTTTTATATCTGTGCCAACTTCATTTACTTATACGAAATGGAACAATCACTTTGAGGACCTTCAAGTGGAATAATTGGTCTTGTCAATATTCCAGGAAAAGCCATTGCATCCCTTGGAATAACTAGTCTCCAACATCACCATCTCTGTCACCAATGAGCCACAGAAAATGAAAACCTATAGCTAATAAGGCAGTTCCAAGCAGATCTCCCAGAGCAGTAAGATAAGGGATAGAAAAACTGTCCGGGTCTTTTCCTTTTTTCCAGAAATGGTGCACCATCCAGTCAGCAATCCATAACAGAGTGAACACCTACGGAACATTAAACAAACAAAATCTGTATTATTACCACTTAAGTTATACTGAAAGGAAGTCAATAGCCAACGTCATTGTCTCCTTAGTACTTAGCACTGTTGTATACAGCTGCTTTTGAAAATTATTTTCCAAAAATAGTTTTTTGAAACACTTCCCACAACTAGAAACGGGGACACTTGGCCAACTTCTCTCAATCACATGCACAGTTAGAAAGAACATATTGAATCACTGGCAGCATCCTTCACTGAGCCTATGCTTGAGGACTTCTGAAAATGGCAAGAAAAAGCAAAAATTCCAATGAAATATGTGACTGCACTTCTCACAGAAGACATCATTCTGTACAGTGAGAGTGTAGGAGGGCCTACAAGATCATTCAGAACCGACTCATGTTGCCTTAGAAGAAAACACTCAACACAGGCATAACTCTTGTTTCAACAGGTCTAGAACTGAGCTGAAATCAGATGTGATATAAAGAATACCAGGTCAGATTAAGAACACTTTCATCTGGATCGTATGAACTGCAGAAACTGGCCTAGAAGCTACTTTTGTGCGTGAAATACCAGCTTCAGTCCTTCTGTAATAAGGCACACCTGCAATATGTATTATGAAATTGCCACTCCAGGCTGAATTTGTCCCAAAGTAAAAGATTTCATTCCCAACTGTGACTGTCTGAACATTCAAGAGATTTGATCTTAATACCAAAGGTATGCATAATCATTAATCCAGTTTTAGAAAAGAATTCTTTTAATGTTGCACAGCTGTAAGATAAGGGATTCTGGTTCAGTGGAATCATGTGGTGTGGCATGGCATGAGATGAACGGAGAAAGGACCACTAACTGAGCTTCCATTTCTTCTTGTCTCTCCTAAGGACCTGCTTAAGATGAAATAAACACTCAATTTTTTGTATTTTTAGTTAATCAGATCTTTAGGAAGGGTAAACTTAAGAAGTTACTACCATAATTCATTTATTTAAAGTCTACTATGTACATTAAAAAGAATATGCAGTATCAAAAGTAGTAAATGGTACAAAATTCATATTTTATTTAGTAAACAATCAATTACTGGTATCAAAAGCATCTTTATAAATGTAAATTTATTTATAATTTATTTATAAATGTAATTTATTTACTGAAATATGATAAGATGGTTGCAAGACACTTCTCCACAATACCAAATACAGTAAAATGAATGTAATATAAAAAAAGTGTTGAAAAAGTTTCTCAATTAATTTTTGCTTTGCAAAAGCGTATGTTAAAACACAAGCCTGAATTTCTAATTAAAAAAAAAAAAGGAGGAGTATTTGCTTAATGAAAAATGCATGGCTTATTTATATAAACATATCTTCTGAAAAAAGAACACTGTAGTCTAAGCTAATTATGCAAGTCCTAGGTGTGCTGACTGGAATCCAAACAAATATATTTAAAACAGATGTTTTCTTTGGAAGATTATCAGATTCTTTGAGTCAGCTCCTTCTTCTAACAGAGACAAAGAGAGGCCTGTTTATAAAAGATACTGTACATTAAAATCTCCTGCAGGATGTGCACAGAAGACTCTGTGGCGCCCCACTTCAACAATGGTTATGCATGTTCTGTTAGAAGAATCATTGAACCGTTTAGGTTGGAAAAGACCTTTAATATCATTGAGTCCAACTGTTAACTTAGCACTGCCACATCCACCACTAAACCATGTCCCTCAGCACCACAACTACATGTCCTTAGATACCTCCAGGGAATGCGACTCCACCACTTCCCTGGGCAGCCTGTTCCAATGTTTGACAACCCTTTCAGTGAAGAAATTTTTCCTAATATGCAATCTAAACCTCCCTTGGTGCAAATTGAGGCCATTTCCTCTCATCCTGTCACTTGCTGCTTGGGAGAAGAGACCCACCCCCCCCTGGCTACAACCTCCTTTCAGGTATATGTAGAGAGCGATAAGGTCTCCCCTCAGCCTCCTTTTCTCCAGGCTGAACAACCCCAGTTCCCTCAGCGGCTCCTCGTAAGACTTGTGCTCCAGACCCCTCACCATTCCAAGAATAATTTATAATGCATTTATACTACACAACCAAATAGATATAGCATACACAGTTCAATTTAGAAGACACTATGCACTTTTGGCTTTTAAAAATCATGACATGAAAACCTTTAATTTGTCTATATATTTTCCACCCTAAAATAACTGACTTAGACTATTGGGAGAAATGGGTAGTTTGGAAATTAAGTTTTGTGAACTATCTCATATTAATTTACAGGTACATTTACACATAACACAAATTGTAACAAACCTGGCTTCTCTAAGCAATAGGAAAAAAGTTATAGCATATTCTATTAACTGATGCTTACGAAAGCGTATGATGGCAGCTGGGACCTACTGCGTGTGGAATGAGACTGCAGTTCTCCAGTCTGTATTTTGTTGAAGGAGTAATGCTATCACATCATGCACTTGCACAGCTAGAAATTCACTAACATTTAAGAATTACACAGATCAGTCATTGGAAATGGTTACTTATTTGGCTACAGTAGCTGGTGTTGCAAGAGCAATGTGACTTAAATCTTTAATGAGATTTTACTTCTCATCAAAGTTAAAAGGGAGCGATTAAAGTCATCAATCAACTGTTATTCTTGAAAAAAAAAGTAAGCAAAAGCCCTGCTATGAGTTTGTTCATTTTCAAAAGTAAGACAGTCCTTGAATTTCAAGTGGTGAGAAAAATCGCTCACAAAGATCTGTCAGAGGTAAAAAGAAGAGAAAAATAATACAAAAGACATTAGAAGACTTGTAACTTTAAGGGGCACAACACTTCACATTTTCTGGGATTTATCAGTGACCTATACTTATTTCAGCAAAATCACGCAGGTGGAAGAGCAATACAAATACTGTGTACTTCTACTCTGCACTCGTGCTATGAAGAAGAAAGCCTTCATACTTCAAATTGAAAACCAGCTGGGTTTGAGGGAAAAATAAAGGGATCAACATTACGGAAAAGCCTAATAAGATAGTACAAAAATGATATGTTTAGCATGAAATACTGTAGAAAACTGATAAGAAAAGTTTGTAAATATATGCAGAACCATTCAAGATGTAAGCTAGTATTTTAAAATTACATAATAAAAAGAGGAAGAGAACAATGAAGTGTTTTTTGCAAAAAAGAGATGAGTAGTAGTAGAATTATGAAAGAGAGCCCTAGGAATTCTTCCAGACTGAAGAATTAAATAACCTTGAGGTTTAGGAAAGGTAAAAAAATAACTAAATATCAATATATATTAAAAAAATATAAGAAAAGGGAGGCACTCTATAGTCACTGATCAAGAAAAAAAAAAAAAACCCAGAGCAAGGATTGCAAAAATACAAGCAACACTCCAGATCTTTTGATATTTTAAAAGGAAGATCATGCCAAGTTATTACTCTTCTGGAAAAAATTACAATCAAAATTGAGGAAAACGAAACTAAAGACATCATCAGTTTTAAACTAACAAAATATGAAATAAGTATCCCAATAATGACTGATATTTTCTATTTTTAAATGTGTATTTGTAAAAAGACTTATTAGTCACATCATTGTCAAAAAAGGTCCTCAGAAGACAGAATATAGCAATGAGAATGAGAATGAGGGAGAGAGGGAGCAAGGAAGGGAAGAGGAGGAGTGAAGTCTTTATCAAACCCTAATGATGAAGAATCTGAAATTAAGGAGTGTAAGGACACATACCATTTTGTACAACAAAGGACAGAAATAGAGAGTAATTCTTAACATTGAACTTTCTGATTCAAATTATGAATATCAGATTGAAACTGAAATTGAATATGAATGATGAAATAAGAGTGAGCCTCACTACTTAAAGCTCAAATCTTATGATTTCAAGAATAGAAATGGGAACTTTATACACTACAAAGCAGTTTTTTTCCTTTGTTATTGGGCACATAATTTATTGCCATTCTTTGCACATTTTTAGATAAAAGTAACAAGTTTAGCTAAGAAAAGTTATTTTAGGTCTTTTGCATGTAGTAAGGACCCCTGAAAGCTACCTGCATTTTCCCATGTAATTAATTCCTCATGATTTCTGAAATGGGAAAAGAATGAAACTCTATTATTTAAAATAAAAATACATAACTCCCTTCAAACATTCTTAATACTGTCTAAGCTTCCTATCGCCTAATTGATATGTTGCAGGTTGCTATAATAGTTTTATTGTTTCTTTCATCTGGGATAACCATATTTCATCAGTGAATTCATGTCAAATTTACAGTGATAAAAAGTATAACATTCAAATGCATACTATTTGTAAAACAGGTTTGAATCTTTCATGTTTATATTAGTTTATACATTGGTCAACGTGATTAGTGAATTCCAACACCAGACTGGAATGAGAAAGTTTAGGTTATATATTTGCACGTTTTTGTCACAGAGGCATTATCAAAAGATTACTATAAGTTTAGTATGTAGAACCAAGACCTTTTAGCAGTTTATTTAGCATGCCTTTGATGGATAGGATATCCTGCATGCTACTAGCACTGCTTTTTCACCTTAAACTGTTTCCATGTGAAGGTGCATTACAAAATAGTTTCATTCTGTTACTTCAGACAGGAAACACAGATGCAAATAAACTGTGGTAACCTCTTTTCAAATCTGTTTTAATTCTGCTTTACTCTCAAACTTATATTGACTCAAAATTCACCTATAATCTAACCATGACAAGGTCTGGTAAAATTACAGCATAAGCACTCTTATAAATCCAGAAATTCAAAGCTAAGTTGTTGTGTTTGGTTGGTTTTTTTTAAACTATGAGTGAAAAACCCAAGGATCTCTAAAAACTGGGTGTCCTGACTCTGACATCATTCTCACCAATTTATCATATAGGTAATCTCATGGTTTTGACCCTCCATTAAGTTAATTTTTAAATTATCTATGACATTTCTCAGATTTTAAAGGGCTTTTGATGTCTTCGTGTGAAGCTAAGCAGTAACTGTAAAGCACTCGTAATAGATCTACACTGAATTTAATTGCTGAATTTCCATTGTCTACAGCTAGACTTCTGTAGTCAAGTGAAGTCTTAGAGTAGGATCTACATATATTTTTCAAAAGAAATCTTTTTCCAGTGTCTTCTCAGGTAGCATATCTGGTGTGTGTCATGTCCAGGGGAAACAAGTCACTATTTCCTCCGAACATACAGAGATTTCTTTCAACGTCTGGCTGCAAAGAAACCACTGAACAGCAAGTTGCTGTTGTTGTTCGTGTTGTAGCTAAGTGTAGCTGCACTACAGTATCTAAGTACCCAGACAGCATAGCATACATTTATGTAAGACGAAAACCTCATCTACACAAAAACAAGGATACCATTTTATCAATTTTATTATATTGATGTAATTCTGTGGGAGGGAACTTTTTTTTTATTTCACAGCTTGAATCCAAATTCCTTTGACTGTCTTCTTGATTTCTTTGTAGCTTTGCCAGACACCCCAGTTTCACCAAGACAGTCCTAATTTCAGGCTGTTTGTCAGCTGTCTGAATGAGGAGCGCAACCCAGACCATTAAGTGTTTGGATATGCTCAACCTGCGATAGCTGTAGCACAACTCTGTGAGTCATGCTACATACATAAGGACTTGGAGCTCAGCCTTCTGGAAGCAAAAATGACATATCCCTGCTAACGACTTGATAGGAGCCAGACTTCTACCACAGACAGCAACGTGCCTGGAAGTGAAGAGGCAGGTGATACCCACATTCAGGTCCCAATGGATCCGGCAAGTCTGTTTCTTGTGCTGCAATAAGAAAGCACCGAACATGAAGAACTGTCCAGGTTTGGACCTTAGTTGCTGTATTTCCTTGAATCATGTAGTCTTTTTAGCAGTTATAGCTCTACATTTCAGAAGTAAATGAAGTAACCTTTCTTATTCGAAAAAGCACTATTTAAAATGCATCAATATTTTCTCTGTAAACACAACCTTCCTTATTTCTCTATAGAGTATACCCCATGAGTTATTTTTCCACATTGAAGAGGCCCATGCCATCATTAGAATCCTCACACTAGTGAGAAATCCAAGACTTTTTACATGTGAGCAGGACTTCATTATGAACACTGCTGAATTCTTGGGTTTCTATTACCCCAAACAGCCCCGAAGCACTGCAAAAGTTGCTTTAACAGCAGTAGACATCTGACCTTGATCAGATAAGGAGGACTGCCTTTTGGAATTACTTGTTTGCTTGGTAATAGCAAATAGCTGGGAATCTCCTATTGTTTGTTTATTCCCCGAGTCTTTAGCGTAACTGTGAGCTCAGATTTGGTTAGGAGGTGTGAAAATTCCTTAGAGGGCGTGTTAGTGGCTCAGTGAGAACTCGAAGAACAGAGGCCGCCTTTGAATGCTCAGAGCCCTGTGCCAAGACGGATGGCTTCACAGTTCCAGTGCTGCTCTCATTCTACTGCAGGTTGACAAGACAGAGGATGAAACTTTGCTCAGTGCTTAGCCTCATACAGTTAAAAAACACTTCTGCCTTTGTGAGGTATAAGAGGAGGACCGGTTTTCAACAAACATTGTCTTTGTCGGTCGAACGCCAGATTGTAACTGCATGTAGCACACTGGTATGTGCTTGTGTGTGATTTGTTTTTGTAAAATTTTCAAGAAAAGAGTGTTTCTTTCAAATAGAGGTCACTCACCAAATCCAAAACACATTTAAAATCAATATACTGCTTTTCAATAATGCACATCGGCTTGCCCAGATACTGCACATTGCACTATGTGAAGTACCCTATGTACTTACAGGGTATATCTTCCTCATAGTACTCTTTTTTTTTTTGTATTTTCCTCTGGCGCTGCCATTCATAAACACAGAACAGACTCCTCACTACAGAGATAATTCAGACCTTTTGAACTCCAGCCTAAAAGTTCTATTTGAATGTAGATTAATAAATATTTGGTTTACCCATCTTTATGAAAATGTAATTGTGAAATCCTAGCCTCACTAAAGTTAAAGGGAGTATAGCCTTGGATTTCAATAGAACCAATTTATAAATTTAATTGAAGAACATTTCAAGAATATGTATTCATTTGAAGAACAGAAACAACAGTACTGTAAAAGCTAGGAAAGTTAAAATAAAAGAAAATAAAAAAAACTTTCTGGGTTTTCTTAAGTCTGGAAACCCAGAACTGCTTTATTCATAGAGAATCAGAGATAATGCAGATCATAACACTGGCTACTCATATTATTTAAAATATCTTCATTTAATGATTTTTAGAAACAATACATATTCAGTGAAACTGTACTTCGTTCATACTATTGCTAACTTAAGTCATGTCGTATAATTACTTATTTCCCATAAATTTTTCAATTAAATGACATGCTGGGGAAAGAATATCTAAGAACAGGTAGGGAGAAGAGAGGAAAGAAGCTGGTAGGTGCGGGTGGTGAAAAAAAAATAACCAAACCATGAAAGTATCAGAATTGGATGAAAATTAAATTAATCATCTGACTGGAACTTCAGTAATATTGTATAGATCTTGGAATGCAAATAAATTCCATTTTATCACTTTGGGAAGAAGAATATTGATGTTTACAGGCAATCTGAAAAAGTCCTGTTAAAATGCCAAATAGAATTCATATATATGTTACAAATTTACTGTAAAGATAACGTGCAATAGCATAAAATGACAGAGAAAGACAGGAATATAATAGTCATAATTAATTTTTTTGTGTTAATATTTCCTTGATTTTCTTCAGCTTACTATAATATTCCAGTTCTACATTTGTCACTTCCCTAACCCCTTCCTCTCCATTTTAAACAAAGTCAAAGCTGGACAATTAGAGACAATAAACAGATCTTGAAGTTAATTAACAATATATTTCAGTCCACTGTAAAATATGTCATTAAATAAATTAACATCTTACAATAGTCACTTGAATTTTAGACAGAAAATTCACTTTGTTGCTGTTGTTGTTTTTTAATTTAGCATTAATTTTTTAACATAGTGGGGAAAAAATGTAAATAGGTGGTATATTGCCATAATCATTGTTCAGCTACCCTTTCAGCCCCCCAGCTCAATATAGATAAGGAATTGGAAAGGACAAAGTACTGATATCAAACGTACTCAAACAGAGGACTGCCCATAATTAACTCCCGCCTTTGGAAATCACTATGTTCTATTAAATTATCACCTACCACTGCAAACATAGAAGATATAGCCTGCAAGCAGGCTTGTGATTTTTGACATCCATTTTTGTATGCCTTCCATGCAAAGTGAAAAATAAGTGCAAAGTCCAACGTATTATAAAAAAGGCCTAAAATGCAGATATCTCTCTGCTCAAAAGACTGACAATGGATTTGCTTTGTTGATAATTGAAATTACAATAATTAGCTATCAGGTTTTTTTCAGTTTTACAGCAGAAGAGGAAAACCTCTCATTGGGAGGATAAAATAGAAAAGAATTCTGGAAAAATGAGATCAGTAGATGTTGGCTTATGCCAAAAGAAACGGCAGCTTGAAAACTGTTCTTTGCTTGAAAACTTGTTCTATAACCAGGTGCATAGATGATGTCACTGAAAAAGGGGAAGAGGAATGAGTACAAATATTTAAGTGTTTTCCTTGAGAAAGGAGAAACTTAAAAGCACGCAACTCCATGAGGGAAGTGCTTCAGACCGACAGGTAAATAAAATATGTTCAGTATTTAAGGGTTAAATCAAGAATCATGTCTCTGAACAATTGAAATCTGCTCAAATTAGAGGTATGCAAATCTACAATAATCACCACTAAAAAAATACCAGAATAATTAAAATGGGGAAAAGTATTAAATATTTTCAGAAGGTGTTAAAAAAAGCAGGGTTCCAAATCGTAAATCTGTCAAGACCCATGAGAAGTTACAGTGTGCAATACTGTTACACAGTTTCAAAGTAAATACATCTCAAACTGTCTGTTATGGCTCAAGACAAAAAATAAAAAGGAAAAAGTCATCCATAAAAGGAAGCGGAAAAAAAGAAAAAAGCTATATGTCTGCTTTATAGGTGAGAAATCAAGAAAATCAGGCGTGACCTTATGGACTGCAATGGAGATGCACAACTGCAAAACTGAATACTCTAATCAGACCTTGAATTTATACAAAAAGCTTTACGTGCATATTCTGGGTCTGAATTACTGGGTGATCTGAAAATCCTGCCCTAATGCCTTAACTTGGTTTTCAGCTGAACTTCTGCATTTCTCACATCTTACCCTCTCCTTTGCTGCTGAAGAAAAGGTTTGTATACCTGAATATATTTTGATTGCGGTTCTGTGAGCAGGAGGGCTGTGTGGATTTCATAAGGATGTATGAATTCAGGTTGACTCCCACGTGAAATCTCTGAAGTCTAATGGCTGAAATCACACTGAAGTCTTACCTTCACCAGGGGCATTAACAGGGACTCTTTCACCAACCTGTTTTTGTTAAACTTAGAGGAACTTAGCATCACTAAGAGAGCTGATACTTAAAAAAACTTGACTGAAAAGGGCCAAAGGATTCAAAAGTTATTGGAAAGGACAAGCAGAACAGAGTGAAGGAATAGTATCATTTCCTCAGGAAAACACATTATAAAACAAGTGATAAGGCTGGAAACTAGGAATATTGTGTAAGAGGAAAATGAAAAGTAATTTATGACTTTTAGCATGACATTCTCACTTGCAAAGGTTGGAACACTACCAGTTATATTCTACCCAAAAAGTATAGAATTTGCATACGAAATTACAATAGTAACAGGTTTTGAAACCTATGTTTACTGAAATACTGCTGTGATAAAACAGAAAAACAATTCAGAACATTAAAAATTATATTTTTTTATTAAGGCCTGACTGATGATAATGTTTTTTGTATTTTGAAACTAAACTGGCCTCCTTTTTAGAAGCAGTGTGTGTATTTAACTTATGTATATTTCAACTGTATTTCTATTGTGTAACATGAACAGTCAATTTTTCTTTTTAAGGTACAATGAAACATTATAGTCAATTCAGCCAGGTTTTAGCTAAAAAATGGCTGTGGATTTAATAAAAACATTTCATTTTGTATTACTGATTCCTCCAAGTGACATTATTTCATCTTAAGACATTGCTATTTCAAAAGGCATCTTTCAAGAACTGCCCTTGTTGGGTGTGAACAGGCCACTAGGTAAAACCAGCCAAAATAATGTAACAATGTTTAACAATTAATGCAATTACAATTTCTTGTACAGTGATTGTTGTCAGACTAATTTTGACTTTAAGAAATATTAAGAATGCCCCAAGTAAGCCATAACATTCTCATCTACTGCATATTTGACAATGTTAATTAATAGTAATGTGAACCTCTTTAGGAGATTTCTTTGAGAATTTTCCTTGATGTATTAATTTTCCTTGTCTCCATTTCCCCTCTAGATGATTAAAATGATGGGGACTTTAGATGCAATGGTTCAAAGAAGCACGTGAAAGAGAAAGCATAAGATGCATGACTGGGAAATAACACAGTCAAGTGTCTTCAGAGAAGCATTCACAATATAGATACACCTGTGTAAGCTATATACATGTAGAGATAATTAGGTGCTTCAAAACTGCACTGAAAGCCTGTATTAACACATACCTTCTTGTATTATTCATGAGATTTCAGAAACCAGATAAAACATTATTTTCTTCAAGAACTTAATTTTATACAAGCATTTTCAAGTTGTATTTGTTCTTACCTGTAGCAGAGCTGCAAACAAATATACTGCTATAAAGATAGGAGTTAAGGAAGTGTGGCCGCTTTTCATTAAGTGGATAGTGTACAAGAAAATCAGGTGTCCAGGAATCACCAAAAGAAGCAGAACTTGGGCTGATTTGTTATTTACTCCTACAATAAAAAAAAAAAAAAAAATCCAAAATTCAGTTGAGCTCTTCAATTACTACATCAGCTTTTTATTAATTTTAATATGAAAAGCAGTTTTGGAATTCCACAGGATTGACTATTGTGGAACAGCAAGTATTATTTTCTGCTAAAAGACTCCTTGAGGATTTTCACATGGGGGAAAAAAGCTACTTTTAGTGTCTGCCCGAAAATTTAAGCAAGGCCCTTCCAGAAGAAGGTGCAACCTATCTGCTTTCATTCTCTGCTCATGTAATACTATCTGCTTTTTTGAAGCTGCAGTAACCTGCTAACGCCTTCCTAGGAAAGAGGATGTTTTGGACACCATATTCAAGACATCCTTAAAAGTACCCTATATTTCTAAAAAGTAATCCCATATTTCTCATTTTCTCATCTGTTCCAATTCATTTCATAAATAGGAAAGTGTAATACATGCTGTTGACACATCGCATTTCATCACAGTTACTACATTATTGGGAAAGAGGCAATACAGGGGAAGAATAAACTGTGAAGCAAAAACCTAGAAAGAAAATGGCAAATGGGAAATGGAAAGCAGGGACTTGGCTTAGTAATAATGTTAGATTTAAAGTAAGAGGAAATTGGTTTGAACTTCTGGAGTTAAATGGGAAAGGTTAGGAGTAGGTAAACAAGCTCAGGAAAGATGAAGGTTGAAATCCTTCTGAGTGGGTATCATAGAGTCCTGCCTCATCAGTCCCTATCTGTGACCCTTGACAGGGTTACACCTTTCCCTGCGTTCCTCTCCATGCATTGCCTCCTGCAGGGGTTTCCTTGTGATTCTCACAGGCAAACAGCTGCAGGCAAAGGAAACCACCCAGGGGGGAAAAGAGGAGACACGAGACAATAGTTTTAACAATTAACTGACTAATACATACCTGTACCATAATAAGTTCTGCATGGATAATAGCAACCCTTGGCTTCTTCTGGCAGTTCTCCAGGAATGCTATGTAAATGGAGGTAGGTAGAAATTCTGCTAGCTTGAATAGCTACAAGATTGCCACCAATACCTGAAATACAAAAAGAATAAGTGGTAAATTTTCAAATATTGTTTTCCTCTAGTAGGCAATATTTTTGCAAATTCACCAGCTTCCTCTATATTTACCACAGTCTCCTACATACAAAAGTAAAAAAGAGAAACATTATTAGAATGTATATTAGTTATAGGCAGGCTAACACCAAGCACTAAAATAAGTCAAAAGAATTGAGCTACAATTTGGTGTGTCACTGGATATTTGGAATATCCATATTGGAAATCTGAATATTTGGAAATCAGTTTTAATTCAGGATAAGTGCAAAAGATTCCTCCAAAAGATTCAGTCTGCTGCTGTCTCATAGGTGAAGCTCCCTTTTATTGCTTCCTCTTCTTTGGAAATCCCTCTTGGAACAACAGAGGTACTACATAGTTGTGCCACTGCTGGATTGCCCTACTAGGTCAGTATTGCTGGCAAGTATAAATAACACAAAGCAGATGCACTCACTACCACAAGCATACATGCAGATTTCACACACAGAGTCACAGGGCTGGGAAAAGACTTCAAGAGCTAATCTATCCATTCCCCTTTGCCACAGAGCAGGATTAACTATAATCTTCTACCATTCATAATTCAGTTTGAAAGGACAAGACGTGTCTGAATAACTGATTTTTAAGAGAATGGTAGTGATGGAGATTCTACCCGTCTCTCCGTGACAACTGTTGATATACTTCCCATTGGAAAAAAGATTTCTGTGAAACAATTTCTATGAAACAAACCACCCTATAGTGCAAAGAGAAGTGGCTGGCATTGTTACAAAGCCACTGTCTATAATCTTTGAAAAGTCATGGAGATCAGGGTGTATCCCTGATGACTGGAAGAGGGCAAATGTCACACCCATCTTCAGCAAAGCATTTGACAGTTTACCACAGCTTCCTCCTAAACAAACTGGTAGGTCACAGACTGGATGGGTAGTTTCTGAAATGAGTAGGAAACGGGCTAACAGGTTGCACTCAGAGGGTAGTGACCCATGGTTTTTACTCAGGCTGGCCACCTGTCACAAGTGGGATCCCCCAGGGATTGATACTGGGCCCCGCACTGTTCAACATCTTCAAAAATAACCTGAATGATGGGATTGAAACCACCCTTACTGAGTTTGCTGATGACACCAAACTGGGCAGTGAAGTGGACACGTCAGAAGGGAGAGCCATCTTACGGACAGACCTGGACAGGGTGGAAGAGTGGGCTAGCAAGAACACTATGAAGTTTAACAAAGACAAATGCAAAGTCCTGCACCTGAGACAACATAACCAAAAAGCCCAGTACAGGCTAGGATCTGTGTGCCTAGGGAGCAGCCTCGCTGAAAGGGACCTGGGGGTCCTGGTAGATGAGATGAACATGGATCAGCAGTATGCTGCAAAACGGATCCTGGACTGCATCCATCTCTACTTGCAGACACAGAGACATGATCATCCCACTCTACTCAGCGCTTGTCAGGCTGCACTTGGAGTACTGTGTCCGATTCTGGTCCCAGCAATTCAAGAAAGATGTGGACAGACTGCAGAAGGTCGAAAGGAGGGCCACGAAGATGACCTAAGAGCTGGAGAATCTGCCCTATAAGGAAAGACTGAAGGAGCTAGGTCTTTTCTCCCTGGAGAAGAGAAGGCTCAGGGAAGACCTCATCACAGTTTTCCAGTACTTAAAGGGCAGATACAAAGAGGACAGAGAATCTCTTTTCACAAGGAGCCAGACGGAGAGGACAAGGGGCAATGAGTACAAGTTGCACTGGAAGAGGTTTCAATATAAGAAAGAAATTTTTTACAGAATCACAGAATTACAGAATGGTTAGGGTTGGAAGGAACCTCTGGAGATCATCTAGTCCAACCCCCCCGCCAGAGCAGGGTCACCTACAACAGGTTGCGTAGGATGGTGTCCAGGCGGGCTTTGAATGTCTCCAGAGTGGGAGACTCCACCACCTCTTTGGGCAGCCTGTTCCAGTGCTCCACTACCCTCAAAGTAAAGAAGTTCCTTCTCATGTTAAGATGGAACTTCCTATGTTCAAGTTTGTGCCCATTACCCCTTTGTATGTATTAATAAGATCCCCCCTCAATCTTCTTTTCTCTAGACTAAAGAGACCCAAGTCCCTAAGCCTTTCTCCATAGGAGAGATGTTCCAATCCCCTAATCATCTTCGTTGCCCTTTGCTGGACCCTCTCCAGCAGTTCCCTGTCTTTCTTGAACTGGGGAGCCCAGAACTGGATGCAGTACTCCAGATGCGGCCTCACCAGGGCAGAGTAGCGGGGGAGGATGACCTCCCTCGACCTGCTGGCCACACTCTTCTTGATGCACCCCAGGATGCCATTCGCCTTCTTGGCCGCCCGGGCACATTGCTGGCTCATGGTCATCCTGTTGTCCACCAGGACTCCCAGGTCCCTCTCCACAGAGCTGCTCTCCAGGAGGTCAGCCCCCAACCTGTACTGATGCATGGGGTTATTCCTCCCCAGATGCAGTACCCTACGCTTACCCTTGTTGAATTTCATAAGGTTTCTCTCTGCCCAACCCTCCAGCCTGTCCAGGTCTCACTGTAAAGCAGCACAGCCTTCTGGCGTGTCAGCCACTCCTCCCAGTTTTGTGTCATCAGCAAACTTGCTGATGGTACACTCTATCCCTTCATCCAGATCATCAATGAATATGTTGAACAGGACTGGGCCCAGTACTGACCCCTGAGGGACACCACTTGTTACTGACCTCCAACTAGACTCTGCACCACTAACCACAACCCTCTGAGCTCTATCTGTAAGCCAGTTCTCAATCCACCTCACTGTCCATTCATTTAACCCACACTTCCTAAGCTTGCCTGTGAGGATGATGTGGGAGACAGTGTCGAAAGCCTTGCCAAAGTCAAGGTAGACAACATCCACTGCCCTCCCCTCATCCACCCATCTAGTCACTTCATCATAGAATGCTATCAGATTAGTCAGACGAGAATTTCCAGTTCATTCACTGGAACAAGCACCCTAGGGACGTGATGGAATCCCCTTCACTGGAGGTTTTCAAGACGTTACTGGACAGGGTGCCAGATAACCTCATCTAAGCTCCCTTTCCCACAAAAGGTTGGACCAGATGATCTTTCGAGGTCTCTTCCAACCTAGGCTGTTCTATGTTCTATGAATTTGTACTTCAATGAATAGAAAACTAAACCAGCTTGTTATACCTACATTATAGAATGCAATGGCACTAGCATAAAATTTTCCTATTGTTATTTTACTCTAGAGTTGTCTACTTGCATATCAAGCATACACTTTTGTGGGTTTTTTTCCCCAGATGCTTTACATAGCAATTGGCTGCTCTGAGAAAACATGATTAGGCAGGAGTAATGCAGATCTTGTCCCCACTTAGGAAGGAGAAAGTCCTTGTTTATTGTAGTTGAACTGATTTGTTTATCTGATGCTTAGGCTTTTGTTTGGTTGCAGAACAAATATCTGTGGTCACCATAAGACTCTATGTGTGCTTGCAGCCCAGAAGGCCAACCGTATCCTGGACTGCATCAAAAGAATTCAGATGCCTTCCAGCATCTGAAGGGCACTTACAAGAAAGCTGGAGAGGTACATTTTACAAGGGCATGTAGTGATAGGATGAGGGGGAATGGCTTCAAACTGGAAGAGGGTAGAACAGATACTAGGAAGAAATTTTTCACTCTGAGGTGGTGAGGCATTGGAACATGTTGCCCAGGGAAGTTGTGGATTCCCCATCCCTGGAAGTGTTCAAGGCCAGGTTGGATGGGGCTTTGAGTAACCTGGTCCAGTGGAAGGTGTCCCTGCCTATAGCAGGAGGGTTGGAACTAGATGATCTTTAAGGTCCCTTCCAACCTAAACCATTCTATGATCCTATGATTTTATTTGCAAAATTCTTTTGGCGAGTAAGGAGTGGCTAAGACAAAGACCTAATACTGAGAACTCAAAGAAGATTTCCTGCCTCACCACTGCTGAAAGACAATTAATGGCAGAAGCTAACAAGGAAGTAGGACTTTTAAGCAAAAATCTTCAAATACAAATCAGGAAATGAGGTATTAGAAAAAATGATAGTTTTGGCAGAAAGGCCTGTTCATCAAATTTACCTACGTTTTCCCAGTCAGAAGATATAGGGAAAAAATATGAACTACCAAAAGGTTGAGTCAGTCTTTGCAAAGAAAGTTAAAATAGCAGTAGCTTTTTTCAAAGTACAGAAAGAGAAGTAAAATAAGGGATTTACATAAACTACAAAAGGGGTTTAAACAGATTTTTAAAAATATAAGTAAGATCCAAAGTCTGTCTTTTGACTGAGAACAGTAAATTTGAGACTTCTGACTAATGAGAGTAAGGTATGGAAAGGGAAGCAGAGATACAATTAAGGATCAATGGACTACATTTGGATGGGGATCAGATAATTTCTGTGACTGAATTACGAAAAACCTGTTATGTAAAACAGCTTCTTAATAAAGCTACAAAGCTGGGGATGGTGCCATATGACTAGAAAATATGAAATAGTTTCTGCTTTAAAAAGAGAGGATAAAAGCAATCTGGGTAATTACAAGCAGGCTGACAACTGATATGACTGATATATTCAAAACAATATTAAAAGAAAAAATTCATAAACTGTTCCCACTATCCCCATTTATTATAGCACTATGAGAAGGAATAAAAGACAGAAATAAATAGGGCTTTTTTTCAAGGTACGCTTTGAGGTTTGTAGCAATGCAACCACAAACCATGTTGGCACAAAACCACAGATTTCAAGTATTTCCTAGGATGTATGCAATTTCCTCTTGTGACTGATAATTATCTGCTTCAACAAATTCAGACAATCAGAAATAAGATAAAATATCTGGACCTCTTTAAAAAAACTTTCCCTTATAAATAACAAAGGAAACTGTGAGAGAAATGAATTAAGGACAATCGAAATTTGCCCATTTTAAATAGCAATAAAAAGACTGTCTGGACAACAGAGACATAAAAGAAGGTATGAGATTGGTTGTCAATCCTTTGATGGGTAGCTATTAATCAAAAATCTTTTTACTTTTATAACCATTGTTTAGAGAAAGTATGTCCCAAGCCCTATTGTTCCTGTAGATACCAAGAAAAATGAAGGGAAAATAGTAATAGTGATTCTAAAACAAAGTGCACAGACATGGGACGCTGGTAAAAAGGAGGCAATATCTGCTCTGCAAAGGAAGCTGACACACTAACCAAAACAGCCAGTGTGGAGTGTGATTTCAAGAGGTGCAACACTCTCTTTTCTATTTTAACTACAGCTAAGTTGAACATATGCAATCTATTTTAGCTAACTGGAAACGCAATATTCATATGTTAAAAACCATTATTTTAAATTTCATTTGTTCTTGGTCTCAATAATCTACTATCAGTGGAATGTGGATATTTTTAAACTCACAGAAGACAGGCAGGTGCATTGAAGCGTAAAAAGCTTCTAGAATCCATATATCCTGCTCAGTCTCAACCAGCCGACAATGTACGGTGATGGGCAGCAGCAGTCACACTGTCTTTTCGCTCTGTCCACCCACCTGCCAATTCTTCCTTCTAACAATTTTTGAACATTTGGGCCAATTTCAACCATGTCTGACGGAAGGATTCCTATAGATACTACTACTAACTATCTCCAAGTATGGTTAAACAAGCTATCAAAAAGGAAGCATTGGGCAGGTAAATAAAGAGAAAGATTCAAACCCGTGCCCTCAGTGAGACAAAGACAGTAATATGAGCTGCATAGCTAACAGTATAAGCGTGCCACCTGCCCAGTCAGCACCTAGCTTGGAGTGAGGCATGATGCCTCTTGCTCATCCAGTAGTTCAGTGACACAGAAGAGAAACGATGATGTTGTGGAAAGCAGAGGGACAACGGAGAGAACGTCGTGAGCAGTGGGTATTGCAGAGACACAAGGCCATAGGGAACCTTGGGGGTTGAAAAGGGCTACCTGGTGCTCTAAAAACTCTGATGCAAATCAGCATGGAATCAGGTTTCGTTGTTCTTCTGGTCGTAGAATGACTTGTATAAAGCTGTGCTTGCATTGAATAACTCACTTCAATATGTACAGCGATATTCAGTTTGTTTTATAACAGCAGTTACTGTGCATGCAAAGTTATCTCAGCAGTATTAGATTAATCAGGTCTCTGCAAGAAGCAGAAAACAGATAAAATTGCGTAGGTTGACAAGATGTCAATACACAAAATTGACAGCTTTTCAGCATCCTCTGAATGCACAAAATGGTTGTGTGCTCAGTAGCTGCTCATATTATGAAACTCTCTGCAGAATTTTATGAGGACTGTTTCCATCAATGTTTAAGTCAGGAATTTTTTTCCTGGAAAACAGTATTTCAGTCATCATAGCAAATACTTTTATAATAAAGGCTAACTTTGTTAGCTTCTTTTCATTCTCATGAGAACTATAACACAGAGGAAAAGAATTTCTTTCAAAAGTAAAAGCCTGAAACTGTTACTGCATTCCTTTCAGAACAGCAGATGTGTTTAACTTCAATATGAGAGTGCTACTTTGTCAATAAGCAGAAGAGACATTGTCTGCTAAAGTGTGAAGGATGTCAAGTTGACTTACAACATTAAAAGAAAATTGAGAACTTCATTATTTTCTCGAGCCAGTTAAAGGCTAAGCAAGAATAAATACTTCTTCCGAATATTGTTATCACAGTTATTTTCTGTCTAACAAGCACAGAAAACCATATTCAATGTAGAGCCAAAACCACATCGTGTATTTGCGAATAGGCCTGCGGGCATGATTCTGTTAATCATTATCCGGAAAAAGGACTTTTTTTCTAATAATAGAAGTAACCATGTTATTCTGAAAACCACATTAGAAATACTTTATATCAATGCATCTTAAAGAATATTTCAAAGCAAATCTGTGTCTCATAACCCTCACTGTAGGTAAAAACAGAAGTTAAGGGAAGCTGGATGGGTGTTGCTGATGCAGACTAGCCTAAGACTATCCAATGTTCTGGGTAACACATCGGGCTGCTTTTTTCCTCAGATCTTACACTGCACATTTTGATAAACAGGGTAACATTTTCCAAGGGAAACTGGGAGGAGTGGCTGATAAACCAGAGGGTTGTACTGTGATTCAGAGGGTATTGGATAGGCTGGAGAATTGGGTCAAGAGGAATCTCATGGAGGTCAACAAGAGGAAACTCAAAGTCCTGCATCTGGGTAGGAATAACCCCATGCACCAGTACAGGCTGGGAGCCAACTATCTGGAAAGCAGCTCTGCAGAGAAGGACCCAGGGGTCCTGGAGGACAAATTCACCATGACCCTGCAATCCATCTTCACAGCAAAGAAAGCCGACACCATCCTGGGCTACATTGGGAAAAGCATCACCAGCAGGCCAAGAGAGGTGATGCTTCCTCTACTCTGCACTGATGAGGCCACATCTGGAGTACCATGTCCATTTCTGAGCTTCCCAGTACAAGAAATGGACTTACTGGAGTGAGTCCAACACAGGACCACAGGGACTGTAGCATCTTTTATATGAGGAGAGGCTGAGTGCTGTGACTGTTCAGCCTGGAGAAGAGAAGGCTCAGGGAGATCTTATCAATGTATATAAATACCCGAGGGGACAGAGGAAGACAAGGGACCCCGGATCTTCTCAGTAGTACCCACTGACAGAACCAGAGGCAATGAGAAAAAATTCATACACAAGGTATTCCATCTGAATAGAAAACCCCACGTTTTTTTTTGCAGTGAGGGTGGTGAAGCACTGGAACAGGTTGCCCAGAAAGTTTGTGGAGTCTCCATCTGTGGAGATATTCAAAACCATACTGGACACAGTACTGGACAACCTGGTCTAGTGGACCCTGCTCAAGCACGGGGTTGTACTACATCTCAAAATGTCTCTTCCAACCTAAATGATTCTGTGTTTTTATAAAAAAGTAAATAAATCCACCTCTTCCAACTTTATTTCAGCTATGTTTCAAATGAGCAGAGTGAGCACTACTTACTTACTGCTTTCGAAGAAAACCTGTATCCAGGTAACCTTAGAAAGGGACTCTAAATTTTGAAACTAGAGCAGAGAAGGTACTTGTCTTCCTGTGATTTTCCAAGGCAGCTGCCTGTCTTTCAGACACTGTTGGGAGCCCCTTGCTCAGGGTTTTAGTTTATCTGCAGGCCAGGCACCCAGAATCAAAGTGTTCCAAAGCCAACATTCATAGTAGATGCAGGCCTCTAACCTATCTGTAAATGCTCCATGGGTAGAATTGGAATAAATTGTGATGCAGTAGAGTAATATGACTACTATTCTTCCTCTCAGCCTCTAATTCAGTGCCACAAAGTATTGCCTAACTAAACATCACTTTGATAATTTGTGTTATCCCTAGCATATAATGAATACCTGATAGTCTTACTTAATATGCACTATTCAAAGCTTGGACTGAACAGAGACTTTCTAGCTTCCTTTCTGCTTTTCAGTGGTGCTTGTCACTATAAATCTGAGTGCTTTACAAACATTAATGCATTTATTTTTAAAACATACCTGTGAAGTGATATTTTTGTACTCTCTGGAAAGAGCATTTTTCAGTTTTGGATATCCAATGTAAAATATTTAAAGGTGTTTTTTTATTTTTCCAAATGTTTTAGTATTTAAAGCAGACTTCTCAATTATTTCATTTGTACCAATAAATGTTTAGTATTTCTGTGAGTTACATCCAGAATCTCTAATCAGGGATTCCAGAAAAAGAGAAGAATTAAATTATTATTAATTAATAAAAAATCTGGTTTAAAGTACATGTTTAGCACCAGGGAAGAACTGTATGATAGGTAAGAGCGATTTTCCAAAGCAGTATTCAACTACCTTTTTTATAAGGTCACTTTCTTTCCCATAGGTCACCATCTCATGCTTACTTTTTTCTTTTTCTTAAATATATATAAATGAAGAAAGGTTCCTGCAGAAAACTGCCTCCTGTGAAAGCACTGAGACCACAAGATAAACCCTACACACTCAGTTTTAATGACCAGTTCCATAACTGCTCATGAGACTGTAAAGAACAGTTGTATGATGTGGCACACAAATAATCATGTAGGAATGGCTAACCACATGCATATCAATCTATTGAGATCAAAGATTTTTAGCAATCCAGTTCTATGGAGCGAGATTAGCCAGCGACAGAATACCATGTTGCTTTCCCAAGCATCTACAATATAGCTTGTGCAATGGGACAAAAATTAATTAATACCCAGATAAGGGAAGAATTAGACCAATGCAATTCCCAACTTCATTTTTCTTGTAAATCTATCAAGAGAAGGAAGGCAAGAACATTCTCACTTTTGTGCACTCCTGCATATGATCCATAGTTCAAAACAGTCAGCTGTGCCAATTAGTCTTTCTAGAGTTCAACAACTTGCTCTTAGATGTCATTTGTATTACAAAAATGAAATTAAAAGGAAGGAAAAGAATCTCAGTTACAATAGTGACCAAAACCTCTATATTTTTGAATAATCGGATTATCTTTCAGAAAATTCAAGATCAATATTTGCCCTGACCTCTCTACCACTAACTTCAAAAAATCATGCTTTATGCAAGTAAAATACTTAGAATAGAAGCCTAGCTTAACTAGGGACTTTTTGTGTTGTTTTTTCATCCACATTTCTTCTATCTTCCTCTGCACTTTGTAGCACTTCTTTTAACACTTAAAAATGTTTGGGGGGAGACAGTTGGAAATTATTAGCTTTTCCTCTAGGGATGTTTCTTAAGAGAATTCTTTGAGACAATATTATATATGCAAACTCTTACATTTTAAAATGGAGTAGTTTCTGTTTTGTTTGCCTTACAAATAATTTCTTTCTTATACCTAATTAAAAATTGTTCCAATTGTCAAAAAGTGAAAATATTCTAGATATAATTTTGACATGAAAAGTAATAATTACTGAAATCTTGTAAAAAATGTAAAAGTAAGATATAAAAGAAAGAACACATCTCTAATAGCATAGAATATACAGATTTACCTGTAAAGGCTAGCAACTAACAAGTAGAAAAACTATAACCCAATAATGCATTGAAAATAAATATCCAGAATCAAACCCCTCCTTCTTTTTCATGTGAAAATAAAGACTGAATTATAAAGTTTTCATACAGTATAGGTGCCTTCTGAGACTATCACATTCTTTCCAATTCAGGATGCAGAAAAACTAATTTGCTACCCAGCCAAATTGCTCTACTACCATACAGGTACACTAATGGTTTCCCTTGTAATTTACAGAGGCAACTTTCAAATGCTCAACTGTCTGAGACAGTGGTTATCTTCTAATCAAAGCACTTCTCTGTTGTATGAAAGCTGAGAGTACAACTATGCTATAAGACATTAAGATATGAAAAGTTATTAAAAAATGCATTTTCTTTTTTGAGGAGGAGTGGTTTCTTTCCATATTCTCCAAAGCACACAATTTCCAGCAAAAGCTCTCTGAAAAATCTGAAAGTCTGTCATTCAATTTGTCCTACCAATAGATAAAAAGGTAAGGTTTGAGGAATACACTATATAAGCTTAACTTTCATCCCCCAGACAATAGACATTCAGTAAATTTTGTGTTAGAATTTCTCATATGGGTTTCTCATATTCCTTGATCTGCATTTATTCCCTCTAGATATCAAATAATCTTACAATATGTACAGCCAAAGAGTAAGAAACACTGTAACACTTTTATGTTACTCTTAAAGAGTATTGCTTCAAACCATTTGCATAGACAAATTTTTCTACATAAAACCTGCAAAGCATTTCTGATTTTCAGATGTTTTCAGAATTAATTTGCAGATCTTCCATTCTACAAAATGCATAAAGATTGGGTAAGGTCTACCAAAATGTTTGTTCTTATACAGTAACTCATGAAATGCAAATACTTAGAAGATATCTCACAATGTTTTGTCTAAGCATACAACAAAAATGGAGAGGAAAGTGGCTCTATCTGGTAACTGCACTCTGGTAACTGCACCTTACTTCATTTCTGCTGCATATTCAGAAGCATATAATTGTTTAAGGCATTATCTTTTTTCTGCACAAAAGGAATTCAGTTACTTGCAAATTGCACTTCCTGAGCCAAATTCAACACGCTGTGATGCTGTAAGAGGATTTGCAAATTTTAACCATCTCATCCATTAAAAAACATAAAGATCAACTTGAGTATCTAGGCTGAAGCACAGCCACGCTTGGGCTTTGTTATTTTATTCAGAACTTCAGCACATCAAACACAGACATCTAAATCTCAAGTAGTTTTTAAGCTCCACAGTGGCTGAAACCACAAAATTATTTATTTTTTTTTAAAAAGCAGAGTTACAATTTAACCCAACCAACCACAGAATTAAAAATAATTATTCATCTCAAGAAATGTGATTAACAGGGGAAAATTGGAAAGGCAGTCATGAAATACTTCTGGCCACCAGCAGTAAAGCTGACTATAAATGCCTGCCTGCTGAAGAACTATTTTAATATTCTTGGCAAATATTTGCAGTTATTGTTAATAGGGGTAGGAACCTTTGGGGCTGCTCAAATTCCAGACCGATATTTCTTAAACCAAAAGATTTATGGCTCCACACTGTAACATACGTGATGAAAGTAATTTGTCTCACATCTAAGAATACGCAAGTCACCTAGACAGGACCAGGTTGAAAGCTACTTAATGGTGCACACAGGAACCCTAACGCCTGACCACTTCACAGTGCATGCTGTTCGGGATTTCGAGATACAGCAACCGGCACTGAAAAAAACAGTGACAGCTTCAAATCCTGGACAAATTTACACTGTCCTCAAATTGGGACACAATCCCAATAGGTTACCACATTTCTTTCAGGGTTTTGGTGTCATAAGAGCAACAAACTTTATGATAAGTGAAAGGAAAAGGCATCTAAATAGTGTTGTGAGGGGAAACCTTCAGCTCCTTTCACTACTTACACTTACAATAAGAATTCCAAGGCCAGAAAAGCAGTGGCAGAGAAAGCTTTCTGCAACAGTAATATTTAAAAAGCCATCTGTTAAGTGGTCTAGCGCAACTTTTGTGTCCACAAAAAAGTGTCAACAGATGTGCTTTTTTAACTGAAAGATTTCCTAAACTCCAGTTTACTACACTATACTGACGAGCAGTATCAAAAGGTGCCAGTAGAATTATGAAACCCAGGAGAGGCTAATCTAACAGCAACGCAAAAAATCACCCACGATTTCCTTTTCCAGGAGGCGTACCATAAAACAGGGCCACTCTGCATCCTTTACACAGAACATATTTTCTCTACATTTTCCAATAGAAATCCCTCCATCCTTAGAATTCTGAGGGTTGAGGGGGTTAGCACACGCACATCCAACACTTACACATTGCTCTCCTCTGCTCTTTTGTGGATGAGGGAAAACCAGAATTCCTTTGTGCTTCCGTTGTTGCCCAGTGGCACCGCAAAAGCATTATCTCCCAGGGCTTAGGCGAACTTTACCTTAGGGTACTGTTGCAAGACTCTAGTCTTGGCCTATTAGGCTTGTTGTGAGCTTGTCATGAGCTCCAAAATGGAGCTTGGTATGAGGTTTCTCACAATGCAGAGTTCAAGTTTGGGACAATAACAAAGGTCCTGAAAATACGGACACAGGACTACAAACAACTCGCTGACAGTTCATTACTAGCCACTGAAGAAGTTTAAACTTTGAGAGCTGGGAAAAGACTGCTTTAAGCGTAACAAAAAAAGAAGGAGCTAAGCATGAAAAATCCAGATGAACAATGAAGTGTGGCATGGAAAATAATATTCTCAGGCATTGTGTAGTTCTCCAGGGGGCAGATGGCAAAGGCCAAGAGCAGTCTAGAAATGCAAAACTTCTTATGAAAAAGCAACATTTTGAATGCGGGTGGTACAATCACCAGAGGAATCATCACCAGAGGACCACTGTGGGACGGCCACAGCTACAAGCATGCCTCTTGCTGTCCCAGCCTTCTTGAAGGACTCTTTCTCACCCTGCCTGCTCCAACAGCCCCAACTTTCCCCTGTCTTCCACCTGCCTCATTCTTCAAGGATCTCTTTCACTTTTCAGCTAATCATCCAGGGCTACATATAGCTTTTGGCTAGTTCTTTTTCTCTAAAGATAGCTCAAAGGAATGTATGCATATTGCCTTAATTCTGTTGAAAAACTTATGAAAGAAACAAAGAAGTGGTACATTTACCCTTTTCTCTAGAGGCATGTTTATAGTAAGTGGTCATTCTTAGCAATTAAAATTCTTAAGTCCAATCATTAGCTAAAAATGTTAAAAAGGTAAAATGTAAACACGCAGGCACGTAAACACGTTTCACAGCCAATTTCTGTGAAAGAAAATGACGTTGAATAGGATGCGTATTTCCACTTACAAGAGCAGTCCATAACTGCTACAGGGTAAAAGACCATCATCATTGCAACATCTGGAAGGAGTATGAGGCCTTGAGAAAGGCGTATATCCATGCGACCTGTATCCATTGTAGGTCGGAAGTCTAGAATAAATGAGTCTATAGGGAAAATCCAGAAGTATTCTGGTACCGCATTGGAGCGGAAATACAAGCCTACGGGAAACAGTAAGAAACAATCACCAGAGGGTTGTTGGCTTTTATAATCAAAAGATGTCATCTAGGAAAGCAGGACCACTTGTAAAAGTGGATTTGGGTACACCTGCCTAAAAAGAAAAAACAATCCTCTTCTCTCAGGAAGCAAATCCAGAGGATTACCAAAAAAGGCCTATTATAAGAAATGTTACAGATGTAAAGCAGAAAAAAGTTTAAGATCAACATGTCTGCCCTGCTTTTGAGGTATCTGGAAATCAAAATGGAAACACACAAAAGGTAGATGCAAGTACTTGCAATTTCAAATTAATGTACAGGTAAGGGACAGGCAAGAAAACATAAAGGCTGAAGTGCAAAAAGTAATTTACAGTTAGTGAGGAATACAAGGGGCGACATAGAAATGCTTCATATTAAAAATAAGAAGAAAGGAAATACAGGATCTTAATGGGAAAGAAGAATAAGCAACATGCTCTACGGAAGATTGAAACACTCAGTTCCTTTTGTCTGCTGCCTTCATAATAGTGGTGGTATCTATGGCATGTATTAGGGCCTGAGGGTAAGTTAAATTTAGTGCATCCTTAGAGAGCTAGATCAACAATCCATGAATTATCAGTGATCATTTTTTCAAACTGATTATCTTGGAGGTTATAGAATACCAGAGGGCTGTAACAGGGAAAACAGAAAATGTATCTTTAAAAAGGGCCAAAAAGGATGATCTGGGGAATCTGTATATCACTGAAATTTGTATTCCTACATAAGTATTAGAAGAAATTATTTAAAAGGCAATTTATAAGCATCTAGAAGACATGAAAGCTGTAAAACAAGAGCTAACATGAATTTGCCAAGAACATACTTCTGTCAAAACAATACAATTTCCTCCTCTAACTGGACAGCTTGCCTAAGGGTTGCAGCAATAGATACACTAACTCTCAACTGTAGTAAAGCTTATCAAAATGTTTTGGTGCTATCCAATGCTATGTTTCCATTAGCAACCTCTGGAAAGTTAATTGTATCAGAACAATGTGGTTCAAAACTAAAACTCGGTGTCCATATTAATATTTTGTTAACAAGGTGGAAAACAAGTGGTCATAATTCATTTAACTGATAGCTTAGAAATCAGAATAGAACATACCCATATGGAATTTACAAAGGCCAAGTTAAATGAAAACCACTTTGTAAGCCAAAAATTAGATGTCAGAATCATCCTGGTAACTGGAGAAATGGTTTAAAAATCAACAACACATAAAAGTGCAAAATAATGTAAGAAATCAAACAGAAATACAAAAGGGAAAAAGAACAGCTAGGCTGTTCTACAGTGGGAACAGATATGCTGATTATAATTATTGCAAACTAAATATGTATCAACCCTGTGGTACAAAAAAAACCCCAACCATTTTCAAACTGCATCAGTCTAAGATACTAACTATTCTTATAAAATTTGCCTTGTTGTTATTGTTAGAAGATAGAACACTTAACTTAAGGACCAAATTTTCACAAACACATTCTTACACACCTGGAAAGTGCATACCAAGCATGGAAGACAACACAGGTTTTTCCTGAGAAATCTATTTACTTGCCCGTAGCATTTCTATTAGTTCTTATAGCTATGTACATTACATTACATTACATGTAAATAGTAAATTACTTTTTTGAAAATTTGTCCTTGGATATTCATAAGAAAATCCTTTGAAAAACCATTTCAATATAATATTTGATCATTTAACATTTTAATACACTACTTCAGTATTTACACTTTCAGTTCCTTAACGCATGCTTTAGGCGCCTGCTTCTCACATTGTCTATCATGTTTTCATCATTGATCAGGAAGCACTTCTTAAGTGTTCAAACAAACAGCTGTTGACATCAAACACTTGAAATTAATATACCAGATACTAATTAGCATAACAGATATTTACTGTATTAGACTTTTCTCAAACCAAGGTATATCAATTAATTTATAGTAGCACATAATCCTGCCAGAGTCTTACCATTAATTACTGGGGTATAAACAACAATTCCAACTAAGTTAGGATCAGATACAGTTGTGTCCAGAATAAGGCCACCAATACTGAAAAAAAAAAAAGTACAATATTTGAAATAAAGCAAGTAGTTACATTAATAAGTATTTCAAAACTTTTTTAGCAATCTATCTTACAACATCTTCAAGCCACAATTTTCTTCATCATTCATCTTCCCCCTGCCATTACTTCTTTCTCAGCTACAGACTAACATTGCTATAGTTATTTATATATCAAAATTGACTTATTGTATAACAAAGACCATAAAATTTCAGCCAATCACTCCACTTTTAAGATTCATGGTTTTCGTTTGACTAAATAACCTTTTAGATCTGTGTGCAATCTTGACTGGAAACTGCAGGAGATAAATAGCTCCCCATTTCCTTCATTTGATAGGGCACACTTCTGCTCAGTCGTTGCCACAGGCTGGTTCTGCCTCCCCAACTCCTTCCCACCTGTGACTTAACTTTGTAACTTCCTAATTTCAGGAAGATTACAGCTTATTCACACTCTACGTTCGAGAGGCTCCTTCAACGTTTCCTTTAAGTACAATCAGGTGTTAAATAAAAGATATAGAGACACAGGGCGACTACCAAGACGAAGAAAGACAAATAGACTTACCTGCTTATAACCATGGCAGTTATAACAGGCTCCCATCCTGAATGGAGAACAGTTCTGGTAGCTGGGTGTTTGGCAGCTATGACAATCCCCATCGGAGTCAGAGCCAAAAAAAAGGCACCAACCAAAGGAGATACATAGTAGTATGTCTCTAAAATAATAATATAGAGAAAAATAAAACCCCAAACCTGTTTTACTTTCAAGACACAAGTTTTTCCTAATTGGGAACTCTAAACTAAATTCTAACATACATCATGCAATTGAGGAATTTTAATAGTCTTTATCACTACTGCACCTAAAGTTTCAACTATTGCACTAAACAAGATGGTTAACATCTGCCATCTGTAATCGCTGTCTCCCATCCTCTCAAGGACAGAACTATCTGTGCAAAGTAGGAATTTTGAAGAGGGTTTTTTTATGATGCTTTGTGATAAAAATGCAATAAGGATGTGGAATATAAAACATTATTTTGTAACATATCTACTAAATAAAGTAACTTAATGTACTGAAAACGCATTTTGTTTATACACAAACTCATAGCATATGTACACCCTCTTCTTTCCAAAGCACAGATATGATAATCTTCCCAGAAATAGCATAGCTAAAATGATGCAAGCACAATGTGTAATATTGAGACATTTATATCAGTAGTTCAGTTGTTTTATAACTTGTCTGAGTCTGAAAATACACAGACACAATCCTGCTGCTTGCACCTATTCATCAGAATTGCATCATATTTCATAGGAACACAACTGCAAACAGCAGTGAGTACCATCATAAAGCTGAGCTTATAAGGCGAACAGCTGCCTCCACAGGAAGAATACTATTTTTTTGGATTACTTGATTTTATAATCCCATCCACACAGAAGCTATCACAGTGATCCAAGACTTCCTAATTCAACAGTGAGGTAAATAATGGAAAAATTATCCTAATGGCAAATATATATATATAAACTATGCAAATATTCCACTTTCACATATATTTACTTTTATGTGAAATGTAGTCATGTATCTAATGTTAAATACATTTTGTCTAAACTTTCAGAATTTGAACAAGTCTTAAAGCAAAATATATTTTAAATTAACAGGTTGAAGTACTTAATGTAGAACACACTTTACAAAGAAGATGATTATTTAGTATCTAGAAAGTATTCTCACCCATGTATAATGGCTTATTACAAAGGCTGCAAATTCAAGCAATTACTACTTTAATGTTATCTTGGTGGAGCTAAAATTACTGCTAGAAGAATCGCTGTAGAGTTTTGAGGAGTTACTATCCTTCTGCATTGACTGCTAACAACCTCTGCAGCAGAGCCAGCAGAAAAGATAGTAAGGTACGTTTCACTGGGTAAGCTAAAAGTAGAAAGCTATTAGAATGAGACTCAAAGCCTAAAAGAGAAATAACTATTTCCTTTCCTTATCTAACTATTCTACAGTATATTATCTCCTTCTTCCTTTGTGGTGCCTTTTTTTCCTCCTTTCTCCTCTTTCTGTGAACTAGGAGGTGAGCCTAATGTAAAGAGTTCTTACTCAAAAGACTACACACAATACGTGATTCCTTTATTTGATAATTATAGTTTTGTTTTATCCAACTTACTAAAAAGGACAAAAATATACTGATGCAAAGTTCTTGAACTACCTACTGCCCAGGCAAACACATTCTTCTCTCTACTTGCAATGAAGAAAGATCCCTTTGTGCAATAAAATTGGTCACATGGAAAGGCATCATTCATTTACATCTATTTATTTAAAATTTTGAAACTTGTCTCCTTTTCCCCTCTCTCGCCCCCCAGAGACATAAAACATACTGCATCCCTGCTACTTTTTCTTTCTCCCTCTCTATCTGTTCCTCTCATATGGAACCAAGGTGAGGCATTCATGTGTACTAGACACCCAACAACTGATTTAAAAAACTGATTAAAGTCAGAATGAGAGAATAACTCTAATGTAGTATACTTAGTAAAATATAAATGGGCACAAAATAAGTTCCAAGTCTTTGCAACATTTTTGGAGAGGTTGCCAATTTTATTAGAAGGTAAAATCTGCCGGTCAGCAAAGATCCTCTGTTGCAAACAAACATTGAACAGCAAAATCCAAATGTTATGGGGAACATTTCCCTAATTAATCACTGATTTTTGAAATTCTTTCACTTGTACATGAACAATTAACCCACTGTACTCTTTATTACAGGACTTCTACCAACACAGGAAAGAAAAGGAAAGTTCAAAAAAGTATGTCTTTTACAATAATTTCTTTTTTAATTCCACTAACAACTAAAGTACTTGTTAGAATGTGTTCATAAAAAAAGGGAGAGTATTTAACTATCCGCACCAGTCTCCAAGCTTGCAAAGCTAGTCCAAGAATGTAGTCCAAGAATTACAAAGAACAGTAAAAATAAGTGAAGTATATCATATAATTCCTTTCTTCAGAGCAGGGAGGAGGGAGGGGGTGAAGAAAGGACACATAGATAAAACTGAAATCAGTCCAGCAAATGAACAATGAATATGAACCAAGAATTGTTTAATAGGAAACTTCTAGATAAATAATAACTATGTAAAATATAAAATATACATACACACATCATCCTGCTGCAGAAATGATTTGTAAGAAGTTTTAAAAAAGGGAAAAAAAAAAGATAAGACAGTCTCACTAGTGTATAATGATTCATGAATTATAACCAAAATAAATATAATCTGCAGTGCAACAGGACCATTTCAGAAATCAGCAAGTAGCCAGAAGCAAGGGCAGCTTTACATGACTAACCTATGTCTGATTATCAAACCTTTCACTAGCTGAATTCAACATATTTTAAGGTAGTTAACAGCAGCTACAGGAAGAAAGGAAATATACATCCATAAAATGACACAAGCTGTCGTTTTTACAGGAAAAAAAGCAAAATTTAGATGAACTTTCAAGAGAGTGAATATGTGCTTTATAGCAATAAAACTAAGGTGTATAGTGACATAAAAGACAATGACATGAAACAAAATGCAACCAGGTTTTTGTTTTGTTTTGAAGGGGTTTTTTGTTGGTGTTTTGTTTTGGGTTTTTTTTGTTGGGTTTTTTGGTTTGGTTTGGGGGTTTTTGTTTTGGGGGGGGTTTTGGGTTTTTTTTTTTTTTTGTTGGGTTTTTTTTTAGACACTCAGATAGGACTTTCAAGACTACTCAGCAATGGCTTAGCTTTGTTCCTTTGAGTCAACAGCAAGTGAGAGGAGTTAATTTTTTTGGCCTTATTGTTCAACATTGTAGTATATAAAAATGTCTTCATTTCACCATGGAGAAAAGTACAAAGAAAACTTACAAAATAGGTTTTATACCCAAGTCCTATAAATGGATTATAAAAGCTACTCCATTTTTGCAATACTGTCACAAGTTTCTTCGTGAAAAGAACAAAAGCCAGGAGTGGGGGACCTCCAGGGACAGGACACAGCCAGAGCTTAGATTCTTTTTTAAAAAACCCTTCTGCTATGATAATATACTAGCAACCAGCAACTGGGTCCTTACTGATCTTCATTTACTTCAAGCCCTCAACCCTTCAGTAAACAGTGATATAAATTAATCTTCTAGTTCAGGGAACTCAGATCCTTAATGCTGCACTCCTTGTGCCAGGTATCTACCGTGACTTACTGTTCAGTGCAGTGCCACTGAAAACAATGCAACCTCTAGTACGAGTTAGAGGTAAATTGCCAATATTCTACCTCAAAGCAACTGGTAGGAACCTGAAAATAATAATGTGAATCACACAATTTGTCTTCTCAACCCAGATCCAACATGCACGAGAGATACAGGCATATATTTAAGGCACGTTCTATGAGAAAAAAGGAAAGCTTTAAACGAAGTCTTCAGATCATTACTGAGAAATGACAAGCAACACGAACCTCCACGATAAATACACTGGGTCTTCCTAGTCCAGAGCGTTCCCCGTGTTCTGTTCGAGGAACCAGAGCCGGGTCCCTGCGACGGTCCTGGGGAGCCCTCTAGTGCTTTCCCCCAGGTATTTAACAAGGATTCACAGATAGCAGTTCTTTATAGGGAGTTGTTAAGGCAGAAAGAACAGATAACCTTTTACTATTTAAATCCCCATGTTTGATAGCTTTGCCATTATTTTTCAAGCACTCAGATGAACTTTTAAGAAATTATATCTATATGATGGTGGCAAAACAAGATGTTTGATTTGGCCCGAGCCTGGGTAAAAATACTACAGTCCTTTTCCCTGCCTCTTCTGGGTATGTCAGGGAGCATGCTCTCAAACCAAAGGCTGAGCACAGGTATACAACTCTGTTAGAGACAAGCGGAAAGCTTGCAAATAAATAATTTCCCCCTTCCAGTCTTGTTATCTGAAAACAACTCTTCCCCTGCAGAAAGGAGCCAGAAACTTATACTTTGTTTCAGTACATTTGAGTAGTTAGGCTAATAAAACACAGGGGAAAACAGTTAATTCAGAATACAGCTCAGAAGTGAATCTCACCTGCTTCATTACTAGCCCATAAACTGTGGGTTTCTTTATAACAGTCCCATTGTGTTTGTTATTCTGGCATTGAGAAAGCAGGGAAATGACAGAAAGAATGTACGGGCACCTGTGCTGGGTGAGGGCAAAGGTCTCATCTAGTCCGGTATCCTGTGTCTGACTATGGTTAACAGTTCAGGCTTGTAGAAAGAAGAAAAGAAAACTACAAGTTTAGTGATGCTTCTTTTGGTGTGCTCTGCCAGCTTCTGCTGCTGTTTGCCTCAGGGATTTCATCACTCAAGTTTCTGTCTGCGTCTCTGTTCAGTACTGCTCAATGGATTCTTCTCTGATTAACTTATCCAAATAGGTTTCTAAAATCACTCTGGTCCTCTTAATATATCATGGCAGTAAGTTCCACATCCCAGTCACGTATTGTGTAAAAAGTTTCTTTAACTTTTTTTTAACCGGTTGCCTAATCATTTTCTAAATGCCTCTTCCCTGCCGTTCACAACTTTATATACCTCTCCTGAGCTGAAGCTAATCCATACTTTTATTCCTTGTTACTATTTCATAGTTCAAATACATGCGTCTTGGAAACCACACATTTCCAAGGGCTTTGTGGTATGTTCTTACTTTAGAAAGAGTCTCCGTTTCCCCAGAGAAAGAAATACAAAGACATTGAAAAAAACCCATAAAGAGCAGAAGCAGCCATTTTAGCAGTAACTAGTTCATTACATATATCACCAAAAGAGAATTATTTCCAGAAGACCATATAGAAAGAAAATTGGGAATAACTCTTAGAAGCGTACTTGAGCGCACTAATCCTTCCCCCTACACATGTGTGGGATCTGCTTTTCAGCTGCAGTGGCTGAGTAAAATGACAGCTGTAAAAGTAGCAAAGAATCAGTTCAAACTGGCCCCACTTCTTTTTTTATTCCTCTGAGATACATTAGGCCAGCTGTAACTACAGATGTAAATTTCTGGAAATGTGTGAAAGGAAGAAAGAAGTCCAAGTTTCTTTCCCCATCTTCTTTTTGGGGTTGAGTGGTTTTTGTTTGGCTTTTTTAGATTAAAAAAAAAAAAAAAAGGCACACCCCCACACACGTTTTAGAAATTTCCTGAAATATTAGTAGTAATTAGTTACTACTTTAAAAAAAAAAATATTATCTGTAATTTATATAAAACATAGGAAGCAGTGCTAGATATAGTCACAAAATAATAGATATTGTTTATTTACAAATGACAAATGTAGCTACTTTTAAAATTCTGCTACTATTAAAATACCAGTACATGTAACTAAGTTTTACCTGTGGCCACAATTAAAAAAAATGGAAAGGAGTGGGAAGCTGTTTAAAAACAGTAAGACTCAGTATTCATGATTTACTGTCTTTGAGACATATGGGTTCAACTTAGGCAATTATACAGAGACCATTACAATGCAAATACATAAGAAACTAATATTTACAGGGAAAAGATTTAGAAAACAAATGAAAAAAATCACTGGAATATTCATTACAATGTAGTTTACAAAGCAAAATTTTAAAAACTAAAATGAAGTTTGACCTATAGGGCACAAGTTTCTAAGAAACTTTGTTTGAAATACTTACTAGCTAATATTTAGAGCCTGAAGTCTAGCATTAATTATTTTAAATCAAACACAGTCCTGACCAGAATAAATTTTAATCATAACCCTAGTCCCAAATCTAATCTGTGTTAATGCAAATTTAGCAACCTCTTCCAACTCCATACCTACCTGTATAGCTAGTATATGCCAATAACCATAGCTAACTCCTTTCCGTATAGCTGGTATACCAACTTCCCTGGCACTTCATTGACTAGCATAAACCCTAATTTTGAACTGAATTCCAATCAAACACATCAATTATTGGGACCTGAGATCTATTTTAAGCAGAACAACCCAATGTTCCAGTCTGGTAAGACCTTTGGGCGTAGCAATAAATCTAGATAAACAGCCTCTAAACTCTATTATCCCAGCCCTAGTGCTAGCTAGAGGCAGCAAATTTCATGAGAATAGAGACTTCCTCTCTGTTCTTCTCATCAGAAAAAATAAAGAAGAGAGGTTAAAAAAATCTTTATTAATTTTCTTTTCACTGCAAGTCTACAAACTTCCTTAAAAGAAGTACCAAAAGGAAGTATTTGAGAAATAAGTTATTAGAATATAATAGAAAGTATTTATAGTTGCAAAATAAATATAATTTAAGCCAACAAAAATATTGAAAATACTAAAAATGGCTGTATTGGACACTGATACATTTAAGCTGACATCACATCACAGAATCACAGAATGGTCAGGGTTGGAAGGGACCTCTGGAGATCATGTAGTCCAACCCCCCTGACAGAGCAGGGTCACCTACAACAGGTTGCACAGGACGGCATCCAGGCAGGTTTGGAACGTCTCCAGAGTGGGAGACTTCAAAACCACTCTGGGCGGCCTGTGCCAGTGCTCTGCCACCCTCAAAGTAAAGAAGTCCCTCCTCATGTTTAGATGGAACTTCCTATGTTCAAGTTTGTGCCCGTTACCTCTTGTCCTGTCACTGGGCACCACTGAAGAAAAGACTGTTCTCATCTACCTGGCACCCTCCCTTTGAGTATTTGTAAGTATTGATAAGATCCCCCCTCAGTCTTCTTTTCTCTAGACTAAAAAGACCCAAGTGCATAAGCCTTTCCTCATAAGATGTTCAAATCCCCTAATTGTCTTAGTAGCCCTTTGCTGGACCCTCTCCAGCAGTTCCCTGTCCTTCTTGAACTGGGGAGCGCAGAGCTGGACAGAATACTCCAGATGTGGCCTCCCTCACCAGGGCAGAGTAGAGGGGGAGGATGACCTCCCTTGACCTGCTGGCCACACTCTTCTTGATGCACCCCAGGATGAACACTTTCTGAATATGTTTCTATGGAAGGAGTCATTTGCAGCAATAATTTAATTTTAAGTATTATCCTGAACATTCTTCTCCTATGAGAAAATGTTTTCATACTTTTTGTTTCTTCCTGGGGGAGATGAAACAGGAAGAAAAAGACTGATTTTTGAGTTCCTCATTCTCATTTTCCAAGTTCACACCTCCTTTGTGACAACCAAGCATTTCATTATGTCAGCTACTACCTGAGCGTGCTTCTAATAATAATAATTATAGATGTATTCCTTTTTAGTAGACATTGTGATGATGAACCTTCTTCAGTGGTCTGCTCCTTTAAGACAGTAGGATTTAGACAGTACAGGTTCTAGAAATCAGGGAAACAGTTTCAAAGGGACTATATAAATATGCACATAACTAGTAGAGGAGAAGAACTGCAGACTGAAAAAAAAAGTCATTTGTAAGAAAATTATTTTAGAGGTGTTTATGTGTAATTCACCTGTTCATAGCTTTTAGTGGGAAAATAAGCAAACAGCAAAAAACTGACAACGAGAAGCCAGCCAGAATTCATACATGAAGTAGGACTAGATCATTGCTCTCTGTAGTCAGTAGTCAGCAAAAGCCTCTCGTTTGCTGCTTAGCTATTCAGAGTGGTTATACATTTTTTCATCTTTCATGGCAGAACCACTGTTTTGAAGAAAGTTCCAGCTAAATTAGCAGATTTAGGTTCAAAATATAGTCATCGAATTTATGACACAAAACAAAACAAAGAAAAGAGAGTAGATCCATTATTTGGAGAGGCTGGAAGTGGCTACTTTGTTTACTGAAAAGCAGAAGGAAATGCTGGTAAAATCAAGTAAAGATGAAACAAGGAGGTATTGCAATGGGAGGTGGAAAACCCTTGGAAGGAATCAGAAGGAAACTCACAGTAGTCTTTGAGTAAATAATTTAAAAGTTGTAGCAATCACAAAGCATAAATCTATCTAAAATTAGGCTTCACTTCTTTGAATACATACTTGTAGACTTGCTATTGTTACTCATAGTACTTAAATTATTGTTATTTTTATTTCTGGGCACAGTTGCAGCTCAAGATATATTTGAATTTTGTCTAAAACCACACGCTAACAAAAAAATTCTCAAAGCAGGATTCGTCTCCCAGCAGCTGATCAAGACAGCTAAATCAACTCCTTCCCCTTAGTGCAAGGGGAGAACACTTCAAAAGCAAATATTTGATTTAGGGGTGGGCATTCAAGAAAACTTGGATGAAGACAGCTTCCATCCCCCCTAAGAAAGCAGAGTAAATTCAGCAACTACAGTTTCTAATTCACATGTAGATTGACTGTGATACTGTGAGAGTCTTCCAGAAACTAGTAGATTGTGCCAAGACTGTGGTTAATGACTTATGTCATCTTAAAAAAGATCATGGCATAAAGCTGCAACCCAAGATACATCATTCAATGCTATAAACGTTGACAAAAAAGTCAGTCAAACAAAAAGGTTTTCTAAATCTCTCCCTCCCTGCCTTCTCCCCACCATCCTAATCCAAAAGAGGTTCCTAGGGAGACATATGTACCCACTTAGAAACATACTTACCAAGGCAAGTATAAAGACCCTGACTTATCCATGCTAGTATAGCAAGAGTAATAAGATCTCCAAAACTTGCTGCTATAGGAGTCGCAACGTTGTCAGGATTAATACCAGTCTTCTTTGATCCAACAATAACTCCAACCATTATTATTCCTACAATCAACAAAGAAGACAGAACAGTAACCATATCTACTGTTGTAACACCACAGAAATTTCCAAGAAAATGGCACTTTCAAACTTGATTAGTAAGACATCAGTGCTTTTGTCCCAGGGTGACTGTTCTTCCCACCTGACTGATGTCTATGTTTTTAAGTTTTAGCCATTTTAAAAAATGAAGTTATATATTAAAAAAATACAATAAGCACACACACACACACAAAATCGAGCCATCTGTACAATGAACTATTTTGCTTATGATTAGAATTAGCACCATTGAAATTGTAAATCACCCATTTCCTGAAGAAAAAAATATGCAACTTATTATTTCTACACCATATTAACTTTAGCTGACTGAAATTTAAATTACACTAGGCTGAAAACAACATAAGATTAAAAACTTCGACATCTGATACTGTGCAAGATTTCCAGTCATGGACTTAGCACCAAAAGTCAAGAAGCTACATCACAAATTAAAAACTAGGCAACATATAAAAATGCTACTTGCTAGCCAGTTGAAAAATTTTAAATTGAGGATGTTGGTTTCCATTTTTTCCCTATAAACAGCAACAACAGCTTTTTAAGAGGCATTTCCCTGCAAAATGCAAGTGGCTACTAAAAATAAAATTCACATTGCTATTCACAGCCTTCTTTGGCATAACTTCAGTAATTTCCCTCTCACCGTATAATACACATAAGAGCTTCAACTGTGTATACCATCCTTTATGTTATTTTAAAGAAGTTTTGAAAAATTGGTATTACAATTTTCATGTATTTTAGCAATATTATGTATTGTAGGCTACCTTAGGAGTTCACTTCTAGAGAAACTGTCTAAAGCAGTACACTCCATTAAATTCTCAAAAGAAAGAACTGAAATGATCCTGTAGGATCACAATATTTCAAAAGCACCTGTTTAACACGTAGGAGGATGAAGCTTAGAAAGTAATTTCCTGAGCTGACCCATCACCAGCTAACAACAAAAGTTTCTCTTCCTGTCCAAATCATACACGAGAAGTTAAAAAAAGGCACTGTTCCCCAGTTCTCTTGCTGCTCTTGATACTGTGCATGCAACTCAATGGCTTTGTAGTCACTAAAAAAACCCATGTTCTTAATTCCGTACAAAACTTCTGCAATTCTGTAATTTTCACATAAGTAAGCATATCAGATTAGTATAAAAATGCAAGTTAAACATTTTATTTGACTTGCTGTTGTTAAGACTACTGACTATGTATTTTCCTTAAGAATGTGTCTCACGTAGAGGTACTTTTTTCCCACTTCATGTCCATTAAGTACTGTCTTTTATGGTTAAATGTTTCCTGACAAGCGGAAGAGAAGATTAAATTCATCACGCCATGTGGCTCCAGACAGACATTGGCACTGTTTGTAGAGGGGGACTTGAACCTGGCCCAAACCCTTTCCATAGCAAGCCCATTTGTTCACTTCAGATGCAAAGCAGAGCACAAACTAACATATAAGCAGCACAGGCAACCAGGAAGTTTGGATTCAGCTGATCTAACATCAAGGCTTACTTGAGCTTAACTACAAATAAGTTCTACTTGTTTACTATTAAGAATATATTTTGTACATTAATGAATATACAAAGCAGGGGAGAAAAGTACTCCATCACATTAGGTAAAATGTAAAAAAAAAAAATTACTTTTTGTTTTAGATATGCTCAGGAGGTCATGCAAATCAGACCTTTTCAAAGAATATGACAGGAGACAATGCAATATACAGGCCTATATGGAAATTGCAAAAGGGCATCCTATATTCAGCCATGTTTCAGATGTATTGCACCTTATTGGATTTAAATTTTCAAGGAATACCAACATAATATACATTCAGCATCCACAGAAAACTAAATAACTGTAAAAAGTAACATATACGCTCCTTTTACCTTGTAAAAGAGAAGCTATGAAGGCAGTTGCTACGCTGCTAGAACACAGAAGAACTGAATGATCAAAACGGTATTTGCCCTCTGGAATCCAGCCCAATATAACTGCTGCCACTGCTGCCAGAAAACCAACTACTGTTGCCTGAACCTAGAAAAGAAAAAGAAGGTGAACAATTCTTTAAATAGATAGAATTAAGAGGACTACCTAGTCATTTTCTGTTATTTTTTCCTCCTATCCACATTTATTTGCAAGGTGTAAATGCAGCATGCTCATCCATTTTCCTTGGATGATCAAGAAGAAAAATCTTATGTTGGCAGAAAAGGCTTTGCCAACATTTCAGAGACTCAAAAATAACAAAAGTAAAACCAGGGAAAATTGCTGAGGATTTACCAGAAGCCAAAGTTGAAATGCCTGAAGATGCTTCTAAGCCACTTAAAACAGTTAAGTCACAGCATAAACATTTTGACTATTTTTTGAGCATGTTGTATTATAACGCATGAACATGAAGTAGTTCTTAATCTTAAGAAATAGTTGCTTTGGAGAACAAATACTCCTTTCCTCAAATGACCCAGCTATTTAAAATATTGTTTATTATCCAAAAGCTCTGTCGCATACTTCCTTTAAACATCGAATCCAATGCAAATACAGTACTGAAAACATTTAAGAGGTCAAATTCAAAAGGTTTTGCCAAATCTGAAATTTTTCTCTAATCATCCTCAGATCTTCTCTGAGAAAAATTAAAAAGGAAATACCCTTGATACCGTCACAAAGAATACTCTAGCTCTTGTTCTGATAAATAGCTCATATTGTTTTAGAGAACTATACTGTTCAAAAACATCAGTCATATAAACATTGTATGTTAAGTATAAGCCAATGTAGTAGAGCTAGTTTCCCATTAACACTGTCTGTCTCCATACTTACCAACACTTGTGATGATTTTTTCAATAACTTTGTTCACTTATGAGAGTTAATCAAATAAGTCCATTATTTTTACCTGTTTCAAGGCCAAATTGCCAATTATTAGGTTCCATTTCTCAATGGGAGAATCCATTTTCCCGATATTTACCTGTCAAAATTACAAAAGAATTTCAGACATTTGCATTTAAAATTGTATTACTTGAAAATGCACTAAAAATGCAGAAACCCATAAATAATTCAACTCATACAAAAAAGAGACATTTTGAAAGCAAGTTAAAACCAAGCTATACTTTTGTTCAAGTCAAGCATTGCTGTTGATTTTAAATTGTACTTAGAATATCTAGCCAAAAGTAGCTAAACTTGATGCAGTTTCACGTACTAATTTGTTTAACGTTAGCTCACTGTGCAAGATATACTAACTAGCCACCTTACACTCCAGGAATGTCCAAGCACCACCAGTGATTAGATCAGTGGCTGGATCAGTGTTCAGTCACTTTAGACTGACCTTGCTGCTATGGCCCTTAAATTCTATGGCCTTGGGCAACCTGGCCTAGTGGGAGGTGTCCCTGCCCATGGCAGGGAGGTTGGACTTGATGATCTTCAAGGTCCTTTCCAACCTAAACCGTTCTATGATTCTGTGAGCCAACAGAAAAATGTGTAGATACATGTGTGTGGACACACACAGTCTCATGCAAGTGTGTTAATTGATTGCAATGAAACTACCTGCACAGAGAAACAAGAAGTGCTTACAGAAGATCAGAAACCACATCTAATACTGTTTAGGATTCTAACTTTTCATTTATACAATACAGCTAGAGACTTATGATGCTGTAAATGATATAAGTCCAGTCCTAAGGTAGTAGCTGGGAAGACAGCAAATAAATTATTCTAAGAAATGAAAAAGTTCATACACACCCTTTTATAATGTTTCCTACTTTTACTTGGTTTTTTTGAGTTAGAGGACAAGAGCTGAAGAACGGTACATACCACTTTAGTATGACTATATTTAAAATAACTTCCCTTTTGAGATAACTGAACAATTTTTCATATGTTGAGCATAAATTTTATTGGGTTTTTTCCCCATAGAATACTAATTTATAAGATAACATACTTCTCAAAACGCAGAAAGTCTTAATGCATATTTTTTTCCTCTTCTGATAATTTCTTTCCAGTTGGTTTCACTTTCATTTCTTTTCCACTTTGTTCCATTTTGTGATAGTAGTGACTTGCAAGGAACAAAGTATTAAAAGAAACACTGACTTAGAAATAAAATAAGACACTTTATCTCAATCTACACTATAAATATTTTCCAGTGTTCAAAGTATAGTCAAAGCTCTGCAAATACATGCACCAAATTTAAGCGTTACAGCAATATTTAAGGAAGTGCAGATAAGAATCTCCTTTGCATCCTTCTTAAATATATATGCTAAATGAATGAAACGGCAGGCTATGGAAACCTTCACTCTTTTTCTCCTTTGAAGAAGTTTTTCAAAAGTATCCAAAAAATTCCTGCCAAAACAGTAATTTTGCAAAATGCATACTCCAGCCTAAAAGTGAGCTGCTGCCAAAGGGCATAGTTCTTCTCACCCCTACTAGCAGCTATACATTCATGTTTACTTTCTTGAACCTGATCTACCAACTCGATGAGTGAGTTCGTGGCAACATAAATTTGCTTGCTGGTTTGATGCAAAACGCGTTTTTTCAGGGAGCAAAAAGGGGTTATCTTCTACAAAGTTATCTGATCTATCCAAAAAAAATACCTGATCTATCTTCTACAAAATTATCTGATCTATCACGTGCAACCATGTAACCATGCACAAATGCGCTTAGGGTTTGGAACGGAGAAAACCAGCAGGTTGGCTCCTCGCAGCTGCAGATTTCCATAAAGTAAGATGAAGTTTATTGTGATACTGTGGAATAGATGGACGTAAACAAAAGGTTTGTAAAGTCATATTGGTAATACCTAACCCTGATAACACACAGTGAAAACAAGAGCCTGCCTAAGTTTACAGGGATGACTGGATGAGTGGTATTTTGGTGTTGGTTTGTTGGGGTATTTTTACTTCCTCTTCAAAAAAAAAGAAAAAGGAAGAGGGACAACAGGCAACAGTGTGAACTGAGACAATGAGAGTGACTCAAACTACAGAACAAAGCTGAAAATACAAAGCACACAATATAAATATTGTGCTTGAATGGGCAGTTGACCTAAGTACACCTCACACAGTTACACCAGCACAAGCAGTGGAAGGAGGGAGAACAGTTTGCATTAACACTAACAAGAACGAGATGTACAAGTTATGCCATGCGGTAAATTAAAAACACAGTCTTGAGACATATTTAGTGAAACTACTGATTCTAAAGTGGATGGGAAATTTTGAGTGACAAGCAGCCAAAATAGGAATTTGGGCAACAAGATGAATGAAGGTGATCAGGCAAAACTCAAAACCAGATATATTATGGATGACAGAAACTTGCTAACAAGACTTTACTTTATGGCTGACTACATAATTACAATGGAGTAAAGATAATTAGTTTACAGTCCCAAGAGCCTAAACCTGTCTACAAATTCAGATGCAATTATAAACTAACAGAGCAAGAGAGATATGAATTATCTCCAATGCTGAACTCATTAGAAACTTTGTCCTTGAAGGTAAAGATACTCACAGGGGCACAGTCTTGCATTTACTTTAAAGATGGTATCTGGTGTGGAGCCAGTTACTACAAATTTAGGTCAAAGAAGGGAAGATTAATCATACAATGTCCTCCAAATTACTGTTTAGATATGCCCTGAATGAATATACTCCTTCAGTTTTCTCTTAGGATGAGGATGACAGAACCAAAGATTGGATGGCTTAAGAGAGTTGGGGCCAATGAAATCAATGTGAAGAGTGCAAAGGTCAGAATAGCCTCTTTCATAGAGGTCTGAGAGAACTGGCACATAAATTGCAGGTCCACTAGCAAGCTTTTTGATTAAATTCTTCAGTAAGGAATGATACAGTATGACACAGCACCTGTTTTTAAAAACTGGGGGAAGCAAAGCAATCAAGGCAACGTCCTGGAGTTTTAATTTGTATCTGGCAACTAAGTCAAAGTTGTCACCTGTAGGAAGTTATATGTATAACAGGTTTCCATAGTTTGTTTTGTTGTTTTTTAACTAACAATTAGAAACATGACTGAGTTCTTGCGTATTCGTTTGCCTTTGCAGTAGCGCTCAGGCGGCTGGCTATCCACCAGCTCGCAGAGCTCTGCATATTGCAGCTGGTGTTGAGCATGAAAAAGGATACATAAGAGAAAGTTGGAAGGTTCTTTGCAAGATAAAATCCCTTGTTTTTCTGGGTTTTTTTTCCACATATAAAAACTAAATATGATCTTGTTAACATTATCTTGATAAAGACTGATCTATACTGTTCTTATTTTGTACAATATTGTTCTCTTAAATCTCTACTGTGTTGTGCACATGCGCATACACACACACTCTACAACTTTTACTGATGAGCTCTTCACCAGCTAAACAATTAGAGCTACCACTAGCAAAGGAGAGAGAAAATGTTCACCCAACCGTGACAAGCCTCTACCTCCTCCCTGTGAAGGATGTCCAACAAACTTACAATATGACTAAGGAAGTCCCGGAAAGTATTTCAATTACTTGTGTAACTCAGTCCAGGGTCTGTCATGATTCTTGAAGAAAACAGGTCATACAAGGAAATTAGCGGCATTGAAAACAAATGAAAAAAAAACCCCACAGCCTGTTGATGAAAGCTGGGAAGCAGCTTGGTGCCAGTTGTGCTGTGACCACGACTTCAGGCAATGCCAAAGAAACTGGAGCTCCCACATGCCACATAGCAATGTCTGAAGAAATATATACTTCACTGACCTCTTTGTGGCCAGTTAATTAACCTTCATGGTGGAAGGACATGAACAGAGCCGGCTAATACGATTTGGCCAAGACAGACACACGGCAATTTCTGGTAGTGGGGAGGAAGCCTTCATAGCATGCTTGATTAAAAACCTTTGAAGCATCAGCTGATTTATGTCTTTGTGAGACTTAATGACAGTGGTGAGTGGCACCAGTAACACTCCTCAAAATAAGTCCTCTCAGAATGGGCTGTTGTTTGAGTCTTGATAGGAGCCTAGGCTTCAAATGGACCGATTGGCTCTGAAAAATCACATTCAAGACATCTACAGATCATGTTATCACACAGTTAATGGGATATTCTTAAGAATGCTATTTTGGGCTGAGGGGAAGCGGCCTGAACCTCATGATGCCAACTTTAGTTAACCACTGAACATGCAGCCAGTGTTGGGGAGACTCCAGTATTCTTTTTCTGTGTGTCTGTGAGGGGGATCAACTCCTTGACTTTTGGTAACAGTTGATGGATACTATGAACCAAGGTCAGGATTCCCAGCACAGAAAAAGGGCTGGCATGACCCTTTTCCAAATGTGAGGTTCACAAATGAGATGAGGAAATTGGCCCTTTATTGGCCCAGAGAAGAAGTTCTGGAGTTATGATCTGGCAAAGGTCATAAGCTCAATTGAGACAAAGAATTAAAGAACCCATTAACTGAAGCAGAAGTGGTGGAGCTGATTCTGACCCTTTTTTTTAAGCCTATAGTAAGGCACTGGGAGATCTTGGACTTGGTATATTTTTCACTATGCAATACAAGCACTTTCAATCCTCAGGCCACAGGAACAAATTAAGCAATAGGTCAACACCAAAAACAAGTGAGATAAAAGACAAAAGTATTCATGCCTGACAGTAAAGGCAGGAAGTTTAAACACAAAATACTGTTAAGAAACAGTAAGAATACTCAGAGAAGTAAGAACATTAAAACTGAACAGAAAACAAGACTGAATAGCTAAGGCTGAAATTGATAAAAATACAACAAAACATGTCATTCCTTATGTATGAAAGAATGGATATGGGGCAAAAGTAATCAATTTCTATAATGGGCACGACACGAGCAAACCTTCATAGGATTGCTAAGGCTATGTCCATCACGGTGTGCATTTGGGCAATAACTCAATATAATGTGACAATGAAATTTATTAACGACAGAAAATTGAGAGACCTTGTCAATACAAAGCATTGTAATATCATACAAAAACTGGATGACCTTGAGGATTACAGCAATGAAAACATACGAAATTCAACAGTAGAAATGCAAGGTCATGCACTTATGGACTAATAATATTTCTTCCAGAAGATAGGAGTGACAGCTGGAAATAACACAAAAGGAGAAAGAGTGGGGGCCTTGCTGGAGAATGGAAAAATTATCTTACAATGGAGAAATGCTGCATTAGGCAGTGTCTTACAGAGATACCCAGTTCAGGTACCAGAAATAGTTTAGCCATGTTATTATAACATTCTGTTGACTATAGTTATTCATGCACACACAAAAAATATATGGTAAGGTAATCTGGCTTGATTAGGCTAGAAAAAAAGAAGGAATGGAACATTCTCTGAGATGCAGAAAAGAACTATGACAAATATGCAAGAAAGAACACACAGAAAAAAATGTAGTTATGCTATGTTAGTGTTGACAGACATACAACAAATAAGCAGATCCCCCAAAAACATCACCACAACAACAAAAAAAAAAAGGAATAAAATTATTTAGACAGAAAGCTACAAAAGCGTTTCTTACAGCTTGATCAACAAAGGTCTGGAGTAGCAATGTTAGCAATGCTTTATTTTGGTGCCACACAAGTGGTCTTTAGAAAAATGTGTTCAAAATGTACATATTTTGTTAGCCTATTCAAACACCATCAAGGCCAAAGAGATCTGTCAACCTTACAAAATACATATGTGAATCTCAAAAATCTACTTTATCTGTTCTGAATGATGACTCAGAAGAGACCGAAGAAGTAAAATTTTGATGTATGGAGATTAGAAGAGGATCGCCTTTTTAACTTTGCCAATTTAATAACAGATTTAAAGAGCCTCCATAACAGCCAGATTAAGCCATAAACATAAACCGCTTGTGCTCCATAGATTTGTTTCCTTTTGAAATATTTACAACATATATCTGAAGAGTGAAGGGGAAGAGAAAGTTACTTACAGCAGTAGACAGCCGCGATGCCAAGGTCATTTCCAAATTTCCTTTGAGACCAAGAAGTGCAGGAACCAAGATAAAAACTTCAGTAACATTCTTGAACACATCCCAATGCTACATAAAGGATACAGTGGGAAACATTAAATTGAAAAATTCTCTTTAGACCATCCACAAAGTATTAAAAAAATCTGCAACTCATAACTTAAGCCTCTAAAACAAAAAAAATCAATCTTTTTATAGTAGACCTAAAAGTCTAAAGCCAGAACTGTTATCTGTCTAGATAAAATAGATTTATGACTGCATATTACTACTTCAAAGATGAGAATACCAAAAGTAAGAGACACAAAACTTGGCCTTAAAACAAACCTAGTTAAAAAAAGATGTCATTAATTTGAAGTCTTTTTTTTTCATGACTTTAAAATAGTACCAGGTGCTATGACTGTTCTTGAATTCTGCTCTTAATTTACAAGAATATTTTAATCTTTTCCCTTCCAGCTGTGTAGAAACCTCATGTAAAACCAGCAAGGAATTATTTGTGAAATGAAGAGAGCCTGTAAGTAAAAAAAGCTTCTCTTTATTCTTTGACTTCTAAGCGTAAAATTTGGAAGAGTACAGTTTTTCAAAATGCAGATTTTTATAAAGCAAACAAAGACAAACTCTCCCATAATTTTTTTGTGGGCACTGAGTTCTCAGCACAGAAATACTGTGTTTCTTTGTATATCTTTCAATCCATGTATTTAATTTGTAATCATTTACCAACTTTAACTAAACTAACAAAACTGTGAATTGTCTTTACATTCATGTATTTGCAATCATTTAAATTATTATTTTAATTAAAATAAAAAGATTCAATTCTCAAAAGTAAACAACATCTGAGAATTTCCTATATGTCAAGTTACATATGTATTTCCAACTGGGAAAGAATAGCCATGAAATGGTTTGTAAAAAACAAGCTTAGAATGCTTTGTTGTCTTCAAATTTTCATTTTCAAAACATGTTCTGTCACATTTCAAAATCCTGCTTTACTGACATCACAGATTAATCTTAGTGTAAGGTGAAAAAAGGTGACACTAGCTATTTATTTTTGCCTTTGTGTCACATCTCTCTCACTCATGGTGAGCTGGACTGGGAAACCAATCAAGATTAAAAGTAATATAGAAGGAAAAATCAAGATATATCTCAATCCAGCTCAAAAACCAGCTATACAAACACTTACATTCCCTTAAGGGAAGGAAGGCAAGAGGAAACATTTGGTTGGAAGTCAGAAGTGGCAGTGGGCATAACTGCCTCTTTTGCCTGATCATTATGCCGTATCATGAAGTAAATCAGATATTAACAGAATACGAACAAAGCATCTGTATAAAGAATAAATTGATAAGATGCAAGTGAACAAAGCACAAGATTGGTGTAAAACAGTGCAAGGAAGCAGTAAAGTTTGCACGTCGATTTTTATTTTCCTTTTTCTTGATGGATAAAAGTGACTTTTCATTGCAATTGATTGAAGTCCAAGCTCCCTTTACAGTCTCAAGATTTTGAGTGACAAAGATGGTCACCTCTTACTCCTCTTTAAATTAACTTTGTAAACCCTTCAGTGTTGCTAAAGAAAACCCTAAAGCTGAACGAAACAAAACAAAACAAAAGAAAAAACACATTATTTTCTCTACTGTCTTTCAATTTGAATATTGTGGTTATTTCATATTTTTGAATAATTTTTGTTAATCTACTCGCACAGGAATAGAGAATCCATGAGGTTTGTATTTTTAAGAAATTTCTGTTCTTTAAATGCAGGAATTAGGTAGGAAATAAAAGCAAACATAGCCTTCAAAATGCAAAGACAAGGCAAGAAAATAAGCCAGTCAAATAAACCTTTCTTAACTGTTACTTTCTCCAGAATTTTCTTCAAATACCACCACACAGAGAATTCATAGGCAACTGTTACTTATAATACCACTGAAATGCTGCTGACATCTACAACTGTGTTAAGATAGAAACCAGTCCTAAAAATGTTCCGTATCAGTAGGATCTTAATGATATAATACTCCAAAACAGGTTTTAAAAATACTAAAATTAAGTCTTAAGATTCAGAGAAAGTTCTATTTAGCTTACTCCTGAATAACTATCATCATTAAATCTGCTACCACAAACCAAGATAAGTTGGCTTCTCTGGACTTACTACAATTATATGTCAAAGTGGGTGTGACTTTGCAGCCCTGTTCACACCACTGATGTTTGCAATTCTGGGTGTTCAGTATACCTAATGTTATATAAAAAAGTCACTTACAAACACCTGAATATTCAAAAAAGCTCTAAATCACTTCATATATTTCATATAGCATTTTGTATATACATTCATATAGCAATTTCATATAGCATACGAATATAATGCACATTTTCATACACCATCTGCATTATCATGCACCAAATTACACAGCATTTCAGAAATTGCGTAGACTTTAACCACGCAAGGAGATGAGATAATGCAATAAATTCTTCTAATCTTTTTAAACACCTATGTATTCCGGCATCATGGTTAATTACAAGTCCCACTTGACCATGCATACATTTATTAGTGTCAACAGAATTTTGAATCATTAGTATATTTCTATCCTTAGTTAAAGCAGAAGGTAACAGTTTTATTCACCAGCTCACTGTGGCTAAATGACAACATTTACCAAGGCTTGAATGACTCCAAATTAAACATTGGAACTGTTTAAGAAGAGTTTGGGGGAAAAGGAGTTCATAGTAGCACAACCATATATAGACCCAATTACTCCTCAATATCGTAAACATCTACAGTATCACGTGTCAGAATCATAAACCCCACATAAACCTCACCCTGTTAAAAAGCCATCTTTCAAAGCAAATACCAACCTGTACAATATCCAAAACCATGCCAGCAGAAACAGTTCCAAATCCTGCTAGCAAAAAAGGTACGAGTATCTGTAACGCCATAATACTACTAGATTCTTTGGGTTGTTTTCTACTTCCTTCCACAATGATATCTTCATTACTGTCACTAGATAGGTTGTCTTCCTGCAACATGGCATCTGTTTCTGAAGTGTCCATTCCATCACAGTAATTATAACTGGTAAAATCATCGTATTTAGGGCTACAGCTAGATGAGCTGTGTCCATTGCTACCATGAAAGCTTGGTTCTGAGAAGTGATGGTACTCTGTGTGTTGTTCAGACCTAACATTAAAATTGTGTCCTGCTGGTTGCAATCCCTCTTGCCAAACACCATTCACTTTTTTATGTCTTTCATCCTGGTTTATTTGGTAAACAACAGGAACCATACTCAAAAGCAGCCTCAAAAATTTGTCGGACTGAATTGTATTAAGATTTATGGTCCAGTTTACAAAACCTTCTCTGTCATGAACTTTGCTATTTGTTTTGGAGATAGGAGATCTGCCTTTACAGTTAGTCATAGTGCTACGGAAGTACAGGTTGAAAAGCACTTTGTTCTTCAGACGTCAGTGAAGAAATCTTGTAAATGAGTCATCAAGCCCTACACTTGATGATTTTAAAACAAATAAGCCAAAATGATCCTTTTTTGCATGCAAAAATGTTTTTTCATTGATCTCAGATCTTCAAGAATTCCATAAGCAAGACTGGATCTGCAAAAAAGAAAAACATATATATTCAAGCTTTAAAATATTTTAACTCTACAGAAGACACAAGATACCAGTTTACATTTTCAGATCACCCGGTATCTTTCCAAAGCAAGTATTCATAGAAATACCAGTCTTCTCCAACATTCAACTACCTAAGCCGAAAGAATTGAGAAGGTAAAAAGGGAGAGTTGGTGGGCGAGGAAGTTTCACAAACCAGTGTACTTTCCAGTGAAAGAAAGAGACACCAATGTGGACTGTAAGCGAATCAGTGAGGTCTTAGCTTTTGCCTTCTTTAAGCCCAGGAAGCCAAAGTCTTCAGGCCTTGGAAGCCCAGGGAGTTGAAGTCGTCAGTCAGATACTGTGTGTAGCCCCAGACTTTGAAAGCAGTAGGTCCCCAGAGAAACGCATTTCTGCAAGGTGCAAGGGTGTGGACAAATGGAACCCACATCATGCTCTGCAGGGCCACTGTTATTCCTCCCACTCTATGCTAATGGCAAGGAGCATGGAAAAAACGAGGAAAAAAAACCCTATCTTTCAAAATGTCAGAGGTGATAAGCTCAAAGCAATATTCTGGGCGGCAAGGGTCTTATGTGTTGACTGCCCTCCATCCCCATCAAAAGATGACAAACCGATATTGATACATACAATTCAAAAGCATGTTAATTTAAAATCATAGTAACTGAATTTTCTCTGAAGCAAGCATACAAATAACATTAAATATGAAGTGCTACTGTATACATAATAGAACTGGATATTTTTTCATTAAATACTACAGTATCGAGGAAAGGAGAGTAAAGAAATTCAGACCAATTAGTCTAAAATAGTTTAAATTAGTTTAATTTAAAAATAAACCTGCAGTACTATACTCAAAAATATGGCATGTTAAAATTTAATTAAAATTAGAAAAAAATGTTAGGAGTATGGATAATTAACGGTATTAAAAATATTATTTTAATTTAATTTTGCAGGAAGTGTAGGTTGCAGCTATTTCCTGAAAGACAAGCTACTCTGATGTCTAGTAACCACTAAAATGTAATTATTTGATCAATATTAACACTTGATGTGGTCAGTTTGTTTTACTTTCTGCAAATCATGCAAATACAATATATCTTTTATGTTTAATGTGATTTAATGTGCATTTATTTCTACTTTGACATTCTCCTCAGGGTAGAAAATTAAACAATGTATTGGCAGTCTCCAGTCATTTGACATTTCCTCCGTCAGAAGCCACTTTACCTTCCTCTTCTTCAATTTTCATGTTGTGATAATAGTTACGGTAATTTACTAAAAGAACAGTCTTAATTTGACTCGAAGCTTTGTTGACTTTGGTATTTATTACTAAACTCCATGAATACAAGTAAATGATTGGCACAAACAAAGAAACAAAGGTCAGGCAGACCACACCAGCACGATGGGGGATACCAGAATTCCACAAGCTCAAGACACACTATCTATGCAAACCTGTGAAAACATATTTTTGCAGACTGCAAGAAACAAAAATAGTTTAGAGTTAGAGGATTTTTAATCCATGTTTCCTAAGAAAATTGGGCTCCTACGATCATATGATTTATGTTATGATCCCTATACTTTCCCTCCCCACTTCTCAACGTTTTTAAGTCATCCAGTATTTCTGGAATGATTTCAGATCGACCTGACAGAGAGTAGAGATGTCAAAGCTTTTATTAACTAACAGCCTTATAAGAGATCCAAATGAGTGCCCTTGCTGTAAGGCATATTCAAACATCAGTTAGAATAATTCACTCATATACAGTCACAGTAAGTCCACTTCAAAAGCCCTGCTGGACACAGAATTACTTATTTTGTTTACGTGAGTGAAGAGACTACTCAGATGCAACATGAAGATTTTCCCTCTATCAGTGGCTTTATCCGAGAGAGCTCTGACCAAGAAACGAATATTTTTAAAATGGCAGTGGAGTTTATTGCTTGATTTAGAAAGAATTCAAGTTTTGCAAGAAAAAGCAATCTTTTTTCCCCAAGACCAACAGAGGAATTTCAGGAACTAAGATTCCTACAATATTTTTTGCCGCTCTGTAGCGGATTGTGCTATGTTGAACCTTTTAGCATAAGTGCATAAAAACTCCCAGGCCTCAATTCTGGTTTCCACACACTTTAATTAGGAGTAACAAAACAACTTTTGCTGCTATCCCAGAGGAGCTCTAACCACAGGCCAAAATGGTTCTCTGTTAAGTGCTGCAGAAAGACAGAACAAGAAGAGGTAATTTTGTTTCTCCTGGCCCAAAGGTGGCATTATCTAAGTAAAAGAAAAGAAACAGTGCACAAAAAAAGACAAGCAGAAGCAGATGTATCATTAAACTAGCAAACTATTATCAACTTCTATGACAACAGCAAAGAGCTTTATAGAAGGATTAAGAGGAATACAAGGGAAAAGAAGTTCATGGAAGTTAAGGAAAATTTAAATTTCAGGAAGGATATAGCCTAGGGTGCTGAAAGCTACCAACTAATTTATGGCAATGGGAAGTGGCACCCCACTTATGAAGCTTGCAGAGGGACAAGCTTTGGATCACTTTAGCTGGCTGAGTTTTGGTTGGTCACAAGAAACATCTAGATTAGAGAAACTTTATGATAGAATTCAAGAATGGAATGTAGAATTAAGATGTAAAAGCGTCTGTGATGAAAGATACGTCCTTAGACCCAGAGCAACCTCACTGCGTTTTTTTTGTTTTGGTTTGGTTTTTTTGAGGAGAGGTGGAGGAGTAAAAAAAGAAGGGTTTTAATTCACTCACAGGGAAATACATTGAGAAAAATTCCCAATAGCTTTAACAAGGCAGAGTCTGGCTTTCATTGTGGTTTCTCCAATATGTCCTCCAGTCACATCACCAGAGTGCTAGACCAGTGACTCATGGAAACTATTCCTCGGTCTGGAACTCTGGTAAAAAAAAAATTGGGTTAATTATCTATATTTTTCTAACATATGGATTTTTTTCCTTTTAAGATTTTACTATCTTTTTTTTAAGAAACAAATCTTTTGGGAAGATTGTGATTTCATGTAATATGAGAAAGTGTTAACAAACAGAAATGGCACTTAAAGAAAAAAAAAATGGGGTAGGAAAATTATGTGGTCAACTGGCAAGTTACAAAGGGAGGAAGACGTTGGCACGGACAGCTAGCAGTTGAAATAGTACATAGCAGTTTGGATGACAGTCATTTATGTTTTTCCTACCAAAAAGACTTGGAATAACAAAAAGTGAGCTAATGATAAATGCTGAAAAATGAGAATTTAAGAGCATAGACTAAAAAATATACTATAAAGCAAAGAGTAATTACTTCCTTATACATGCATACAGAGAAAACTATGAAGCCTTCTGAATATAATTATTCATTTCTAAAAACCTAATCCAACAAAGACAATGTTCCAAATGTCATGTGATGCAATAATTTTATCCTGAGTTAGGGGATGCTAATATTGCTGTAATTTTAGGGGGGGGGTTGTGCCTATAAAATGCAGCAAACCATCTAAGGAACAGTGCGATCTCAGGACAAGAACTCCCTAAGAAGCTTTACCATCGACAAGAACAATACCAATTTTTTGTGTTGTCTAGAAAAGACAGAGCCATCTAAAGAAGCAAGCTCTACTCACATAACTCATAGGAGGAAAAGGAGGTAAAAATCTCAAAAATCCCATCCCCAGTTTCTGTAGGAAGAGGAGATAAGTGAATCTGGTTTCTTGCCATATAATCAGGAGGTTACAGAGAAAGGTGAAGTACTAAAAAAAAAGAAAAGAGAGTGACAAAGACCCTTTGATAAGCCAGGAAGCAGCCTCAAATTTATCATATCTGGCATGTGATACATGAAATGAAAGGACACCTTGTCTTTGTCCCTACAAGCAAAATAATGAGCTATGTCCAGCCTATGAATATAATTTCCACTTATTTATTGTTTCCTAAGTATCTACTAATAATTTCTTATTTTCCTTCACACATTTTATAACACCTAGCAATTACTGAGTATTATTTACCTCTCTCTCTCAGTCCTGCAAACATATAGAAGCATAAACAAACAGTCCTGCAAACATACACAATAAGAAACACAGCCATACCCTGCTGTTTGCTGAAGACGTGTTCCTGAAAAGTGAGAAGCTTAGCAATCCAACGGATAACAAACCAGTTTTCCCCATAAGAATTAATTGGTGCAGTTTAAAAAATACACAGAGACAGCATATACGATATGGAAAATGAACACGCAAACGTAGATGATGTGGAAAATACACAGGACCATGAGCTGGAAGAGATGCTGACTTTTGGAAAAGGATAGCTGCTTTAGAAAAATCTTGGATACTTCAGCTATGAAACTGATCATTATCACATTTTTCCGTCCTTCACCTTTGACTGGCTTGATTGGTCTTGATTCATCTGAGGAAGATGAAGATGATGAGGAAAATGTAACTGTTCAGGAAGAAGCAGCAAGAATGCTCTTTATTACTACCCAAATGAATTGCCAACATTGCTTCAGACACACCCATGATTCAGTTCTCAAGAGCATGGGAAGAAAATGCTTCTTCCATATTTTCCTAAGTTTAAAGAACATCCAGCACTAGCAGGATTAAGGGACTGATCATTTAGTGATTGGACTGCTGATAATTTATTTCAAGCATGAAAACAATCAGTAATTAAATCATCAAGCTTTTTTAAGTACCTCCAAAAAAAAAGGGGGGAAGGGGGAAGAGCAGTGAATCATGAAGTATGAAACTTCTGTAGAGCCAACATTATGACAGGCTAAACTGAATATTTATCAAAGTCTAAATTTAGGAAAATTAATTTATTTCAGAGTTTAGCTAACAAAACCAAAAGATAACACATATCTAAATAATACTGAGGACTTGCACAGGATCTAAATCTAATCACGCCATACTCAAATCCCATTTTTCCTAAAAGCTGCAAATATTTTTACAGGTAATCTTTTGAAGCAACAATGACCTCTACATTGCACTTCTAAGTAGTCTACAGTGAAACACAATAGCTTAAACATGCCTGCCTGAGAAACAACTCTCAGTACAAGAACAAGCCTCAGAAAGGGTTATTCAGGAAAGTAATACGAAACATGAATGAAATACTGAGTTTTAATATTTTGCCATAATAAGCAAAGATGAAGCGGGATTCTTTTCTGGCTTCAAGGAGGAAGTCAGGCTCTTTTCAGTGGACAGATGAGAGGGAGTGGGCACAAACTGAAACACAGAAAAATCCATTTAAACATAAGACAAAGCTTTTGAACACTGGTCCAAACAGGTTATGGACTCTCCATCCTTGGTGATATTTGAAACCCAACTGGACACCGCCCTAACCAACCTGCTCTACTTGACCCTACACTGAGCAGAGGTGGTTGACTACACCATTTCCAGAGATCCATTCCAACCTCAACAATTCTGAAATTCTGTGGGGGACTTTTTTAAGTTCAGAATAATATTTACATAGGTGATAGAGGGATCTGCAGGCTATCTTCACCATTGTGTCCTGCATACACAGAAGTTCGCAGTATCTCACTGACATCCTTATCACAGCTGTGGTTACTCATTTATATATTTATATCCTAGTGAATATATCAGCAGAAAGTGAAAGCTACATCATATCTCCTTAGCACACATAGAGAGTAAACAAAAAGATTGTATTATCATTAACCATTTTGTAGAATCCAGAACCCAATGTGGTGTGCTGGGCTAAGATTATTTATACCAGATACTTCATGTTTGGCATTAAAGACTGGAAAACATGATGAAAATTAACAAATTTTGCATGCAAAGCAGATATTGGGCATTATATACCGTTTCTTAAATAATATGCAGTAAAGTGGATAACATGGTGTTTATTGTATGGCAGTTGTAGGTTAAATCACCAGCAAAAGAAACAAAATAAAAAATAATCAGAAAAAAAAAAAAAACAGATTAAAGAATCTACAGATGACTTTTTGAATATAAGACACTAAAAGAGCTGCCAGCCTCAGGCTCAGTTTTCAGACAAGTTTGAGACTGCTGAATTCCACTTCCTGAACATGGTAGCTTTCGATTTAGGCCCCAAGGAAGAGAAAAGCAGCTGTCGGAAAAAGATTTGGTTTGCCTCTGCACTTTTAAGGCAACTCAATTAGAAGAGACCAAAACAGAGCCAGAAACACAGTAGCAAGGCTGTGAAATGTGGTCAGGTTGTAAAATCACCCAACTGGAATACCAACACAAAAAATACCAGGCAAATCACATCCAGCCCATCAAAAGCAGGTGGGAGATTTTGAAATATAAGAGATAATGCAGTCCTGTAGGTTAAGTAGCCAAGAGGTACGTACCAGGATGAGTCCTAACTGTGCTATTTGGGATCCTGATTACAGGTTTCTACTGTCATCACCAAGGAGAGGTGAATTGCTTATTAAGTCAGGCACTAGGATACAGACTTCACATTTTTTTTTTTGGGTAATATCCTAAGGTATTTGAAAAGAAAATGATACACTGGGTTGTGGTTTTTTTTCCTTCTGAAGTGTCTACCAGTCACACCGTAATATTTATGGTTCCAGTTTCACAATCTCTTTAAGGCAGTATATGTAGGGAATGCCGCCAAAACAAGTCTTCCCACCTGCTCTCATCTTTTTAACAGCATTACTAAAGTGGTAAAGTGAGGATGACTTAGGATGTCTGCTAAAGCCTGCTAGGATTCTACCTAGAAAAGATACATGAGCAGACTTTTTTCAGGTATTTATGTTTTGTTCCTGATACTAAAACTAAACAATTATTTAATTTTATATGTTCCATTTACCAGAGCCTGGTTAACGTAGCGTGGTCTATAATCTAGGACCAAACATGAGTGAAGAAGCCACGCAACCGGACAATAGGGCGGGGGAATTATAATATTCACTGAAATCAAAGCAAGAGACACAGCTATAACTTGAACTTACTTGACAATTAATCACAGAGTAGAAAGCAGAGTAAGTCACATAAAGCTCCTATCTTCTGGCAGAAAAGTATGGGAAGAGCATAAATGTACCATGACACGTCAATTACAACACTTGTAAACAAACAAAAAATGATGATGGTTGAAGCCTTCACGTGTGCTGCTCGGGTACAGGCTCCAGGCTTGTCAAGCAACTGCATCTGCGGTGGCAGGTTCCGGCATATTTTTGTAGGTGCGAAAGGTGGGAACAGAAAGGCGAGTGCATAGGGATGTACAGGGTGCCAGGGAACAAGGGCCGCCGGAGGTGTTGGGCAGATCTTGTTGCACGCATAGAGAGCCCAAAGAAAGGGCTCCTTGTGCGGGATACCTGGAGCAGCGCGGAATCATGCGCACCTGATGATGAAAAGAGCCGCGGGGGTTCGAGGAGGGCGGGTGGCCCTCACCGCCCTTCAGCACCCGCGGGGCGGCCGCGGGACACCCGGGCAGGCCGGCCACC
>NW_009648953.1:3347316-3349589 GCF_000708025.1 Charadrius vociferus
GGGAGGCGGCTGCTTTTGCTTCCCCGGTCCCAGACGCTTTCTTGGCGGTGAGGAGTCAGCGTGCTGTACCGGCCCCGGAATGTCAGCTACTGCGAGGTTTTTGTTCTTTTCCTGCAGCTTGGCTAAACATAGCTTCCTCAGAAATGCATTATTATTATTATTATTATTATTATTATTAAAGTATTTGGGTCAGTTGGAATACGCTTGCTGTTGCCCAGGGGAGTCTGCGTACCCTGCACGCAGCGCCAAGTGCTGACACGCAAGTTTCCAAGCAGCTCCCCTGAAATCAGCTGCCGGTGTCGAACTAAACGCGGAGTCAAGGCCTTGCTGGCCCCTCTTAGTCCATCCTCAAAACTCTTGTTTTGAGACGCACTTTCTATTAATACATCAAAATAGTCAAGCCATCTAAATTTGTGCAGTTATTATCATTACTAGTATTATCCCTTGATTGTTGCTCTACGCTTCGAAGTAGAGAGGATGCCTTAAGCAGAAGGTGAAAGGGAAGACGGAGGAAGAAGACAACCAGGATTTAGTGATGGTGACAGCAGCCAAGTCTACAGCACCTCTTTGCCTTTCTATAGACAGAACAAAAGGCGGCATGGGCAAGAAACCAAGTGTCTGCCATAAACTGGAGCTAGCTGCTGTGGGTGTGTGTGGAAAAGCAGAAACCTCAGCACAGGAGAATGTATTTGCAGTACCAGGGCCAAAAAAATCTGCACTATGGTAGTGAAATATACAGCATCAGCTTGAACTCTGAGTCAATACTGCATTAAATGAATAAAGCAGCCCAAACCTCAGAGCTATTAATTCAGTGGTGAATGCTGTCTCAAGCCGGAATTTATTGGGAATTTGGGCTACAGATGCTGTTGCCCCCCTTCCTTAGTAGCAACTATATATATCCATGCCTTGTGTGTGCTCACGTGTGACGCAGTGTGGATACATAGCTGGGCCACCTCGCAAATCAGATAAAGAACTCATCTGCCTCTGTTGCCAACAGGTTAGACTATGAACCTGACATTTGGGAATAGCACCTGAGGGTGCTGTTTCTGGCTTTTCTAATCACTTGTCTTGTGATCTTGGGCAATCATTTCATCGCTCCCTATTAGAGGTTCCTTGACAGTGTTATGCCCCTCCCTCCACTGAAATCGTGTAACACCCATGGATGAAACACATTATTTGAGGTTCACGCAATCTTATTTTGGTCTGTGTGCAATTGCAGAAAGGCTCATTTTTTTGAGGCCCAAGGCAAAAATAATCCCCTCAGTCCTCGAGATTTTTCAGTCATCAAAGCTAGCAATAGGATTTTTCTGGGAAACTGAAGTTCTGGAGCGCAGTTGGGTAGAAAGGTGCAGAGTGGGCAGCGAATTCAGTGGAACGCACCTGGCGCTGCTGGTGGCCTGGGAGAGTGGCGGAGGACACTTGCTTGGGCCGGTCTCTCCCAGGAAAATGGCAGTGCAGTCTCTTGCTTGAGGCCTTGCAGGAGGTTTGCTTCTTACTCCTTTGCATTTCTTAATTCTAAGATCCTGGGATCTGGTTTTGGTTGTGGGGTTTTTTTTTTCTTTTTTCCTTTTTTTTTCTTGTCTTCTTTGCCATGAGGGCATATAAACACCGGTTACCTGAGTACTACTTCTTCTCATTTGTGGCTTGGACTTCCCATCTCGTCTCATAAACCTTTCAGTTCTCTTTTTTATGGTTTTCACATTGTCTAGATGATAAACAGATAGGGAAGGAAACTGCAGAACAAATTTCGAATGACAGGTTGGCCAGCGTCAGCTGAACTTGACGGCTGTGTAAAGTTTCATTTCCAAAAGGCAATTAAAATGCCCTCAGGGGCTGAAATTTAATTTTAGGCACGTTTGTCAAATTCTGACAATGAAAACGGGGGAGTTTTCAAAGAGGAGCAGCTGCTGGCAGGCGTTCAAGTGACATTCCCGGCTCGCAGCCCGGTTTTGTGCTCTCATTTCACCTCCAAGTGATGGGATGGGCTTATTCGTGCCAAACCCTTTCATAAAGATTTAAAAATAGGGTTTGGGTTTTTTTTTTTCCCCTTTGTAACGCGAATTATTTTCCTCTCTGCATTACTGACCCCAGATCTACGTGGCTGTAGGTGTTCGTGCCGGTTACCGGACGTCAGGAGGGGCGGTGACGCCGCGGACCCCCGGGGGAGCCCTTCCCCGCCGCCGCGGCCTCGGGGCGGCTCTGGTCCTCCCGCCCTCCAGGGGGCGCTGCGCGAGAGCCCGGCCCGCGGCCACTTCCGGGTCGGTCGGCGCATG
>NW_009648953.1:3349727-3386546 GCF_000708025.1 Charadrius vociferus
GGTGAGCCCCCGACTTCCCCCGGCGGTGGGCTGCCTGAGGAGGAGGAGGAGGGGACGGGTGGCTTTTCAGGCCACCTGGCTGCTAGAGACTCCACTTTTTGTTATATCTGGCGTGTTTTGAAGAGCTGCCTTTTTCCCGGGCACCGGTAGTGTAGTACAAAGTAAATGCGGGGCGGGGGGGGAGGATATTACGATGCTGCTCTGGAAAGTGCTTATTTAGGTCATTAGCACCAGCGCTGATTGCGGTGGCGATCAGTGAAAGCCGCCCACACAGGTCACGCAGGTGAGGGAGGGGATTTACATCAATGTAACTGGCCCGTGTTGTTTGCTGTGGGTTATTCCCGGTAGTTTCTCTGTGTGTTGATAGCTGTCGCTAAATAAGTCTTTGACAAAAGACTTCAAAACCAGTGGGAGCTTTCTTACTTAAGGGACTTCTTACAGAGAAGTCACCTGCTGGGTCAGACCAGTGGCCTGTATAGCTCAGTGTTCTTTCTTTCAACAACTGTAATAGCAGGCGATAATTATAGAGAACTTGTTAGTTTAAGCACTGTGTGTTCCCCGTTCTTGTAATTGCCTGTAGGGGTGGGGATGGTAGGGGGTATGTTCCTTTTTCTATCAGATTATTACTCTGCTGCCCTGAGTTTGTCTAATTCCATGTTGAACCTGCTGACCGGTCTGCTTTCACGGCCTTTTGTGGTAGCAAGTTCTAGACATTCACTACCTACTATATACAGAAGTACTGAGATGACTACCCCAAAGACACATCAAGAAACAGTATTTGCAGGAAAGCAGAGTAGAATTCCTGAAAGGAGAGACAGTTGAATTCTTATTTTTAGTCTTGTTTTAGAAAGGTGGAAAAGTAGCAGCACGAAAAGAGCCTCACAGTTAAAATGTGGTATATGTGGTTGCCATAGGTAAACATTCAAATATTTGTTTGTTTCCAGGGCTGGAAGAAACTTTGTTGATTAGTTCAAAATGTAGCGGCAAGAAGGCCACAACTTTACAGACAGTTAGGGTGCCAAGGAGTGATGGTAAGTAGGACTTTGTTGTTGGAAGAGTGTCAAGTAGTAGGTAACATCTTTGACATAATTTACTTCTGCTTCAGTGCTCTCCTTGCATTCGTAAAGGGGGGCACTCTTGTGTACTGTTTCTGCTGGTGCTAGGTCCTCTATTGCAGTTGCACGTCCCACAGGTTAATCTTACGTCACTGCTGCTTCTGCAAAGCTAGATTTTGTGATGCTAGGCGTTAACAGCTGTTAAGTTTTAGGGACTTAGTTCTCCTTGCAGAAATACTCACACTGTCTGCATATAGTCAACTCGCCAGGTTGTACCTTTGGTCTTCTACTTTCAAATTGATGCAAGTTATGTAGATCACTTTCAGAACTTAATTTTGCCAGCACGTTCATTAAAAATAATTAAGCCAGATTGCATAACCATTCATTCATAACAAATTAATTTGAATGCATTAAGAAAACTTTTTCATTAATCGACCTATGTTCCTTCTTTCTTAGTCAGTTACATATAGATTGCTAACATTCTCTTCAGTGTAACTCCGTGCATAAGAGGACATAGTTTAAAATTGTTATTTGAAAGTAGTGTGGAGTTTTTCTCTTCCTGAAAATACACCAGTTCTTTTGTCTCAGATTGTTCTTTTCCAGCATTGAGTTGTTGCTTTTTGCTGATCTGGGCTTCTCATCTCTTTTCAGAAGTAATTTCTCATAAAATATTTGGTGTATAAAACCATTTAATTTTAAATAGACTCCTGTCAGATTGTTGTATTTTTAATTTGTGATTGACCTGAGATTTAAAAAGGAATAGAAAAAACAATTTGTCATATTGAGTTCTTTCTTGGCTAAAAGTCTCTACAAAGATCACAGTGTTTCAAAGGTAGATTATACCTGTTAAACTTCTGTGGAGGTCACTTGGAATAGTACCTCTTACTTCATGGAGAATGAAAACTAGTGATTCGCTCATCTGCATGTGTGGAGCAGGAGACTATTTGAAGAAACTCTGGAGGCAGGTAAAGATATTCCCCTCCTCCATGGAAGGGAAATGGGTGTGATTCTCCTAATGACACCGATTGTCTTAAAATTGTTGGGAGGTCCCACTGAGCTTGGAGGATAAGTAGAGAATCTGTAGAATAGAAGTCCTTTATACTTGAACCTAGATCATCCGTCTCTCTCCCACCATCTGAATTTCACAGCCCCTTTTGATAACTATGTTGCACTTTCTTTAGTGTAGCATGACATCTGTGGCATCTGTGCTACAGCTAATTTTTCCATCTTCTTTGAGACCTTCAGTCAATACTTTAATAAGGAAGAAAGGAGGACGTAATTATATTTCCATTGGAGAGAATGCTGATGTGGATGTTTCTCAAGATGGCACTCAATATGTGTTTAAAACCATGGGATTTACAAGCAAGTTTTCTGGAAAGTAGTCAGTCACATTTTAAGAATCTGAATGGAATTGTTGAAGTGATTTCTTGCTGCACAACATACTGCCCCATAGCTTTGATATCTCTTTGCTGTTTATGTCTTGGGAGATTGAATACTATAATAAATCCTTTATTAAAACATCTTAAATACGGTAGAGAGCTGGAAATTGCAGTTGAAATGGAATCTGCTTAAATGCTCAGATTTCTGAGGTATCAATGTATAAACTAATGTGCATCTGTTTGTATATATACATGTGATAATTACTTCTTTTTCAGTTTTGGACCGAGTACAGAGCTTTTTACCACAGATGGCACATGCCAATGATGAGCTAAGAAGAAAAATGGTAACAGCACCAGCTCATCAGTTTGATATTGAAAATCTAGACAGTGCAACAGAAAAAGTAATAGAAATGGTAAATACTTACTATATTTTTTAATTTATGAAGTAAATTTAAATGTGATTAAAATAATTCTTTGATCTTAGAATGAGCTAATTTGATAGATGAGGCGAAGTCTTTACCATTTTAGTCTGCGATCTGCAAATTCAAAGCATAGATGTAATAAAAATGCTTATTTCATTAAAATTTACTACTTGTTTTTCATACTTGCAGAATTTAATGACTGGAGATGAAGTAGTTTAAGGCCAGAATAAGACATACTTTTGAATCAGCAACTCTGAATCAAAAGTAAGCCACAAATTGTATTTTAAATGTCTCATGGGTAATTTGGTTTAGAAACTGGACAACATAAGGCATAGTAAGACATAACAGAAGGCTTTAGTATAAGAGTAATAACTGGCTTTCTGCTGTGCTTTGTAGGAATTTTTAGCACTGGCTATAGGTCTTGGGTTTAGAAAAGTTGTTAGTGGTGTTGTGATGCTTTATGACTGGTATTTGTCTATTTATTTAGATTCACATCAATATTTTCTTTCTGTTTTTAACTGAAGTGCTGCAGCCACATTCTCATGTATGAAAATTTTACTATGAAGGTGATGTGCTACGTGTACGTCCCAGACAAGTGCCCTCTGGCCTGCAGAGCCACAACATAAAAAACAGAAATAAGGCAGCCTGGGGCTTGGGGGGTGCGAGCTGTCAGAGTAATTTATTTGCTTCTGGTTGGATTCAGAGTTCTTGTAGGTTGTATCCAGCGTACATGCAATAAGTTGCCCAGTATACTGAAGAATTCCAAATAAATAGTGAGAAAACAAGGTGGATCATGAAAATTATTTGGTTTAATATGCTTAAGTGGAATGGGCAACTTGGACAGGATTTTAAAAAGATTTTGCATGTGACAGTGTCTGAGAAGTATCTTGGCTTTGTAACAAACCTCGTGATTAATAGCATAATGCTATTTGCAAATCACTGAAGAAATTTATTTGCATCTCAAATTCCTGTATTTTGCTTTGCAGCATACAGAAAGTTTTTGAGGTGAGGATTATCAGTTTAAGACAGGTATTTTCAGAGAGAAAAACAGACCTCAAAAATCATGGCTCTGCATATGGAAATATATGATCACATTTGCTTCAAAAAAAATATCCTGGTGGTTTAAACTACTTGTTATTTTGCAATAGCTGTAGTGCCATGAACACTGCTAGGTTATAAGATACGAACTATATTAAGAGGTGTATAACCACAAATTTATATATATATCGTGACCTCTTGTACACTAAATGGTTTCATTTGAAATCTTTACTGGAAATTACAGTTTTGATGGCTCCTGCACATCAGTTTAAATATCTGGACTGAGTTCAGCTATCGACTCATTTCTGTCTTTGATAATGATATAATATGGTGGTTTAACCCCAGCCAGCAACCCACACAGCCACTTGCTCACATCCCTCCCCAACCCCCCTCCCCCCCCAGCAGAACGGAGGGGATAATTGTAAGAGTTGGAAAACTTGTGGGTTGAGATAAAGACAGGGTAATAAGTAAAGCAAAAGCCGCGCATGCAAGCAAAGCAAACCAAGGAATTCATTCATTACTTCCCATCAGCAGGCAGGTGTTCAGCCATCTCCAGGAAAGCAGGACTCCCCACACCTAACAGTTACTTGGGAAAACAAAACGCCGTAACTCCAAACATTTCCTCCTTCTTCCCTCAGCTTTATATCCTGAGCATGACATCACGTGGTATGGAATATCCCTTTGGTCAGTTGGGGTCAGCTGTCCTGCCTGTGTCCCCTCCCAACTCCTTGTGCCCCCCGGCCCTCGCTGGTGGGCCGGTGTGAGGAGCAGAAAAGGCCTCGACTCTGTGTAAGCACTGCTCAGCAATAAGGAAAGCATCCCTGTGTTATCAACATTGTTTCCAGCACAGATGCAAAACATAGTCCCATTCTGGCTACTGTGAAGAAAATTAACTCTACCTCGGCCTAAATCAGCACATACAGAAATGGCCTTATATATGCTATAGAGCAATATAAATTACAATTTAAATATTTAGGAATCTGTTCATGAATGATATTTGCTGTAATCCTAGGAGAACTCAAAAGTCTTTCTCATGGTGGTTGTGGTTTTCTTATGATAGTAGGCTGTTTCATGTGTTTGTTTTATGTTTTACTCAAATGACGGAAGTGGTATAGAAATGTATAATGTGTTAACTCAGTTGTGTTTTTTCCAGAATGTGGCTGTAGTTGAACTGAGTGATTCTGATACAGATGAAGAGATACTAACTTCAGAAGATGACTCAGATTCTGAAGATGACTGTACAACTGATGAAGTGACAATAGACAACATTAAGTTTCCTAAACAAAAGGAAGAAAAGGGCAAAATAGAAATTTTGGACAGCAAAGTGAATGAGTAAATCCATTTTTATTTTACTTTTTTAAAAAACCAAAAAACAAATTGTGTTTTATTACTTTGAAGACTTGCCCCTTAAAACTATCTTGTTGCCCACTGTAGCATCCCTCAAGATCATGTGAAGTGCTATAGTTTACATGGTGGAGAATTCAGGATCCTCTCATGACCAAGGCAAGCTGGATTTCTGAAGAATTAAGTACGTTTTTATTCATCAAACAATATGGAAATGAACTTCATGGTAGATTAGACTAAGAAAGCAGCTAGATTTTGGGGCACTTGAACTAAAGTTAAAATTCTTGTTCTCTTGCTTTGTTGAAGAACGGTTTTTGTAGTGCAGTAGAAGTTTTTGCTTCAAGGGCAGGAAAGAGTTGACTAGAAAAAAAGCTTGGTTTTTTATATTCCGTGGCCTGTGAAGTGTTATGTACAATGTCTTCAATATTAAACATTATCTTAAAGTACATCAGAGGTATGTCTACATTGCATTCATGACAATAACTGTTGAACGCTGAAGCAGTGGCTGTGGCCATTTCAACATGAGCTAGCATGGGTAAGGACAGCCATGACTCAGAGTTCAGCAAAGGATTACTTACCCCCTACGCCTGCACTGAGCTCCGTATCATTACAGGTAGGTTACTAGCTCGTATCTGCAACATTAGTGGCCGTAATGCAGATACTCTCAGTACTTAAATGTTCAAGTCTCCCTCTCTGGTGTTACAATTGCTTTAACCTAAACTTTTATCTCCCACCTTCCCTACCACATGTCTGTCCTCTCTGTTTTGTTAACAACTGTTACTGCCACAAGAATAAACAGGTGAATTTTCAGCTGGCCTGTATTAAGGTTAGCTTGAAAGAATTGTGAAACCGAAATCAGTGAAAGTATGTCTCATTCATACTTACCTCAGATTGATATTTGGGCTGCTGTATTTATTTCATGGTTCTGTTTGCATTTCTGAAGTATCTATCATGCTCCTGGATGTCACTGTTTGTTTCTTAAAGGAACTTTGCATTTTCTACACCATTAATGTCATGACTTGTAACCTGCAATTGTTTATAGAATATTTTGAACCTCATACTATAAACTATAGTTTTAATATCTGTTTCTGCAATATTTGTGATAAGAAATAACAAGGATTCTGGTCCTTCTTTCACAATGAGGCTTCTTAATAATTGAATCAGGGGATGATTTACTGGGATTAACTGATTAAATCACAAAATATTTTAGCGAAGGGGAAGGATGGGAGTCAAAGAATGGGACTGCTACATTTAGTGGCAGCCCACAGATCACATTAAGATTTGGGTGGAATTTCACTCGAAGAAGAGCAAGTGGTCTTAGTAAGCTTAGTTTGTTAGATATGGTCTCAATCTATGGAAAATTTCCTTCAAATAGAACAAACTTTGAAAGCCAACATCTTAACTCAGTTATTTTACAAGAGATTTTCCTGTAGAATGAAAAAAAAAAAAAGGAAGTATGAAATAGAAAGTAATAATCATGCTGTATAAAACAGGGATAACAGTCCATGTGCACAGACTCAAAAGTGATTTTAATTGTTAATGTAACCACCTTTCAAATTGCAGGCAGATCACACATTCCGTATCAACAAAAAGATAGAAAATATTTTCAGTAACTTTAGCTTGATATGCATAGTTTAACACCGATGTTGAACTCTGTATGTACTATACAAAGATCATAGTAAGTGCACTTTCTTGCATTGATTTACTTCTTATGGCACAAAGGTTTTCTGTACTGCTGAAGAATCACCAGAGCAGAATGTTTAATTGCTACTGTAAAACTGGTTTATAGCAAAAATGGCATAATCAGTATGTTTTAGTTCAACTTTAGGAGAAGTCTAATGACTAAGGATTTTAAATGGTCTTGTAAATAGTATGTTCACACAAATAAGAAGTAGGCATGTGAGAACTCATTCTTCAGTTGTATTTAAAAAAATAAACTGAACCATGTTTTTGGTTTTTTTTTGCGGGGGGGGACTGTGCTAATAACTGCTGCTGCGTAATTTAAATAGCTTCAGGTTAACTTCCAAATGCTTTCATCAGTCAGTGAGACTAAAATTTAGACCTGATTTATAGAAACTTTTCCATGGAATGGGTGTTTTGGGTTGGGTTTTTTTTTTTTTAAGTTGTAGTACTGCAGACAGCATATCCTGGGCATGGTATTAAGTGCTTCATGGAGTCATTAAGATTCAAACTCTGCCAAAAGTTTACTTTCCAAGTGAGGCTGTTACTTCAATATTCTACAGTGATAGCCTTGGTTCTGAGATATTCATGAAGAGCTTCTTCACCTGTACAAGCACAATATTCACCAGTTAGAATAGCAGCTAAATGAGAGAATTTTGTCAGACACAGTAACTGTATTATTAAGAAAAAAATTTAAAATGCTTTAGCCAATATTTCGGTCTTTGAGGAACAATGGAAACTAATTAACTTACCCTCCTACTGAGATTTACAGAACTGGTTTGACAAGAAGAGGCCAAACCTAACAGATGTGGAAAGAAAAGGGAGCTGGAATTTAACAAGCAGCCACCTGGGTGGGACTGAAGCAGTGGCAGTCCCTGGATGGCCACTGGGGGCTCGTAGTTGAATTTATGAACTTTGGTTTGCCTATATTACAGTTTCTAGGTAAAGAAGCTGTGCAAAAATGGGTATTTTTTTTCCCCCTGATACTATTACTTGTTTTGGTTTCAGGAAATGTCTGATACTTGCTAGAGATTCCAAAGGCAAAAATCTGTTGTGTCACTGAATTTTTTTTTCTTTCATTTTTCTTTGCCACGAGGCTTGATCTGCCCAAACTTGTAAAGTTTCTTTGACAGACTAGACTTCACTTCCTTTAAAACTACTTTTGAAAAGAAAAGATTTTTTAATGCATCTTTCTCTGTGGCTGTTGGCAAATGTTGTTGACATTTTGAGGCATAAAAAGTTGCCCATGCTCTTACAAGTTTAGAGGAGAAACCTAAGTTAGTGCTCTTTCTGAGGGAAAGGAAAGATTTTGGCCAACACCTTTGCTGCTTGACAGCATTTTGTAGCCTGTACGCAGCTCTGGGCAAGCTGTAATGTGACTGCTCTGAGAGGAGTTGGAGAGGAATATTCGGCTTGCCGTAGCATTATTTAGCAAATGTACAGGAAGGGCTGAACTGGAGGGAATATTGAGGCAAGAATATTGTAGGGATGGGAGAGGAGAGGAACTAGATTACTGTAGCTGGAGGAGTGTAGGAGATGCAGGAAATGCATCCATAGCTGATTTTTTACTGGATACACTGTATCCAGGTAAGGTGTTTTTTTCATTGATTTGAACTGTCAGATGAGAAATGAGGGAGGAAGAGAGCAACTTACCTAAATCTTTCCCAAAGCCAGACTGTTTAAATCCACCAAATGGTGCTGCCACATCAGTTTTGTTATATGTGTTAATAAAAACTGTTCCAGCTTCTAGCTTTTCACTGATGTAGAGAGCTTTGCTTAGGTCTTTTGTGAAAACTCCTGAAGCTAAGCCATATTCTGTGGTATTTGCCCGTCGCAGCACTCCATCAACATCCCTACAGGGGAAAGAAATGATTTAATTGCAACTAGGTAAAATGAACAAGTGTTAGTAACTTTCCACCTTCAGTGTCATTGAAGCACCTTTTCCTATGCTCGCTCTTCTCCAGTTAGCTTTTCTGAAGACAACTTATTAAGGACTAATCTGTGTGTCTATCTGACAGATTTATGGGAATTCATACCTTTGCTTCAAACTTGTAAAGCTTGTAACCTTACATTTCTACGGTTAAGATCTACACTAAGAAATGTCAAAGGAAAAGTTGCACTACGCATACCAACTTTTCTCAGCTACAGTACAACTCGGGGTTTAGAGCAATACAAAAAGGCTTGTAAAGCAGAGCTTGGCAGCAGATTATGAATCAGTTCGCTAAAATTTTAGCCCTGCTTTACAAGTTAATGGAGAATAAGTGCTGAAGCTTAGACTTGTATTGAGACACAACTTCTGTTGAGACACAACGCGCTCAGGCCGTGTCCAGAGTGCTATTTTCTATTTGCATCTCATCTACATATAGCTTCAAAAATCCGTAATAAGTTAAAACTTTAAAAACCTCAATACGGTCCCTTATCACTATACAAAATATATAGGTATGAAGGGTTATCTTTGTGGCTGGTTCTTAACTGCATTATCAAACTGCAGAAAATGACACCTGGTGAAAATAGTTATATGAAGTTTCTATATAGGGTTTTATTCTCATTTGTGTGTAAAATAATTGCTATGATTTGGAATGAAAGCTGTTAAAAATGGCAGCCTACAAAATATACAGAGGGATTTTCATTTGCAACAGTAATGTGCCAACTTTACACAACGCACAACAACGCTATGCGGTCTTTTGTGACAAAGAGAAAATTAAGTGATTCCACTGGAAAAAATGTAATTTGATCAAGCTGTTGCAATTACCGTATCAACTTCAGTAAAAATATTTCAATGAATATATTTTTTATATATATATAATATTTCACTGGAACAGGCTCCCCAGGGAAATGGCTGTGACACCAAGCCTGTCAGAGTTTGAGGAGCATCTGGACCACACTCTCAGTGACATGGTTGGACTCAATGATCCTTATGGGTTCCTTCCAACCTGAGATGTTCTATGGTCTATGAATACTAAGTCTTATTTAAGAACTGGCACTTATGGTTGCATTCTATCCTGTTACGCACTGTTAATAGCATTAGTTCTACATCAATATGGAGCAGGATACCCCTTACTAAAGAGGGTATGTTTTCAGAATTTAGCTGGAAGAGGATCTAGGAATTCAGACTGGTCTTACAAGATTTAACAAAATCATACTACGTATGCTATCATTTCTACACTTAGAGTGAAAACGAGAAAGTTTCTAACAGTAACCAGAGGAGAACATACCCATTTTTAAATTTAGAAATCACCATCACAGGACCAAAGGACTCTTCCTGTGCAATATACATATGGTCTTCAACATCTGTGAATACAGTGGGTTCCATGAAGAAACCTAAACAGAGGATAGAACATCATTTAAGCATGGTGAAAACACTTCATGGTTTGTATTGTCCAGGCCACCTCTTTCCCATACTTTGAGGTCATGGATACGTTGCAACTTGAAACAGAAAATACCAAGATTGATATGAACGAAGTATGAATGGAGATACATGTGTGTAAACCCCAGTGGCCTCTATTGATGAGAGCAACAGGGTGTGCTGTTCCCTACCAGGCCAGAAGGTCTGCATGCCACAGCCCAGGGGATGCCTTGGGGGAAGACCCTGCTCTGAGGCAGCAGGAAGACAAGGTTACAGGGTGTGGCAGAGGCCAGTGGTTTTCCTTTTACTTAACAGGAAGATAGACTAACCATAAAGATCTGTATAATCCAAACGACAAAAAACATGCAATGGGCAGCAACTTTGCCTAAGATTTATGGATGCTGAAGTAAAGAAAATTCTGAGGCAAAGAACCTCTTCATAACAACTGTTCATTTCTAAAGGGTTTAAAAACCTGAGCATAAACTAGTTCATCATTGCCAGTCAAGAAGTGTCCTGGTCCTAAACACAAGCGATCCCGGTCACCTACGTCTTGGTGACTGAGTGTATTCCAGTTTGAGTGGGTAAAATCAACTTCAGACGTTTTCTGTAATTGCCTCCCCTTTCTGTAAGATTTCCCATTTAGCTTTGTTACACTGTTTTCATATGGTTACAAATCTCCACTTTAATTTTATTTGGGGATACAATTATTATGTTTTGAAACTGTGATGCAAATGTTTCTCCTCCATAAAGGACAGCCGTCTCTGAGAAAATTTTGCCTTCATGCCTTCTGATAATAATACCTTAGGCAGACTCTGCGAGCAGTTTCCTCAGTCATTTTTAGTGTTTTGTTGATCTAAACAGATATGCCTATGGCTCTTGATAGTTCAAGGATGTTGCAGAAAAGGCCTCAATGCCTCACAAACAACAGGAATAAATGAGCAAAAGATGCCTGTATAGACTAGATACTGATTCAGTTTCATATGTTATGCTTCAGTCGCGCAGCTTCTCTTAATATAAGACTGGAAAGCCCTGTTCTCAAATATTACCTTGGGTTTACCTGGTACTGTTCCCATGATATTGCCACTTCACATAATGCAGCAGAAACAACCATGACGGCTTTTATTTCAAGCGTAAAAGTTCCAAAGACCTTTGAACAGTATTTTACCTGGTCTACGTACTTGTCTTCCTCCATACACTAGCGTGGCTCCTTCTTTTACTCCAGTTTCACAATATTGCAGCAGCTTTTCCAAATGTGCCTTGTGATTTTGTGGACCATGGTCTGTAGATCTATCAAGTGGGTCACCAATTTTCATCTTTTTTATTTCTTCCACCTATGGGTTACCCGATTAAAATGAAGTTACATAACACAGCAAATAGTTGTTCAAGTGGCCAGTGATTTGGGATGCTTCAATGTTTGTACTATGAAGTTTGGCTCTAAGAAAGGGCTGGATTCTTAGAAGGTGGAATGCTCTTCCATTTCTAAAATGAGGCTTTGTATGGTGTCTTATGTGTGATAATTTCTGCTTCTGAAAGTTTTTGATGCTGCTTTCATGTATTCACTCTCTTCTGCTATTAAGGTAGGCATGTAAAATGTTAGCTTTTACAGTGGTAAATGAGTTACCACAGTGATTTCCTGTTCTTGAGATAGATAAATGAATTTTCCAGTGGTAGAGTGTGGTGACCATGGGATTTTTAATAATGACCTTTGTATTATTCCAGCTACACTTCCAATATGCTGTTTTTTAAACTTCACTGCAGCCTTCACATTGACCTAAGTTCAGTGATCTTTTTAATCTTAATTCCCTAGTCAAATATGAATTATTATTAAGGTACAGTATCTACTTCATTGTCACTTATCTGTGCATTACTGATGAAAATATCTCCTTTCAGTGCCTTCCTTTTAACCCTACAAAGAGAAGCAACATTGCCTATCATAAGCAATAATGAGAATTTAAACAACTGAAAATTAGAAGAAATGCAAACGTCTATAAAACTAGTGGCTCTTCATGCCATAGTAAAGCATCTGTTTAAATTTTAGTCCTTGAATATCTTACCACTTTTCTAACAAATTCATCATGGATTGATTCTTCCACAAACAGTCTGCCAGCTGCAATGCAGTTTTCTCCTTTGTTGAAATATACTGCTCCCATACCCTGATCAGGGAAAAAAATCATTAATATTTATATGCATCCTTTTGTTCAGCCTCCCTTTCATTCTGTTCCCTTGGGTTGCATTCTGTGTTTGTGACCCTCAACACATAATGCTTTGTGTAAAGGGACATCATCAATGCAACAAGCAGACTAATCTCATAACTGGCAAACACACTTCCATGAAGACAAATGGCTCAGGATGAACTCATTAGCACTGCTCTTTCTATTTCCATCAGTGTTCCACAGAAACACCTGCTGCAGCATCACAGAGAAGAGGGCGGGCAGCACGACCAGGGAATATAAAACTGCTAATCCAGTGAGCAATAGTGCTTGTGTCAAAAGTTGCATGTAACTGGGTGAACGTCACCTAACTAATCTGCAGGGAACCTCCTATTTCAACAGTGTGGATTCAGACCCCATGCAGCTTGTTCCTTTTTATTTACCAAAACCTGATACCTGCCATTGTTCTTCCAGGGGGGTAGGGAGATGGGGGAAGGAAGAGCAGGGCAAATAAAATTAAAAAAAAAAGTAGTTTTCTGGCAGCTGCAAAGGCCTAGGGTCCGGGCATTAGTAGGTCTGACCGGGATCATGTGCTAGTGTCAAGTGTGTGGCAAAAAAGCGTTGTTTCACAATCATTTAAAGCCATCAATGCCAGACATAGCTCAGGCCAACCTCTGCACCACCCTCTCACTTCTACAGCTGAGAACAGTGGTGGCACCAAGCAGTGTGCTCACTGCGAAGTTTCAGCTTTTATTATTTTCCACATATACTTCACTGTGCAGTCACTCAGACTCCTGTCCTGCCAAAAGACAGCCAAAAAATGGGGAAGTGTATAATAGTTTCTTCCTGGTAGCAGTACCTGCTTACGATGGTTTAAAGAATTCACAGAATTAGCACTTTGGGTAAGTACAGCGTGGAAGACCTTTGTTTGTTCCTTAGTGAGCAAACTGCACCTGCTGTCATTTTGATTATCAGATTACCTGAGCAGGAAACAAGCTCTCTAAATCCACTGAATTTCTCATTTACACACCTTATTTATGAACTTTAAACACACTACGGCTGTTTGGGAAGGTGGATTATCAAAATCAATGGTGAATTAAGAAGAACTATATGGCAATAGGGAGCTCACTTTCAGGCTTTCATTTTTTAAGCGCCTTTTTCTTGAGTATCAGATTTTGACAAATCAATTTTAATGTGTTAACTTGCTTAATGAAAATACTTTCCAGTTACATCATCTTGTTGTATCTTCTAATGTATATTTCTTATAGTACCGATCCCTGCATTTTTGGTGCAGTGTGAACAGTTTAATTGTGCTGGCATAAAGAAACATCCTGTAGAAAAAGAGTCTAACAGATTGCATGATTTTTCATGCAAGGGTTCCCTACTGCAGTTTTTGGTAAGTCAAGAAGAATACTGCAATATTGTGAGGATGTGTAACAAAGACTTTAAATATAATTCACTTTGAGGTAACATTACCATTTTTACAGCTCTGTCAAGTTCACAGTCACTGAATATGATCAGTGGTGATTTACCACCAAGTTCAAGTGAAACTTTCTTCAGATTAGTGGCTGCACTGTAAAAAAATATAAATAATCATATATAAACATATAATCATATAAAACTTTTTAAATAGCTTGTTTCATTATTTCCTTTGAATCATACCTAGTCAAAATGTATAAACCTCTATTTTCCAGTAGTGACTTAGTAGAATTCTACATAAATATAAAAACCCATATGCAGTTATGCTTTTCTCTTACTGCTACAGGCACAATACAGAGAATAAGATACTTCAGAACTAGGTTAAACAGTGTTTATTTATGAATCTTTTGCTGACTGTACCTCTTCATGATCTGTTTACCAGTTGGTGTTGAACCAGTGAATCCAACTTTGCGGACATCTGGATGTTCAGACAGGTGCTGACCCACTAAGCCACCTATCAAGGTGAGGAAAACACTTTAACTGGACAGTACATAGGCAATTTTTACTATTCCAGCAGCAGCACTGTAACACAGAAAGAGCTAACGATATGTCAGTTAAGTGCAATACCACATCCTTATTTATATTTACAGCTTTACTCATATGGCTATGAAAAATCTCATGTTAGTTAACTTGGATCACATTAGTGTCTCCAAATTCCCCCATCTGCCTGGACTAAAGAACTTCCCTTCCTAATATTACCCTGTAGGTGGAATAATCTAATTTGTAACAGAGCCTACCCCACACACTTACTTTGTCACTTTTCTTCCTTAGGGGAAAGAGGAAAATGGTGACATCAGGTAACACGGTGTGGACCATGACTTACCTATAGTGACCAATATGCATCTTACCAGATTGCTTTAGGTCTCACAGTCACATTTAAATACTTCCAAGTGATGATAAGATTAGGAGAAAAAATGAAGTTTTACAACCAAGTGAAACGTGTTTCTCTGTAATACATTCTTTTTCAGAGTGTTCATGCTATTTATGTGAACTTGTGAAGAGTGTGGGCTGACAGCTCTTACCACTAGCTAGAGCCGGGTGACAATACAGATTTTTCCAATTCTGTTCTGGAAACATGCGAAATCACTGCATGACATAGATGCAAGCCTACTACCTATGAAGATACATGCACTTATGTAATAGATCTTCAACAAGGTAAAATGCTAGTTCACCATAGCATGACCTATTTTTCCCAGAAAAAATGGTTGGTTGAAGGTTTACCTGAACCAGGCAGAATATTTATAACGCCCTTAGGAAATCCAGCTTTAGCTGAGAGTTCTGCAAACTTCAAGGAAGTCAGAGGTGTGACCTAAGTAGAAACATTTAGATTAGGTTTCCTATTTTAATTAAATGCATGGTGATATCTTTTACATTCAATACATCTTAATTTTGACACAATATTCATCTTCTTACTCACAGTATTGACCAATTAAAAGTGATGGCCTCTTGCAGAAAAGAATTAATTCTTGAAAATGAGAGTACCATCAGAGCAGAATTGAAGGCAATCAGTACCTTGTATCATCACGGCAATTTGTATTATTATACATGCACTTTAAAACACATGACAAGGTCAACCTATGGGTACATATCACAAGGCCAACCTGCAGGTGAAATCCGTTAGATTGCCTGAGTTATTTTGCCTGAACACATAGTGAATGACCTGAGCCATCTGTACATTCCTTTTTGTTTTTACCTGAGCTGGCTTGAGTACAAGTGTGTTGCCTGCAGCCAAGCATGCTGCGCTCTTCCATGCAAGCATCATCAATGGGTAATTCCAGGGGATAACAATTGCACAGACACTTAAGGCAGGGAAAACCAGAGAAAGATTACATTTTTCATGGCAGCTTTTGAATGGCTTTTCTGTATGTCAAAGCTGTCACTAAGAAGAAAAAAGTGATACTTACCCTATTGGCTCTTTCTTGGTGAATGTTAGATTATGGTTTGGCCGGGCCTGGTTAATCGGAATTGTGGAACCCTAAAAGACAGTGGAGGGACAAATCTTGGTACTGTTTAATCATTTTTATTATAAATATATTGGCCATACAAGTATGTTTTGGAAACCCACAGAGTAGGCTTCAAAACCAGAAGCATTTCGGCATCAGAGAAAGGGACAGGGATTCTTCTACTGTATGATTTCCTACTATGCATACTGTAGCCAACTCCTGATTTTCAGTTGGATGAAATAAAAGCATAGATAACAAAAGTATGGAAGAATGTAAAGTGAGGGTCTGATGGATTAAAAAAGGCTGAATGATATTCTTGATTGTGGATCTTAAAGATACTTGAGGAAATGCTGTTGAATCTGTGCCACGTGCTGTGCCATCAAGCAAACTCACCAGCCTCGGTCAGAATGTGACATAGCACATGAGTCTTTGCACTTACCCACATGATGACCACAACATTCTGCTCCATGAATAATCAAGAGCTGACTAAGCATGCATATCCACTGTGACACCTCAACTGATTTCTTAGATATTTAGAGTCACACTCCCAATCCATATTCTCCAATTGGAAGCAGCCTGTCCTTTTGGATTGCCAGGGGACCCATTTTAGGTAAAATTCTAATTTTGTTTTATTTTTTGGTTCCTTGATTATTTTTGCTAATGCTACTTTTTGGCACTGTGTCAGAAAAAAAAAAGAAGTATAGAGAAGCACTGCCATTGACTGTTCCCTTTACATATTCACTTGCCTGAATTTTGTCACACCATCCAGCAAAGTATCTGAATGTTTGCACAGACATTCCAACATGGGTCTTCAAAGCTAAGGTATAGACAGCTCCTGAGTCAATGGACTCTATTGTTGCTAACTCTTCTTGATGTTCTTCCATCAGGTCTGCAAGTCTTTAATAAAAACATCACAATAAATCACATCAAAGAGAAGTGACATCTAGCCATTGACAGCCTAAATTGATATTTGGTATGGCAAAGAACCGCAATTAAAATAGCATTCCCACTGAATTTGGAGGTGGAGCACTGGAGCCACTGCTCATTAATATCAGTAACAGCTTGAACAATTGCCTGTTAAAGTCTGCAAATGCCTTCACATTGGCTATAGTAGACACTGGATGAAGACATGAACTGCAAAAACTTACCTGATTGTTCAAATACGGTTTTATAAATAAAATAATAATTAGAAAAAAACTGTGCTCTTTTTCTGTAGCTGTACTACAAGGAACCAATTATAGAAAATCAGACAAGTAAGTCAGAAAGCAAATACACAATAACATAAGAAATGTCAGGTAATCAAAAGTACCAAGAAGGAGTACTCAGGATCCTAGCTTAAGATTCGAGAAACCTAGCTTTGTAATGCTGTTTTGTATTGTCTGAACTTGGACTGAAATACTTAAATGTTAGATGCTTCAAAGGCACACAGATGTCCAAAGACAGGGCTCTTAAGCTGTAGTGCAAATTGAATTTTATACACCTTGGTACATTTGAAAATGTGGCCCATGGTCTCCCTGGGACTCAAGTTCTCCATCTGTTAGATTTATGAAGCAACACAGTGAGGTGTAAGTAAGACTGTAGTAAATATTATCGAGTCAATAGTAGCTACCAGAGTGTCTCAAAAATGCATCTGCACATACAGATACCTATACTTATAAGGACCTCTTGTCATTTTAGCGGTCCCCTGCTCAGGCAGAGAGGTCTGTTTGCATGAATGCATTTTTACATTCAGTCTTAGATCTCTCATATGGCAGTGAAACAGATGCATCAATGTTTTTCTTAAGCTTCTGTCTGTGTTTTGGTACTCAGACATATAATCAATGCTCCCATGTGATTTTAAGAGCTTAAGAAAGTGCATTTTAGATCCTGTAAAGAGTATTCAAAACTGGGTGTGAAACCTATTTTTCCATTACGTCAATTCTACCCATTTAAAGTGTTTGCAGAGATGTGGAAAAATGCTCTTTAATACCTGTTTTAACTGTAACTTGAAGACCTAGCTACAGATCAGGGCATCAGCAGTAGTGCGTAAAAGAATGGATATGGCATGTCAGTGACAAAGGAGAAGGTTCCATTTAATGCATGCTTAATATCTTCTACTAATGATTTCTTACAACAAAGTAGCAGAGCTAGGGGCTTTAATGGTATGAACCTTCTCTTTGGTTCAGCACCCAAAATCTCTAATTTGAACAGAGGCCAGAGAAAAGAGGGCCTTGTTTGAATTAAGGTGGACCAGAGAGAGCCTTCATTCATCCTGGGAATGATTTGCAACATAAACACTCTGGTAGAGCTATCCTAGAGAGCCAGTCACAGAAGCAGAGAAGAATTTAATCCAGGAATAATCTATTCAGTGTATGGGAATTACATTTTCCATATGCCTAACATAGTTATGCTTGCAAATCTTGCAAGTGTAAAACACAGAACAATAGTTCGAAGACCTTAAAAATTTCTCTTCAGGGCAGTGTTAAACTGGGTTCTCACGCACTCTACATTCCTAATAAAAATTAAACCCAAGTTTGTACATGCCTTGAATCTGTGCACACATGTGAAATGTAAGTGATCAACTGTATGTAATCTTAATATGAGTTCTGACTTGTCCATTTTCTGTTATGATGACTGCTCAACTTCTTTAGAGTCCTGCAGGCCTTTTCCCAAGGCCTGGTCATATACTTTATGAGACGAGTGGATTTTTCAGTTTTGCTTTCATTCTCTTTTGCTAAGATGCCTGCAATGTCGTGTAAAACGTGGCATTTTTTAATACTTTTTTATTTTTTATTACATCTACTTGGTTCATAAGGATATGGTAAAAGAGGGGAGGGGAATTTACATTCAAAGCATTCAACAAAGTAAAAAGTCTTACATCTATACTAATGTGATAACAAACTATCTGCTTCATGCACTACAGCAGGACACAGACCCAGGTATCCCAAGTGCAGCATCACGTTTCCCCCTGCTCCTCTTCCTTAGCTGCCAGAGCACAGACATGCAATAGATTCCCTACTCCTTTTGATCTTGCTAGGCTAAAATGTTATGAGGACAGGGTCATCTCCTAGTTGCATATTCCAAACCTCTGAATCAGATGGATCTTGAGTTTCCAAATCCTCACAGACGTTAAGCAGAGAGCAGTGACCCACCCCTGCTGACAGACTTGTTATTTTGCCTTGCCATGCACATGCATAGCCTGCTGCCATCCTGCAGCTGCTCACTGTGTAACTGATCTTTCTTCTACTGTGTATTCTGATGCCCAGGGCTAGCCCCCTGGCACAGCACAATAAAGGCTTAATATAGCAGTGGGTGTGGGCACGCTACTGAAGATGTTTTATTCTGAAGGTGAAAAAAAATCCTTCTCTTCCCTATCGATAAATGTGCAGTATTCTCAGCACAATTGACTTAGCCAGGACATCCAACTACACCCTGCAGAAGAAAGGTGTTCAATACAGAGGATCTGCTCCTTCCTGAGTTCCTCGGGGCTGGAAGTTCCAGGTCTATTCAAGATCCTAACTTGCTTAAAGGCATCTGCTGTCAAGCACAGTAACTAGTAGATTTCAAAATACTGAATAGGAACAGAATTTGCCCAATACATGTCCTCTCTGCTGACAATTGATTTGCTATCATCGTATTAGCTAAATGTGAATCAGGGGCATTCAGCAGTAGCAATCTGCTTCATTACCCATCTCTACTCATTCATTTGGATGTCCTAGAACTGAAAAAGCAGTGAAAGCTCTTCATATAGCTCCATGAAAGAGGTTTTCTTTAAAGGGAAGCTCTGGAGCTTCTAGTCATCCCAAGTTTGCAAGACACTGTCCTCCCTGTGCTGGCTGTCAGGCACCAGAAGCATCATGCTGCATATGGAGAATCCATAGTAATTGGGCTTTTATTAGCTGCCTCCAGTATCGCTCTCACAATATCTAGCTAACGTGATCATCTTTCCAAGATCACCTCTTGCCCTTCAAGGATCAAACCCCACCATTAAATTACCATTCATTCAGCAAAACCTTTATCATCTGAAACAGTAATAACACAGCCAAAATGAGAACAAGGCATTATCTAGGGTTGACACAGTGAAACAGTTACAAAAGAGAACTGGAGGTGTGTCAGATAAAGGTAGGATTCAGCTTAGAGAATTTCTACACAGGACCATTCTTCCACAACAGACCATAACACATCTCCTAGACTGGGTCTTCACCCAGGTAAGAAGTATGCTGGGATATGATCCCAAAAAATCTAGCATCAGTTACAGTCTATTTCAAAATTAGTGGCATTGTGGCTGTATATTTACTGTATGGAGTGCAGATGCAGGCAAGGTCAAAAGTCTCTGCCTATCCAACCTAGGTAGACTTTGCCTATAAAACTGAGCGTCATTTATACAGAAGGATTTGGACTTTACAAGGGAATTTTCAATCCTTGCAACAGAACTCATATAGATTAACTGAAGCCATGAAGTATTTAAAAGACACTTTCCTCAAATTATTGTTTCCATTCATAATTAATAATAAAAAACATGGTGGCAGTGAGACAGCAGAAGAGTCTTTTCTGCCACAAGAAAGGTTATCCATCTAAGACCTGAGGCCAGTACACTGAAGTAAATTAGGGGATGAAAAGATGACTTGTCTGGTACATCTGACAGTGGGATTATAAGTATCCATCATATCCAGAAAACTATGCAACGATTCTTCAGAGGAACAAAACAACAGGACTTAAGAAAATGAAACAAACACAAGCTGCCTTTTACCTACCTGTACATGAGTCGCCCTCTTTTCCTTGCATTCATTCTTCCCCATTCACCATTTTCAAATGCCTCCTTTGCTGCTGCCACTGCCTTGTCAACGTCAGCCAATGAAGCAGAAGATACACTGGCTATTATCTGTCCAAAGGTAGCATTGTGTTAGCTCAGACTGAGACACATGCAGAGTGTTCGTCCTTCCTCTGAAACTTCTTGACTGGGTGTAAGCAAATACTTCGTATCCTGAACCCCAGCAGTTGTCACGGGTTAGTCAGGGCACAAAAAGTTCAGACACAACTGAAGTGGCCAAATTTCACTGCAGGGACTCAGATTGTTAGATCCTCCTTCTTCTTCACAGCAAGGTACATTGTCCCACTGGATTTCACACTCTCTTTCCATGTGTCAAATCAATGTGATATTACAAAAGCTGGAAGTCTTTATATGTGCTATTATGCTCTAATACCTAAACATGCTAAAATGACTCCTGCGTGTTCCATTTCTTAGGAATGGAGCTTCTGTTACCATAAACCATCATACATACACAGTATTTTATGATGATTGTGTTCTATAAATAAACACATTGTACATCCTAATACAGAATTGTTGTGACTTTTATTCCATTCCATAATGAGTTTCAGGAAAAGTACCAGAGTCTGACTTGTGACGATAGCTAAATTTGTGGCATTGATTTCAGCAGAACTGATTTACTCCAGAATTAAATGGCAATTATATAAACATAAGAATCACTTCTCTTATTTATAATTCATAGTTAGGAGTTGCTCAACCAAGATTCAGTAGTTCAGGACTGAAGTGCAACTGTATGTATTTTCCTATTGAAAAGTCATTTTTCTTACTGGGAATTTAAAGGGACATTTTAAAGTCACAGTTGCCCTAAGACATCAGTTTTGTAAAAAAAGTAAAATCAAAACTGAAGTTGATGACTGACAGGAAATACATACAATATCCTAAAAGAAATACTTCTATAGCAACTAAACTTCAGCAATTTATATTTGCAAAGCTAAACAAGAATGAAATCAAAGTAAAATAGACAGCAGGGTATGGAAATTGACATAATGAAGTGGAAGTAGCTTCCTTTTGCTGTGCAGCTTGACTGAAATGGACAACTGTAGAATATACAAACAGAAGTAAACTGAAACTTCAAATTATTTCTAGGGGTTGTTTAATGTGTACTGCATGGTTTTCATATTAGCAATATTCAGTTAGTGGATTAGATTTTTTAACAGGCAAAGAAATTGAAATGAACTGGTATTGATCATATTTAGAAATTACTTACTGATCCATCTGCTGGATTTATAGTGTCATATGTTTTTCCATCATCAGCATTTATAAATTGCCCATTTATGAAACACTGGTATGGCATATTCACAGTCATGTTGTTCACATTTTTTGAAACCTGAGTGAAATAAACAACAAATTAATTTAATTTTTTAATAACTAAGATTTTAATGTAGTTTAACAAGCTTTTGATATCTGCAGCCAACATCCAGATGCATTTTAGGAGGTATATATGGCTGTTAGGAGTGGACAAAAAAGTAGAATGAAATGGAAATTGTATTGTCCCTAAATGCCCATGACCATACTCTGAGATAGTTAAGCAGATTTCTGGTTTTTTTATCATTGGATCTCGATGTTCAAACCAATACTAAACCCTGGTTAAAGCTGGTCTTAGTGGACTTTAGGCAAATGCATAATTCCCAAATTCAAGAAATCCTGACTTGCTTAATGACTTAAAAAACCACAGAATCCTCCTTTCACAGACATTTTTTGAACAGATTCATAGCAGAAAAATCTAGCACTGTTTGCCTCAGGAAAGCAGAAGGTCTAGAACCATTCTGACTGAAGCATACTGGCAGGACAGTGCAGGGGAGATAGGAATATCTGTTCATGTGTGAGCTACTCTGCTGCGTGTTCTTGATCTCCTGGTTTCTGGAATATTATAAGTGACATTAAATATATACTTCCATTCCATAATACAAATGCATATAAGTTGCAGAAAAAAAGTCAAAAGGAAGAGTTTGCATGACCAAATATTTGTTTGCTTTTCCTACCGTTTCAAGCAGTCTAATAAAATGCATTGTCTACCCTCCCTCCAAAACCAAGAAAGACTAAACAATAAAGGCAAAATAAAAGTTCTTACATAATCAATGACTAACTCTTCTTCTTTGTCTTCTCCTCTGAATTTTCTGACAGCCATTTGAATGAAGTCTGCAAACTTAGTGGCCATATACACATCTTCGTTCTGTAGTTGAAGACCACTATATTTCTGTTTGATCTCTTCTAGCATTCTAAAGATTTTGAAGAAAGAGTAAGTTTAATTACAAATCAAAGAATTATTCAGATAATTGAATCATTAGAAGGTTGAAAGGAATCAAAACTGGGCACCAGTCTGTATGCATGTGAATATGTGTGTGTGTTTCTCTGATGACAATGGCACAGAATTTGTGCATTTTACTGAAATCTGTTGTTTTAATTGGGGATGTTATGGAAAAGAAAATCTTAGTTCTGGAATACTTTTAGGTAAACTTTTGGAAATAAATTATAAATAGCATACAGTGATTGATAAAGCAGTATATGGGACTTCTCTAACCAATACATGGAGGTCATTCAGAGCTCTATGAGGCTGATAAGTAATAAGGACAATAGTCAGTTTGTTTAAAAAAAAAAACACCTGAAATGTTGGTCTTATACTATGGCCTGGGATATCTGAGTTGCAAAAAGAAGGTAACTGAGGTGATCTAACACAGCATGAACTCAGTGCACTTGTAAGCATTGGCTCAATTCTTTCTGCGAAAGGCTCCTCTCCCTCTGGGGAGTTCTTTGCTCAGCTTCCCAATCAGCCCTCTGGTCTTGAGATACCTGTCACTCCATGCAGACAGGTTTGACCGCCACCATGCTCCCCCATATAGCTGATTTTCCTGAAGTTAAGGGGAATTTTCCTTCAATAGAAAGAGCATGATTATGTCAATATCTCCTAATTTTGGGAGCAGAACCGTACCACATGTACAAAGGTAGGAAAGGGAATAGTTAGAGTATTGGAAAATACACGGGGATTTTTTTTAACGCTACTTGATCAACCCTGATTTAAAAGCACCATGACAACTTTGTTTCCATTAACTTTGACCTAAAATTTTTGTTATTTTGAGTATTTTTTACCTGACAACATGCATAGAGGATGCTCCAGATTTGAAGAAGTCTGTGGAATCCTCAATAACAGGAACATTGCTCAAAATTCCCTTCCAGATAGCCTAACAATATATAAAAATAATGGAGACAATAATGAATAATCCTCCAGTGGCAAGAAGCATTTATCAAACCATATTTTCTATGGTATCTGTGCCTACAACATGCATTATTTCAAAGGATTCTAAAATAGAAAATTATTTTAAGAGGGTCTCAAACTGTCTAGAGACCTGATGTTAGCCAATAAATTCTTCAGCATAATTAGCTTATCAAAAAATATTATTTTGTCCATGATAATTTCACCTAATTGGGCAAGAAACCTGAATAGTCCAATGCTAATGATTTTCAGGCTCATTTTTTCAAGATCTTTATTCTCCAAAGAATAACTTCCCATTGCAATATGGAATACATCAGCAGCAGAGGCAAGGACAGGCTGGAGAATTGTGACTGGATTGATGGCATTTCTGGCACCTGGGAAGAGCTGAGTAGTAGTTTAAGCTGCATGCATGAGATGGAGATTTCCACCAACGTGAATAGTGAAATAACTGGTAATGTAATATTTCAATTTATTATAATTAGTTTCAGAGTTATCAGGTAGTATTATGAACTGCACAGTTTATATTTCTTTTTGCTCTTGTCTCAGTCAGTTAATAGCTCCAGGCACCATTTAGGTTGCTGGCACGCAGGTTCCAGGTAATCTTGAAGCAGCAGTTTAAAATATTATTGCATTACGCTGCCTGACCTGTGCCAAAAGTTATTGACTCTGTAGCAGAGTTAGCAGAAGGGAAGGCAGCTGTGATTCACTTGCTCTGGCGCAAAACTTTAATGACAAATGAGGCTTTCAGCTGAGCCCGTGACACTCACTACAGAGGGATGGATTACAGGAGAGGGCAGCAAAGTGCCTCTCTGGCTATGAGAGCTTTCTTCTCCAGCTGCCCCATTGCTGCATCCCCCTGGCAGCCACCCCCTTGTGTGTGGTTGTGGCAGAAGAGAGACAGCACACACAGGTACAGGGAGAAAACTGACGCTATTCTCTTTTGGACTGCTGTTCTAAGACTCCCTGGAGCTCGTCCAACAGGACCATCTGAGCACATCCTAGTGAGTAACCCCACAGTGAAGAAAGGGTTTCAGAACAGTCCAAGTCTGTCAGTGTTGAAAACCTCACCATTGTGAGGCGAAGGTCAATTTGTTTTTCCTCACTCCCAGCTTCATCGCTCATAAATATTTATCATAACTGACCCTGCAATCACTGTATTTGTATCACTTGCATCTGAAAGAAAACTTTCCAAAGTGACCTGTAAGTACTCTAGTGAATTCCCAGTTCCACCTGAATTAATGTCAACAACTGGACAATAACTAAATATTCAACACTATAATCTGAGTACATTTTAGCAAAAAACAGCTTTCATGGCTAAATAAAATATACGCCTTGCCTATAATGAGAAATATGTAATGCTTTTTGTCTAAAGCAGTTTATTTAATTACCCTAATATCTTCTGCCATCTTTTTCTCCTCTTCTGTAAGTTCCAGGGCAGTTGTTTCATCAGCAGAGAAGTATTTAGATGCAGGGATCATTTTTCCATCCTCAAACTGCAGATTTCTCACTAGTACCTGAAAAATGAGAGGATATGATTTTAAATTATCTGGGAGGCAACACATCCTTGTGTGAAGAGTTTTTAGGCATTAATACAGTTATTGAAATAATAAAATAAATGGCTTGCAAGAGAGCTGCTATAATGCAGGTAATTTAACACAGGCCACTCCTACCTGTCTTTCAGATTCTCACCTAGTGTTAGTACATTTTAATCCATATTGGAAACGAATATGGATCAAGTGAGAAGCAAAACATTAATGTCTTCTCTGCAAGGATGGTAGAGGATTGATAAACTCCAAGCAAATTAGCTGTCATTAGCAGCAAGATTTGTATAGCCTGGCAATTCCACACTACTTGCACTTCTTCCTAAAGTTATTCCATCCACGCTCGTGTTTGCCAGGGTGAGCACTTACCATCTTTCCGTCATTACCAAAAACGACTAGACCATTCTTGGTTATAAGTCCAGGTCTTGAAGCACCTTTTATTGCCAGCTCTTGTCCAGCAGGCACTGAAGCATCAAGTAATGACGAACCATAAAAAGTAACCACCTGAAAATAAACGGGATTAAAAGTGCACAGATTCTAAATGTGCTCTAAAATTCTATTAATGAAATGATACTGTTTTGAAGCTTTAATATAATATAAATAAAATATAAGTATCTACACACAGAAAACATGTTACAACATTATTTCTGTATCTTTACAACCCAGGACGTGTAAAACTTTGCAAGCTGCCTAAACCTGCAAAGCTGCTTAGCTGTAACAACGTGCATGCTAGAACCAGTGCAGAAAGGGAAGCAGTTTTTGTCAGTGCATGCCCAAAGTGAGAGACCAGCAGAAGCCTGACTGCTCTCAGGCTGGCAATGCTGCCTCTCTCTTGGGCTCTTCTGTTCTTTCTGGGCTCTCAAATGAGCAATAGTTCCTGGACATTAGGGCAGAACCAGACTTTTGGAGCAGCATACTAGCAGATGGCTAGTAGTTAAGTAACAAAATCTGCACATTACAGCCAGTAAAGATAATGCGATTTTTAAAATATTTTATGTAAGTACTATGTGGATTGAATGTATAGTACGTTTAATACATTGAAAGGAAGTAGTTGGTTTTGGATGAAATGAGATATGTTTATTTCTGTAAATGGTCTAGGCCCAAATCTCTTTTAAAACAACCTTCTTTGTTATTTCAGTAGCTCACAGTGTTTCATTTTGCTGTTACTATTGTGATGTTGCCCAGTGTACAGCATCGGTTGCATTATACTGTAATGCATGCCTACTTCCCAAAATGCCTGGCACAGTCTGGTTCTGCCTTTCTTACTTACTGCTTTGTACCATGCCCAATTTTTTCAAGATATTCCTCTTATCTTTCTTTGAATTAAATGTATCTATCATTAAAAAAAAAAAAAATCTTAACTACTGTGTTCTGTACATTTGTTTAGGTGCCTGTTCTACATATAGCCAAAACATATAGTCATTAGATGAGAGCTACACCAATGTAACTCTCATTTGTATTCACCTGTATGCAGATACCTTTAATTTCATAATAAAAAAAGGTCAAAAAGAGGGTATAGAAAAGAAGAATACTCTTCTGGTTTTCAAAACATACCTGGCCATCTATTGTTGCCCATGCTCCAGGCACTTTATCATGCCCTCGAATCCAATTGTGCAAAGCTGCTGCAGGTTGGTCCCAGGAGATCTAGGAAATCAAGACACGGCAGCTAATTCTTCTCTGTTTAGGTATAAATCAAGTTAGTAATGTTCTATATAAGAACTACACATTCTCCCTGCTTCTCTTTCAACCGTTCATTTATTTAAGAACACAGAAAAGGTCTGGTCTAATAAAGGAAGATCAGTGATCTCCAGGTGGCTAATCATCAAAGACCTACCAAACAGGATGCTCAGCACTTGTGTGTTCTGTGCAGTCTGTATATTTTCAAAGATTCTCCTTCTCACACTAATATAATGAAAATATAACCCTTGCTACCAGGTATTCATCCACAAATAATTAATATTATGATTAACAACTTTAATAAACATAGTATAAATATGAATTAGTGTATGCCTGAGTTATCACCTTCTGCTGAAGATGATCTATGTATTGCTTGGATCCTAAGTTCTTTAATAAATCTACAAACTTTTACTAAAATACTTTTAAATAATTTACTAACCCTTAATAATATTTTTTTTTTCATAAATGGAATCCCTGCTACCACTTGCAATTCCTGCAAGACTTTGAGGAAAAAGGAAATAATATTTTAAGAATGTAATGTATATATAATATATAACACCAGTGAAAATGTGTTCTTTTATCTTTGCAGTATTGTGAGTATGCGTACAAAATGAATGAAAGTATCAGAATAGCTATTAAATAACAAAACTCAGCCATCATCCCAGCATCCTTAGTTTAAGCACAAAGAATATTTAGAAGCAAGTTATAAGCCAATAAGAATAGTTTTACATCAAGGACGTTAAGCTAGTTCACTCCAAGGAAGCTCCTTATATATTATATTAAAGGGATGAATAAAAATATCCTTATGCAAAGCTGTTTGTTTCTAAGTTAAGTCAGGAATTGAAATATGATAAAAAGCATCACCTACAATATGGAAAGGACTACATTCACCATGGACAAGAGACTGAAATAGTTGGAATAATTTTTACTTTTTCTTTTTCAAAAAACTTTTGCACTGGTCTAGAAAAGGAAAAGAAAGTATTACAGGCAGCATTCACTATCATTTTACGGTGGCTTTCCAAACCACAAAGAAGATCCAACTAATACAGTGGGTGTGCTCATATAATATAATTCTTATATGGGTGCTTAAATAATTTTGTTATGTTGTTTGTTTACGTGACCTGTATTTTCTTTTCCTCATGCTAACAGGAAAAGTGACAATGCTTGCTTTTGCTAACATCAAATCTATTTTTGGTAGAGAATTTAGTATGCACTGTTGGTAAACAGAGAGCACTATCTCCATTCAATGCTGTATTTAAAAGTATGGTAACATATTAAGAACCCACTGAAGTTGCAGCTGCCATCTAGCTGCGTATAGATGATCCTAAGCAAGACACCAAGTTTCTAAATATATGTAACTACTGAAAGGGAATACAAACTTAACCTGGGGCTCCATTACGCACATGCTTGGAGCTATCCCAGGAATAGGAGGTCAAGAAAGAGCTGAGTTAAAATTCTTGTTAACTTGATATCACTACTATTGCAATCTCAGTTAATAACTTTTCTAGTGATATGCACAAACCAGTGTTATTTAACACTACCTCTGCATTTTCCTTTTTCTGGATCCCTTCATATGTTGCCCCTTCTTTAGGCTGAGGTATGCGAGGGGCCTTGCCATCAGCAATTAGATGTACGGCTTCCACCTAAGTGAAAAAGTAACAGATTTAATGTTAGCTTGGTTCCCCTTTTTTCCTCAGTCATACTTACGAATGACAGAAAAAGACCTTCTGCCAAAAGGGGAACTAGTTTATTTTTAAAACCTAAGATTTCCAAAATCTAGGGGACCAATGCTGCACTGATTAACATACATATATGCTTAAACTTATTTGACAAAAGAAATAGCCTCAGAAATTTGATGGGAGTACCAGTGACCAAACATATAGCAGCTGCCTAAATTCTGCAGGACCAGAATGTGGCTCTATATTTTGGCATTCAACTCTTTCCTTTTTCTTTCTGCAAAAAGTTATTTCTCTGCATTTAAATAGAGAGAAAAAATTTCTCTAAAGAGCCATGCTGAGTATTTTTTAATGCATTTTCTTTTCTTCATTTTAAAACAAAACAAAAGAAGGACAAGCATAGAAAATCCAAAGCCAATCCACCAGGGCTCTGAAGTTAAAACACCATCCCTCTTTTTTTTTCAACCTCACCCCTAACTTTCTGCTCTATCTGAGCCTGTAAAAAATTTCACCTTGTAAAAACATTCAAGAAATCTGTGGAAAGAGCCACATTCCAGACAGATCTGGCTTCTTGACTTCTGTGGAAACAGGATATGCTCTGCCCACTGCCAGCAACAAATATTCTGAGGCGCCCTCCTCAGCTGTCCTGAAGCTGCACAGCTCCACTGAAGTCTAGGATTCAGCTGAACACCACAACCTCTGTCTTTCCAAATGTATGCATCTTGTCTATATTTCATTTACTTTCAAACTCCACCAGATGCTTTTCTTTTCCTCTTAAAATGTTGATACTTAGTACGTCTAAACTTACCATAGCCTTTATTCCTTCTGGGAAGAGAAACCGGTTATAGAGGTCATCCACAGTATCGTTTTGGCCAACATCACATTCCCGTTGCAGAAGTATTGGTCCAGTGTCCAAACCATCATCAGCCCAAAAAATAGTAAATCCTGCTTTCTTATCTCCTTGAATTAAAGTCCTGGACATAAAAAATGCCCTTATAGTAAATACTGAGTCTGAAATTAGTCAGGGATATCAACCCATCCATTATACATTCATTTGCATTAGGTAGACAGAAAAGAAAATCCTAACTGTCTTTAATACTAATTTCATTGCTCACTTCATAGTCAGAAACCCAGTTTTGATAGTGTTGATGTGTGGTTTCCATAAAGTGGCATAAGAAATGCTGCAACTGAATCCAGGGTGTCTATCAGACAGTTCATTGGGATAATTATTTTTAAAGTATTGTTAGCGGTAAGACACAAAGAGCCAAAGGTGTGCAATAGTTATGATATAATTTGAAAAATGGAAGCATCTAGACAGCATATTAAATGAATAATTTATAGTTTACTGTAATTAGCTAAGCCTCACAACTCATCTGTAGGTCAACAAGGGAAGTACAGTCATCCCACAGGTGAAAAAGAGCTAAACTCAGAGTGGAAAATGATGGACATGCAACTGTTTAAGGAAAAGTTATTAAGAGAATTCATATCCAGCCAGATTCTCAGCTGCTGTGAATGAATATAGCACTGCTTACAATAGACCTATGCCGATTTATGCCACCTCAGGGTCTGCCTCTGAATCTGAAGGGAACTTCAGCCACTTAAATTTCCAGTTCTCCTTTGGAACTGCATATGCCTCAGAATGATGTATAACCAAACAGAAGAGTGTTTACGGGAGCAACCAGAAATGGAGATATGTATATATTTCATACGTGTTTTTAACCATTTGTCTGCATGCAAACACCCATGCCATTTTCTGTAAGACATATCTCATATAAGCATTCCCTTGGCAATCCCTGCTGTAACAGGATCATCTGAGATCTGGCTTACACACTTGAAAAATCACTATTAATTCGAAGCACTGAAAACTACATTATTAAAAGGAGTAAAGCACACATTTGTGCAGAATGAGGGACAAACTCTAACGACAACTGGGGAAGTTGGCAGGTTCACAAAAGTGAACGCTTACAGAACTTTGGCTAGCCTGTATCAGATCTTTCACACATTTAAGCAGCATCTCTTCCATTTTATATTACATACAAACACTGAAGAGCACCCTGGTGAGAAGCGCGTGTCCTCTGCATGGCTGGAGAAGAAGGTACCATGGGCAAATGCCCCTGATGCTGAATAGGTGACAGGATGAGAACTACTGTGTGCCCCCTCCTCTGCCCACCAGCTCCACAGACAGTTGCTGATAACAAAGTGGCAGCTGCTGGAAGAGGCTGTAAAGGATGGAGTGAAGAAGCCTCAGAGGCCCAGGACCCTTGTTTGTGCCTGGTGCCCCCTGAGCCATGTCTAATTCCCACAGACTTTCTTGATCATACTGCAGGGGAAAGTGTCTGATGAGCACCAGGGCTGTAGCCACAACAGATGAAAGAAGTAATGACAAGAGCAATGGGTGCAAGGGTGAAACATGAGAATGGTCAGCCAAGGCCAAATCAAGGCCAAATCTTAGCTTAGTTTAAGGGTCTTAGGACAACAGCCTTTACCTGAGAAGGGCAGGAGAAGGTGCTTACGGAAGGAATATGCAAAATAGGGCAAGACTCTGTGATACACCATTGGATACATACATGTTTCTGGAAACCTTCACCTCAGAAACTTCCTGAAAGAGAGTTCGTATCTACATCTTCCTGTGGAATAGATCTTGATGAACTTTTCCTCCATGAAACATTCTTCTAGAGCTCTGTAGATCTGCAGTTCCACAGTTTAATTACCGACTGCATGGAGTAAAAGTACCTCCATTTTTAAATCAAATCCCACTACCTGATCTCTTTGCAGACTGCCCCCTAACTTTTGATTCGATATGAGCAATTGTTCCTTATTCACCTTCCCATGTCTTTCATGGCTTACTACACTGCTGGCATATTTCCTTCCCAATGACTTCTTTTCCAGTCTGAAGACTCCTAGATTTCTCTCCCATCATGTGGAAGCTCTTCTTTGACCAGCTTTGACTATCTTCCTTAGCCTTTTCTGAAGCACTTCTAGCTCCCTCGTGTCCTAACTGAGATACAGACAGTATTTAAGATCCTTCCATGGTCTCTTTTCTGAGTAACAACAACTAACTTAAATTTTATTGCCACTTGCATATAGTTAGGGGTGTTTTTTTCCCTTTATGTACATTATCTTATGGTTTTTTAGCTTTGAATTTGACCACCCGTTTTCTTAATCTCACTTTTTCATTATCACATCTACCTCTTTCTGTAGAAACTGTATTCTTTATTACAGATTGAAATCAGAGTGATTGGTCTATAGTTTCCTTTCATTTCCTCTGAGCCCGTTTAAAACTGGTATTGCGCTTGCTGTTTTCCAGCCTCCTGCACCAACACAATCTGAAGGAATAGAAAGCTGTGGAACCTTTGCTTGAAAGTCCCCTGGTCCTGAGAAGAGATTTTTATTCATTCATCAGTTTATCTAAAAACTCTTACTCACAGTTCAGCTCAAGAGAATTCTTCTGACTTTTTCTACACAAAGAAGGGCTGTATGGTAGTAACATCTTAAGCTCCTCCACCCTGAATACCAATACAGATTTCCTATTATGGTGTTCTCTTTGATAAGCACCTTTTTCACATCAAACACCTATATCACCCTATATACCTCCCACCTTGAATGCATTTGAGAAAATGGTTATTATTCAATTTTATGCCTTTAAATGCTGGTTCTTTATTTCTTTCCTAGACTACCTTACTCTCTTTTTACATCTAATTTGCCAGATTTTATGCTCTTTTTTATTTTACTCACTTGGACACAACTGTCATTTTTTGAAGGATTTTTTTATGTCTCTAAATAGTCTCCTTTACTCCTGTTTAAGTGCTTCAGCTTAGCATTTTTTCCATCAAGGATTTAAAAAAAAAAAAAAGCCTTTACTTTGAATCTATAACATTGTGTCTTTAGATAATCATCATGCTGCCTGTAAGATTCTTTTACAATTGTTTCTTCATATTTAGACAATTTAAACACTGTGATAATGGCATTTCTGTTGTCACAAGAATGCTAAATCTGAGTCTACTATGGTCATTATTGCAGTGTAGTTCTTTCACAGTAACATTTTGAATCTAGCTGTGCATTGCTTAGGAAGACAGTAAGATAAGGGCTTATTCTTGTGGATTCTTTTCTCTCTTCTCCCTTCCCTTCCGTGAAATTTTAGGGTCTGCATTAAGCCCTGTTGTGACAGTGATCTAGTGTTTGTGGGGGATGAGGTAGGAGGGCGGTGTCCTGCCTATGAAAATACTAGATTGTCAATTTGCCTGTGTGAATAAATTGTATGAATGTCACAGCACTGATGTTCCCAGAATAACAGCTGCCCTTGCATTGGAAATCATAATCAGTCTTATTAGGTATGAAGTGCAGTTGATGAACCAAATACTCAGCTGCTTCAGAGAAGTTCCTTCAGGGCAGTTGCCAGTCAACAGAACTACGCCAGCATTTACATGAGTAACGAGTACAGACCAACATCCTAATGTGACATACGTGTAGTTTTAATGCACAAAACTCACCAGTTGATTGCAGAAGCTCCTCGGTGGCGTGGTAGGATGGATGGATGGTAAATAATTGAGCCATGTTTTGGGCAGTCAATAACATCCATGGGGATGAACTGCGTACAGAATGGAAGGACATTTAGCTCTGCTCCAACCGATTTGTAGGCTGCAACTACTTCCTGGATAGGCTTGCCTTTAGCTCTCCATCTGGGGAATTTAAAAACAGGAGTGCCGTCCTTCTCCGCTGCCAGTGCTGAGGGGCGAGAACAATTTTCTTTTTTAATTCACATTTTGTGCTACAAATTCAAACTTGAAATCAGAGAGATATTGCGTGACGACTCAAGCAGATCAGCAAGTGTATGATTACGGAGTTCCCTTCGTACTGTTCTGCACATTGTTTAAAAACCTTTGTGCTTGGATGTATTTTATTAATTCTGTCTTTGATTCTCATTTCTCAGCTTATGTCATTCTAAATTTCAAGTTCACTCTTATGACTTGGTTAATAAGTACCAGTGAAAGCAGGAAAGAACAATGAATGCTCTTGACTATTTACCAGTGACACGTCATTTGCAGTCCAGTCATTACATTTGCCTGCAACAGGTTTGTTTGCAGAACTTAATTTTCCACATCAGAAATTTGTATGTGTATATGACTATGTACAACTAATATTCACTCAAGTCAGCAGCATTTGGCCATGCGGTGCAAATAATTACAGATGCTAGAGGCCTTCAGTAATTTCTTCAAAATTCTGTTTACTGATGCCTTCTGGATATGCTTCCATTTATCTGTGAGACACAGAGCTACACCCAAAATTAGGCTCAGAGGCGAGAAAAAAGAACTGCACTAATTGCAGAGAGAATTTTAATGTGTTTAATAAATTCTATTGTGCAACTGTTTAATAACTCATCACAGAGAGTAGGATAGTAGAGTCAAACTCTACATCTGTTGAGTTGTATGTGTAATAGAAAGAAAAGGGAAAACAAGAAGAGGTATGGAAAAATCACATAATTTCATTTATATTTCTAAACACATTTTTGTACTTTCCTTTATCTTTTTCACTTCTGAAATTGGATCTTGAGTTTGACCTGAAGTATCTTTAGCCTATTAACCTAGGTCTCAAGTAAATACTTACTTAAATATAGCTCCATGGACATTAGTGTGTACTGCAATTGCTTTTAGAAATAGAAATCATAGTTGTCTGAGAATATAGAAACATTAGCAAGTTGCACTTGAGACTTAAACTATTTGAGTCATCTGGAAGTAAAAAGCAAAAAAGTATCCAGTAATTTGTCTTTTTTTTTTTTTTTATTAGGAGAGCAATAAACTAATTCTATGGTTTAGTTAAAATAAATACATGATTGAAATCAGTGGAAGATTTGTTTAGTTACATCTGCTAGTGTAATAACTGTACAACAATAATTTATATACTTTAACCAAGTACTATGGTACGCTTCCAGAGCTGGATAGTTGAATTGTCTTTTTCTAAACTAATAGTTGCCTCCTCTAATTCTCCCAAAGTCTGATTAAATCTTTTAATGAGGTAGAGTTACAGAATATAATAAACCTGAGAACTATATGCTAGTTTGGGAGTGCCACAGCCCAGGTAAGCAAAATTTATGTTTGATTCTTCCCTCATAAGAGTTCTGTAAAAACATGTCAGGACCTGACAGAAAAAAAAAAAAAAAAGACTTAAGACAATTCATGGAATGTAGTTTTAATTTCTGATTATCCATAAAGGTATATTTCATTCTGGTACTTCCATTTGCTAATCATATTAACTCATTATTTTTGTGCCACTGAAACAACAAAAAGTTACAATTCAGATGATTCCAAAGTAGCTCCTTTGTCACACTGGGTTCTGCTGTATGAGTACAATTCTGAATACCTGTCAGGCAACAACTCTTTCGTTAGAAAGTCTGGAAAATTCTTATGCATCTTGGCAATGGGAAAAGGGAGAGCAAAGCCTCCTCTACCCTTTTCAATGGATTTTCCGTAGTCCAGGTGGAGGAAAGATAGGCTCTGCAGGCACACTGCCGCATGCAAGCTTGTCAGAAAGGGCAGAAAGCCAGGGATAAACTGTCTTGGCTTCATGCCTTGAGTGCCCAGACAGCACAGTGAAACAAGTGACAGACATTTGTGGTCAAGTATACACTCAGCAGCTATTTGCTTTAAGATACAGATCTAGTTCAGGATGATTACCTCTAGCATGTACATTCAAATAAGGTACCCGGATTAATTTATTTTTTAAATATCATAATGTATGGCCCTGCGTGGTTAGAAACAACTTTTAAATACTAGCTAACAAGGTTAAACCCGTTCTGGGACTTGTGTTTGTTAAAGCATAGTTCTTGTGCTGAATCCAATGTAATAAAGGCAATACACGCAAGTCATTTCCATATAGATATCACCTTCTCACGAAAAGGTAAGTTTGTTATGTATGCCTGTAATTTTAACATTTGGATTAAGGCTACACTTACCCAAAGGATCAGCTTGTCCATTCTTGTCAGGCACTGTGAACACTCCCACAACTTTATGGCCCTCTCTTCTCAGCTTGTTATAAACTTCTTGTCCAAAAATACTTTGACCTATAAGGGCTAGTTTTAGCTTATGTTGGTAAGCCTGGTAAAAAGAATTAAAACAAGCCATGTTCTAGGATGCAAAGAAAATAAGTTTTTGCTTACATTTCTCTCTTGCTCCTTCTTGATCAACGTTCATTTCTATTTAAAATGAAATAGTCTTTTTACCCCAATCACTTTTGAAGGAATAATTATTTTTTGAGATTAACGACAGGCAATGTACAAATCAGAAAAAACACACTTAACATAAAAGTATCATCTGATACTGTCACTGATGTTTATATTGCTTTCCCAGTATTTTCCTTAGACAGACCCACTGCTTGTTACAAGAGGCATAAAAGGCTCCATGATCTTACTCATAGACAGAACTAATATGATAAGAAATGAAAATATGTTTTTTGAAACAGATACATAAACCACTTTTTCTAGACATAACTTAGGTGCCTGGAAAATGCCCTCTAAATCCCTGTAATTAAATGGTGGAATACTATTTGTGTTTAATATGTATAGGCTAAAGAAGAAAGGCTTGAGTTGTTCCTGCCAAGTTAAAGGTAATGATCATCCATTTGACCCTCCTATGAGGAAATACTCCAAGGCTCCTTTGTTTGACTTCCACTGCCTTCTGTGTTTGCATCCCAGTACACCGGACACATGCTTTTAAGCTTCTTCAAACAGAGCAGGTGCCAATAACTGCCCCAACTTTTTATTTTCAGTATAGTTAGAAACACAACACTACTATATCGGGACATCACATACTGCTACATTACTCAAGTGCTTGCACCCTGAGAAAACTATTAATTCCTTCAGAGTCCATTTAGATGTAGGGGCAGTTGTGCTCCTCTCCCACCCTACTTCCAGTCCCTTGGCTCTAACACCTCCTTTATCCCAGAACTGGTATTCCTGTAGCTGAATGAACTGGATTAGGGTGCTGAGGTAGGGAGGCACTGACCTGACAAAATGCAGCTTATTCTTAACTGGATCTATTCACTAATCTAGTTCATTGCACTGCCACAAGTCCTAACG
>NW_009648953.1:3386582-3391184 GCF_000708025.1 Charadrius vociferus
AAGCACTGCCTTTGCATTTTTCATCAGCTTCTGAAAACTGAAAACTGGAAACCTTCAAAAAACAAATGGAATAGCAGATCTGGGTGTGAAGGAACGGTCCAGACAGAATAAACAGAAAATTTACCTTCCCCAAAGCTGAATCTAGTAGAAACTATTCCTAGACTCAAACCGTTAAAGATTCCTCCTCTTGGGAGGCCCGAATGAAAGGTAGAAAATAAATCCATATACTCCCCACCTTTATTCTTAACTTCATCTTTCCCAACTGGACTTTGACTTCCATTTTTTTGAATAACCCATTAGATGCCACAAGCTCAGAATGACAAAGAGAAATCAAAGCACTGTTTGAATATCCTAACCACCGGCATTTGTTCTGTATGTTGGCATTTGTATGTTTTTCTCCTCCCTCCTCTTTTCCCTTTCTAACAGCGGCTGGGACATGAAGATACCTTGACAAAGTGGGCTATTGGTTGGATACCAAATGGTCTGGACTGCCCATCAGATCATATGAAAAATTCTATGACAAACAGAAATGTCCTGAAAAACAGGTTACTCAAAACCACGATCTGTTTCATTGCAATTCATTTCACAGCTGAAGTATTATGGATGTATTTTGCTGTTTTCAAATTACATTTTAGTGGTGCAGCTAGCCTCAGAAAAGGGAGTTATGAAATGGTAAGTTCTATTAGAGGAATATTGAAGTGTGCTTTTTATTTTTCATATAAAATAATAGGAAATAACTTTTTGTGCAGAGACAGTATTTTTCCTCAGAATGAAACTGTGTAGTAAAACTCTCCCTGTTATTACAGCATTAGTCAGCACTAGTGCAGCTGCAGTAGCAACATGTAGTAAGATGCAAAAGTGGACATAACTCAGGTTCTTGCAAAATCAGATTGTTATAGTTGGCTGGTAAAAAACATCTGTGAGACTGATGATGATAATATTCCTAACCAACGCTGCACTGTTGGCAGTAATGTCTAAAATATGTCCACTATTTTGTTCTTAGTAAAGACAAGACCTTGTTCTGAGTTACAATGAGCACAACTTATCCTTGCAATCGTTGTCTAGCAAGACCCAATGGATGTAGGTAGATCTCATTACCAATGCTTTATGACTGATACCTTTGCTTTTACAGCAGAAATGTTGCTGCATTATAAAAATTAATCATCAGATTTTCCTATTAACTTAATTATTTTAACTATAGCAGGCAAGTTGGAGAATTGCTGGATTACTGAACATGTTTGGTATGGTATGAAATCCTCCGATTTCTGTACAATGCTAATTTACAGTGGTAGCCCAATTAGTATATTGAAGAAACATTAAAGACAATCCAGATGAGAGTTACTTATTCTCCTTTCATCCTTTTGTTAACATCTCCCAGTAAGAACACAAGACCGGAAGGGATCTCCTTAGCTAACAAATCTGGTCCTCTGCCATCACAAGCAATCATGTCATACGATTGCTTTTGTAAACGCATCTGACCTCAATTTTAAAGTACTTTTACTTACTACTGTACTCTGTTGCTTTTCTGATACTTGGCCAATCTTCTTGTAATTTTCAGTCCAAATTTATCACCAATTTGTGCTAGTTGTGGAACTGAGTCAACAAATGGTGAGAAGTAAACAGAGAACACAGACTCCAAAGGAACAAAAAAATAAAACTGGCAAAATTGAGAAGATTGTACACTGGCTAAGTCCCATTTCTTCATTGTAGTGCACAAAAAGATTAGCCTGGCAGCAAATCAGCTCTGCTGTTTCACAGTTACAGAAATTTACTCAAATGGAGACTGATTTCAATTGCAAGATGGATCTGATAATTGTGCTATGACCAGTGTTCTTGAGGTACTTCTCCAATGAACAGGACACATGTATTGCGTGATTTCTATTAACATCTGGCTTAGATATGGCAATTTGCTTGTAGTGCATTAACACATACACTGCCATCAGTAGAAAGCAGGAGCCAAACCCACAAGTCAGCCATGCACAGGATTTCTACTGAGTTAAAAAAAAAAAGAAAAAAAAAAGAAAAGAAAAGAAAAAAAAGAAAAGAAATCACATATATGGAAGGGCTTGCATCATCAGACCAAAAATTCAACCCTTCATTTTTTGTCTTATTTGAAAAACGACAGTTGACCAACTGCACGAGACCTTATAGCCACCCTGTATCTTACTTTGGAAATTCTCTAGCATTTTTATGTAAGATGAGTTAGACCTGTGAAAGTGGGAAATCCTTTTAGAACAATTTAATGTGGACATAACACCCAATTAAAACGGAAAGCTATAGAAGATTACACAGAAATGAAAAACAGTTTGTTTTTTTCTTTCTTATAGAAATGGCACATTTTGGCCAGCATACTGTCACTAGTGTTCATCAAGAAGCTGTAGAAAGGAAACTCATTAAAACAACCTTATTGTTGATCAATGTGCTAGATGGATGCTGGATCATTATCACTAACACATACAAAGATTAAACTTTTTATTGCTTCTGTCAGTGATGTTAAGAGGCTATATCAGATTTATTTTCCAGTTGCCTGGCTGACTACAGACATACAACATTCATTAACAGTCGCACAAGAAGGTTAATGGTCTTTTGTAAGATTACCCAGTTCCTAGTTATGGCAAACAAAGCAGCCCAGGTGGCTTAGAGAGATTTGGCCTTTCTTTTATTACTTTAGTAATCATAAGATAATGTAGTTATTATGGCAGTGCTACCAAAAGACAAGAATTTAGAAGTTGGTGTTCACTCTACTGTAATTCTGTTGTTTTCATTGTCTGAACTTCTAATTTCTTCTTTAACCTTCTATTTTGCTTATATTGTAACACAGATTGATATTAGTTCTGTTTCCCTGACTCAAGTGCTCCCAATTTGGATGAAGAAAGTAAGATAAAGGTAAAGAGCATAAAACCTAAGAAGTACTTGTACAAGCAGTCTTACCTTGAATGCTCAACTTGTCTGAAAGTCCACTTCAATATGAAAGCGCAGATTTAAGTTTAACCCCCCTATTTAAAAATTCTGGCCATATTATCTGTTGACACAGTACTGGAATTTATTTTACAATGGCTCACTAAAAGATATACAGTATTTTAATGTTTGCTTCCATTCTGGTTATTTTTTTCCTTCTAAACACCTAACCAACAATAAAACTAATAAATAGCATTAAACACTGCATAGAGAAGCAGCCTGAGAAGTGCTGGTAACTATCTTGTCAACTTCTATTTTCTAAAAATGGAAGACAAGTCCAAGAGATATATTTTCTTCTCTCAGAAGAGTCTAATGTTACCTAGCCATAGGATAATATTTATTTCATTGATAAAAATAATTTTCTGTTACTTCATCTTTTGTATGTGTGTCTAACATTCCATTGGTTACAAATTTCTAATCAAATTTCTTGAAGGTTAACATTTAGTAACTGCTACTCTGGTTATGAAGCTTGCTATCAAAAAGATTACAGTATTTTATTTATTCTATATAAGAATTTAGTGATGCTAGTAAATATTTTAATATGATACATGTTTTTTTAAAATTAATGTAGAATTGTGCCTTCTTTGAAAAGCAGTACTGCAACTTTATTTCTACCGAGGATCCCCCTACATGTGCTGAATTCCACTGCCTCCAAATAGAAACCTATCATAGAGCCTCCCCTCCCATCTACACATCTATGGGCAGTGCGTTCTCACCAGTCATTCATTCTCATTTTTGGCACAGCTGATTGCATTTCCAAAAAGCTTGTGTTAAATCTCTTTATTCTAACACTTTCCATGCAGATATCTTTGGAGGACTGCTGTCTTCACACCAAACTGAGCAGTCCAACATGAAACAAGGAATAGTTTTAAGGAAAGAAAAAAAATCTTATCCCAGCCTCATTCAGCTTGCCAGACCTGCACATCTGGACAACTTGGATTGGGCAAGACTTTCAGGGAGTGGTTACTTGAAGGAGTTCTGCAGTTTATATATTTAACAGGACATAAAGAATGGGTTGAAGCAAATGAACAGAGCTGTAAAAAACTAAACCACGGGGTGCAGAGGAATTTAGGCCATCAACTTCAAGCCCGAGCAACCCACAATCCCAGAGCTAGAAACTGGCGATGAGAAGGTCACAAACTAAGCACTCTTCCTAGGCCAAAGCGTGGGGCTTATCTCCGGCCCTGGGAACGGGCATGGTCCTTCCTAACTGAAAAGGCAACCTTCAGCTTCTTACAGGGCAAATCCAGCGTGAGGGAGGCAGCAAACAGCCACGCTCACATTGTTCTCGACACACGATTACTGGGCATTATCACAGCATCGCTAGCGCCTGTTCCCTGCAGCTGCCAGGCACATCCCTGCAAGATGCAGCGCCCAGATGATGGCTGCGATCCCGCCCGCAGACCAGCCGGGCAAGATGCTCTTTCTGCACCCGAACCAAGCCCTCTCCTCAACCCTCCTGATCTTCCCGTGCCTCTACGCGCTCTACTAAAACCCCGGCAGAGACAATACGCATCGCATTCTGAAAAATGCCCCCTGCCGCCACTTCCCCCTCCTTGCTCGGCCCCTGGTTGCCCTCCGACCGGGGTGGCACGCCGAGGAGCAAGACCCGCCGTTCGATCCTGGGCACGGCACGGCACGGCA
>NW_009648953.1:3391603-3399689 GCF_000708025.1 Charadrius vociferus
GGGCTGTGTTCCCCCCTTTCCGCTGATGCCCAGGGGGCCGAGGGCAGGGACTAGCGGGGTGGGGTGAGGGGCTCCTGGCCCACGGGGACACGAGTCACGGCCACCTGGGTGGCATCTTGTGGTCCGAGGCTCATGCAGTGCCCCCAACACTCCCCCGCCGCGGGGGCCGCTACAGCCCCTGCCCCTTTACAGCTCCAGAGCAGAGCAGATACCTCCAACTTTGTCCCCTCCACCCAGCCTGTCCGCACGACATTCATGTGAATCTGCTGTGACAGTCAAAAGGTCACATAGATTATCGACAATAATTTTTCATTTATTGCATGCCATAGCCAGGAATGAGGTTAAAAAAATATTAATGACTTTCAGGAAATCCATCGCCAGCCAACATCCCCAGGTATTTTTAAAGCAGCTCATTCTACTTAATAATTAAAAAAAATCTTCTAGCATTTGAGGTCATCTATTAACATAAATGTTTCAACTTCAATATTTCTCTAAAGTCACAACAAAATCTTGTCAGAGGTATAAAGAAGATCTTGAAAATACAAATTCAATGTGCTAAAAATCAGAAGGCAAATGAAAATGACCCCAAAAGGGTACGAATAGCAAACCCAAAAGGAGATAACATGGCAGTAGTATAAGCATCATTGCAAATTGGGTCAGGTTTAAACCCCATCAACCCTCAATCTTAAAGAAAAAGGGTGTGTAAAAGGCCGAAATACACTCTGTTCCTGTCAAGAAAACAAGGAAGGAAAAACCAGAGAAGTTGGTCATCATATGGTTGAGTTGTGAACCACCTCAGAGAGGTCAGAAGCAACACTTGAGCCAAATGTATGACCTGCAGAGATCTTGCTACAGTAGAAAATACAGTCGACAAAGTCTTGCTAGCACTTGCGAACATCCACGTCTCACTGATGCTTTCCTGCAAAAGAAGTGTGATAGAAATCCCCAGGGTTTAATTCCAACGCCCCCACCCTCTTCTTCAGGGTACTCCAAATTCTCAGCCATGCCTGAAAGAACAGCACTGCTGCAGAACTGCCGCTCCCTCCATGTTAAGGGGATACGGGAAGGAGAGGCGTTGCAAGAGGTAAATTGTGCCAGTCCCAAAGTAAGTCAGGTTGGCACAACACAATTCCCCCATGGAGTGAAGATACACAAGGGTTTGCATTATGCCTCTCATAACATAATTCATAGGATCATAGAATGGTTTAGGTTGGAAGAGACCTTGAAGACCATCAAGTTCCAACTCAGCTGCCATGGGCAGGAACACCTTCCACTGAAACAGGTTGCTCAAAGCCCCATCCAACCTGGCCTTGAGCACTTCCAGGGATGGGGAATCCACAACTTCCCTGGGCGACATGTTCCAGTGCCTCACCACCCTCAGAGTGAAAAATTTCTTCCTAGTATCGAATCTAGATCTACCCTCTTCCAGTTTAAAGCCATTACCCCTCGTCCTATCACTACATGCCCTTGTAAAAAGTCCCTCTCCAGCCTCCTTGTAGGCGCCCTTCAGACCACAGTAAGGTCTCCCTAGAGCCTTCTCTTCTCCAGGCTGATCAACGCCAAGTCTCTCAGCCTGTCCTCATTGAAGAGGTGCTCCAGCCCTCTGATCATCTTCACGGCCCTCCTCTGGAGCCGCTCCAACAGGTCCATCCATGTCTTTCCTATGTTGGGGGCTCCAGAGCTGGATGCAGCACTCCAGGTGAGGTCTCACCAGAGTAGAGTAGAGAGGCAGAATCACCTCCCTTGACGTGCTGGCCACGCTTTTTCTGACACAGCCCAGAATACAGTTGGCTTTCTGGGCTGCTATCGCACATTGCTGGCTCATGTTGAGCTTCTCGTCAATCAGCACCCCCAGGTCCTTCTCCTCAGGGCTGCTCTTGATCCATTCTCCGCTTAGCCTGTATTTGTGCTTGGGATTGCCCCAACCCAGATGTAGGACCTTGCACTTGGCCTTGTTGAACTTCATAAGGCTGGCATAGGCCCACCTCTCCCACCTGTCCAGGTCCCTCTGGATGGCATCCTTCCCCTCCAGCATGTCTACCTCACTACACAGCTTGGTATCATCGTCAGACTTGCTTAGGGTCCACTCAATCTTACTGTCCATGTCTCTGACAAAGATTCATTCCCTGATTTACTCCTGTGCAGCAAAACTATGTCCTGCTCTTTATTCAAGGCTCTTGGCAGTCCCATAAGTGTAGGTGGCATTGAGTGGAATCAACAGAAATTATAATAAAAACTTTTCAATTAAAATAAACCACTGGACTTTGCTTTTGCAATGAAATTTCAACAAAAGAAAATCACCAGTCAGTTCCCATAATTTCCTCTCTATAGGGTGAAAAATCTAGGGGAGTATTGGCCTGCTTCAGTAAAGATTCTTGTCATTTGGAGTACGTGGTGATTAAGGAATAGTCAACTGAGGGAATTAGTGAGTTTCTTTGCTCTGAGACATTAAAAACTAAACTAGTAGCATTCATGAAAAAGTCCCATTAACAAGGGGAGATAATATGTTTATACAAGTGGTTCCTTCTCTAGTATCTGTGGAACTATGGGTTTTAAAAGAATGATGTACAGTAATTCCCAATTTTCAAGAAGAAAGCTAAAGGATTTTGCTTTGTGGCTTATTTTGAAATAGTATATATTCTGTTGTTACTGGCTACTTCTGTGGGTATGTGGCCTCATATCTTCTAGTTATCTCACATAAAATCTACCAAATTTCATTGTTAAAAGTGTTTCTTTTAAATACTTCCTCTTTAATTGTAAAATAAAAACATTAAAACTAACAATTTTGTTGGACTAAAATGCATCATTTAACTGCTATAGGCACTGTTGATCTGAAACTAGCCTGTTGCTAATCTTCTTTTTCAACTAGCAGTTTATTTAAGAACGATTAAAAATTGCAGTTTGATAGGTCATGTTGTAGCAATACAGTGACTACACACACACATACACAAGACAGTCATGCAACTGACCAAAATCACTATGTGCTCAAATAAAAAGTATAGATATCTTGTCCTTACTAAAGGAACTATTTCACTACTTCAGACAGTAGGAGGAATCAGCATATGTTCAGTTTCTCTGTGACTTGATGGAAGTTGCACAAATTCCATACAATAGAGTACAAACTACTGCTACAAAAGCTGGCATCAAAATGGTCCCTATACTGCAAAGTTTGGAACTGGATTCAAGCATTGCTGAAGTTCATTACACTCCAAATCCCGTTTCATGATCCAAAATCCTCTCCAACTGGAATACCACATACTTGGCATTTAACCGTTGAGGCACAGGCTTACGGCAAAATACCTGGTTTTCCCAAGTAAGCAATTTGTAATGACTTCTGGCTCTATTTGTTATACACTCACAACATAGACAATACAACAATGCATGTGTAAAGCACCAAGGTTTTAATTAATTGGCATACCTTCATCTCCAAAACACAACTCCAAACCTATTGAGACAATAATGTATCTCCACTTACTTCATAGACTACTAAAATGTTAGGTGACAAAAGGGACAAGAGGTGTCCATTGTCAGCAGAATCATGGTATAAAGATGAGCTGGGGAGTAAGATGTGGGCTTTACTTTACATTTCATAGCAATGAGAGGGGCAGGGAAACGAAAAGGGATAAAGGTGTGCTAAATCACATGCAAGAACAGCATCTGCATACCATCAGCTTCTTCCTTATGATCTGAGTGATTAACAGCCATTTAACAAATTGGTTACTTAGAATTTCAAGGATCAGTGCAAACACTTACAGCCAATTCAAATCATATGGGTTTTGTCATCCAGAAAATTATTAGGTTGACCTGTCTATCTGATAATGAGCAATAGGTCTTGTGTGACATAATAAACTCCAACACCAGTGTTAAATATTATAATGGCTTCCAGCCTTTATGTTGTTTGGAAAAAGTGACACAAAGTATTCCTTCCTGTATCCCAGTCAGAAAAGTACCTTGCAAATTATCAAAGTTTCTTGTTAATCTGGGGAGAAATCCTTGCTCCAGTGGTATCAGTGTAAATTTGTGCAATTGATTTGGAGCACATTTTATACATTAAGTTTTCTTTCCTGGTTTTTTTCTTCCTGTTCTGGTCCTTGTTTCTTAAAGCCAAAGTTTAACTTTCCAACATGGGCTTCCCCCATTCTGTTCTCTCATTTTCCAGAGATGTATGTCAGCAAGTCACAAAAACAGACAGGAGATATGTATACAGAAAGTCTTCAGGAGCTAAACATGCTTGTTCAACAGGATGCTCACAAAGCAAAATGTGTTTGTATGTACAGAAACGTATGGAACAAATGTAAGACCTAATCCAGCTGAACATTACAAATCCTTGTTGATTTCTGTGAAACAGAAGTTACTCAGTGTCTTTGAAGATATCATCAGGACTTGGCAAGATTATAGAGTAGGCTGTGTTCCACAGGACGCCGAGTACGTGCACATACTGAAGTACTTGGGAAACTGCTCGGAATCTTCCAGGATTTGTTTTCTTTTGAAAATCATGCCCTAGGATTCAGTAATCAACTAAATTAGCTCTGGATAGGCTTTTTGTCGTTGGAAGTCAGCCTTGATGGGGCTTTTCATGATGAATAAAGATTTGGCCATAGTTCAGACTCAAATTCCTCAGGAGTACTTTAGAGTTCACCCAGTCTTAAAGATTGAGCAATTAAAAAAATTAAAGTAAAGCTTTGTACTGGTTACTCCTTAACTATTATGTTAGGGAATATGCATGTTAATTGCATGACAAGTTTCAACTCAAATTTTATACAACAGAAACTTTTCATGTTTTTCCACTTGCTGAAGCAAGATTTCCTGGGAAAGTTATTTTTTGTTTTATCTCTGCAACACTTACATTTAAAACTTGCTTTCCTTATTTATTTTTTTTTTTACTGGGTCTTAACTTCATTTCAGGCCAAACACCCACAAGATAGTAAGGTGTTCACAATCTACTGATATGTATTTTCTGCCATCTAGACAACCATTTAAAACCTTATGCTTGACACTTCATCTTTTCCAGAGTAACCAAAAGGAGGCATGTATTTGATGAGAAAAGGGAATTATTTTACCAATTTAACCAGTAGAAAGAATTGTCATATGCAGATTCCTTATTCATATGCATAAATGGAAGTCTCTCAAATTCCACACAACAGAATAGAAACTTTCTGCAAAAGAAGTTTGGCATTATCTTTGTGGAACAGAGTTGCAAAGAGCAAATCTCAGATAGTAAATCCTTTCTGGGAATCATGCCACAAAAACTTTGAGCAAGAACTTTATTTTATTTAAAATATTTAGAGAGCTGAGAATTTAATGTTCCACGCACAAGGAATGTACAGTATAGTTGGTTTCCTGCAGATCCAGCAAGCCAAATTCTTTCTCCTATAAGTAACTACAGTTCTATCAATCTTGGTGAAGCTTTGCCTTTATATACGAGAAGCAAGTTTTGCTCTGGATGCTTTTCATCAGTTGTTTTTTTTTTATTGTTATTTATAATGGTTCCTGTTTGAATGCTATGTTAAAATTTTCAATAACCTTCCAAACATCATAAAAATACTGTTTAGCAATACCAGGTAACTGTATTGTCCAATGTTGAATGATATTTCCAATTGGGATAATTTCAAAGGAACAGGGATTTTTAATACCTGATGGAATCAAAACACTGTTGATTTATGAATCCATAGATACCTGGCCAATTCACTCCATAAATAAAACATAGTACCATATTAATTCTACTGTATTTTGGACTTTATTCTCTCACCTACTCTTTATAGTACTCAAGTGTAACAAGTAATTTCAGCTGGAAAATATTTATGTTCACGTTTCACTCAGTTCACGTGAAAGTCCAATATGAAATTTTACTTTCATGATCATTTTGGTCTGCTCAAAAGATATTTTTTTTTTCCCTCAACTATGCCTGTGTTCAGCTTACCAAAAATCACTGTATCAAACAAAGTCTAAAGACTTTTCTGACTTCTTTATTATCTGAAGATAATAAAAGATATTTGAACAATCTTAGCAACTTCGTATAAGCCTGTACCAAATAAAAGCTTCCTGGTACAAATGGAAGCCATGAGTGCCACCCAACTTTCAGAAATTATGCTTGTAAAATGTCAATAATTCCACATGAGCAAACAGCATAAAGTCATTCACTGATAAAACAGCACAGAAAACTTATCAAAGCTGCACTAGACTTGCTGTCACTAAAACAGTCAGCTTCAGGTTAAAGTATAAATCAGATTTTCAGAGGAAATAGAAATTCTAGTAGCATCTACAATTAACCTAAATAACTTCAGCGTAAGCAACAAAACACTGCCACCTAGTGAGCCAAATGAAAACATAGTAATAACTCATTTAAATAACCGCATCATGAATGGCAGCATAAAATTTAACTGGTGTACTTACTTGAGTCTAATTGTGGTTTGGTTTTTTTTTCACTTACAGAGCCTCCCGCCCCTCTTTTATTTTTTTTTTTTAATGCACTATTTCAGGGCATTTTATTTTTAAGATCATTTTCTTTTTCCATATTCAAAATAAGGGTTACATCAGCTTATGCTGTGGGGATCACAGTGCACCCTTTGGTGTGGCCATTGTATAGACCAACAAGTTGGGTCCCCCTGAATGCAGTTTTGATGATCTCACAACCTTGCAATAACGAACCCTACAGTATTTCAGTCTTTACAAATTCAATTCAGATGTGGAGAAGGGAGGGCCCTGCCAAGTGCCAGTTCTACAAGTTTCTCTCTTGTACCGTCCTGCAGAATTCAAGGACACGTTTTTTTGGGACAGATGACAAAAAGCCTGGTGACTACTTTTTAAGCAGTCTGAAAGCCTCTGTTTATGTGCAGTCTTCCATAATTGAAAGACACAGTATTTGTTTCAAAGAACGCATATATGCTTTTTAGAGAAAAGTTGTCTATTGTTTTGTTTTTCAAAACTGGAAGACATGTCCTTGCTTTGAATAACTGTATAGCAGCTCTACTGAGTTCAATGAAAGCTGCATCTGCATGGCTGTAGACAGAATGTAATCCTTAAAGTTTAGTATAAATCATGGTTTCATTTTGTGTGATACTTATCATCTCCTTAGAGACACTTGTGCTCACTGCCAGCTGTCAATGTCTTGCACAATTAAACTTCTAGGGACTTAAAAACCCCAGTACGGACACCTTAAGTTTGCACAGAAGCCAACGAGTGGAGGAGACCTATTTACATTATGATTATTTGACAGCATTCACCAAAAGCAGAGTTCTCTCCCTTAAAAAAAAACCCAAAAAAGTTATTCCAAACATTGTTTATGTCGTTTCACACAAAACTAAATTTTGTCTTTTCTTTCCCAGACCCAGATTGGTCTCTTAGAGTGTACTTTAAATAGGTAAAAACTCATTAACAATAAACCTGCCAACCAGATCTTTCTTTCCTAGAAACTTTAAAAATCAATAGATTCCAAAGGATGGATTCCTTTTAATCAGAAAACAATTAGAGTAGGTGCTATTTTCAGACCTGCTGCATTACAGAGTTAGCTTTTATGGATGATTCTGCACTTACTGATATATCTTTTCATCGGAGTTGCTATTTTTGTTGCTCTTTCCCCATTGAAATTGCTGATGCTCCTGGTGACACTGCTTTTGAAGCCATTTCCTTTTCTGCTGATGCTGCAGATTCTGCTGAGGTAATGTAATTGCTGTGGTCACTGTTAATGGCCCTTGAATGGCTACTTCTCTCGCACTCCAAAGTACTTCTATTTTTATTCTCTGATATTACACCCACCAGGGCCCTGAAAAAAAAAAAAAAAGTGACTGGCTGCAGGCAGGGAAGTACTTCATGTACCTGGCTCTGCGCGACAACAGATGTCAGTGAGATGCTTAGATGGCACTATTGGCAGCAGTCACCCGGAGCTCCAGACCCTCCCCCAGAGCTGGGATAGTTCCTCCCACCCCTCTCTTCCTCCAGCATCAGAAATGGGAAGTGCTGGGGGGGGTGTGTGTGTGTGTCACACTCTAACCACTGTACCCGGAAGTGTTTTTTCCTCTTCTGAGGAAACCTGACCGAGGTGTGGAATCGGTGCGAGGGGGACTCGGTCTGGGGCCCTGTACACCAG
>NW_009648953.1:3400778-3417493 GCF_000708025.1 Charadrius vociferus
CGGCTTCCCCCACCCCTTCGTCCTTTGCCCCCCTGTGGGGAGTCGTCTCCAGTGCCCCCGGCGTGGCAGGGAGGCGGCAGGCGGGTTTGCGTGGCTGTCTCTTCTTGCACGAAACGGGCAGAAGAACAGCTTCTTGTCGCGGGGATGGTGTTTCCTTCCTGGTCATTTCTTGTGGCCCCCAGATATTTTTTTTTATTTTTTTGATTTTTATTTCTTTTTCCAGTTTCCTCCTCGGTTAGCAGGGAAGTCATAGGGAGATAAGTTAGCTGAATGCAGCCTCCGTTGGTAAAGGCATTCTGGCATGGAGTTGGGCGGTCACTTGCGGTTTCACCTTTAAAAAATAGTTAAATAAGACCTTGTGATGCTTAAGTCTTTGACAGTGGGTTTGTGTGCCCGTCAAAATCCACGTTTTTCTCAGCCTGTGGAGGTGACCTACTTTCTAAACGGGGACTGTATATGGTTGTCACACTGTAAATTGAACTGTGCCAAATTAATTACACCAGGTGTTGCTGTGAAAAATATGTCACACACAGACCAACTGTTTCACATACAGTGTTATCCCAAGGGATGATACTGTTTATGCCATTTTATCTGGATTTCGGTGGAAACTGAAGGTGTCCTGAGCTGAGGTTTTTACCAGTTTTCCAGCTGCAGAATAGAAAATGTAGCTTTTACTCAAAATGCCAGATCTCCACTAGTTTGACCGCGACATTAAGTGCAGCTACAAGAACTTTGCATGACATAATATGCTCCATTACCACCATCTTGACAGTGAGCAAACAGGCTGATCTTCCGTTGAGAACAGCACACAATGTTCTCCTAGAGAAAAGCCAAAGAAAAATCCTGTGACTTGAAAACCATTTGTTTGTTGTTGTCTACTTTTACTCTATACCTATATCATTAACCTTTAGCAATGACAATGTTCTCAACTGAGGACTCAAGATACTAAGTAAGTCTGGTTTGTTGTGTCTTTGTCCTAGATATTTATGGACATAGCATTTGCAAATCCTGCTGTGGCGATAAGTCCACTGAATATTGCTGATTTTATGGAAGAAGATAAGATTAAGTTGGGGGATCTGTACTGCTGAGTATGTCTCTCGCACTGTTCCAATTGTAATGCTTTCATGTTATCACCTGAGGAGAAACTAAATCAAACTTTATTGTACAGATTATACCTTATGTAGTATGCTGCTCTGAAGAAAAAGAAAGTATCTGCTTTCTGTGATTTCTGTTTCTTCTTCCATGTGAGCCAGTTTACTTAGGAAAATGTTTCTGCATCTTAAAAAGCTTCCCCCATCTCTAAGTCATTTTTTATCAGTTCAACTCTGTTTATTTCTGGCTAGCTTATAGCTTTCACTCTTTTGTCTCTCTAAAATAGGGTGATACTATTCACACCTGTCTCGTTTTATATATGATCAATACAAGGTGGCAAATTGGTGGCTATCAATAGTTAAGTATTTGGAAATATTTGATATCAGTTATGTTGAGCTATAGCATTTTTCAAATCCATTATTTGGCTGCTGGAATGGTGACAGTTTGTGGGTCTCTAGCAGAACTCTGCTGAGAGATTTTTTTTGAGAATTGCAGCCTGTTTCATAGGGAATTGATTTGAACAGCAGTGCTAATTTTCTACTGTTGTATGACTTGGAAGCTTTTTCTGTTGTTCGTATAAAGCCCCAATATCTCTGTCAGTTTCCTTGCTCTTAGTTTGTCTTTTGTGTGGAGGGTGCAGATGGGATTGGGGGAATACCACAGAATACCTCTATAGTAAGTCTCCATACTCCAGATTTTCTAGCAGTAAAGTACTGAAGCTGAAATGGTGGCTAGTTAAACTCTGTTCTGCAGGGCTCTGCATCTATCAGTGTTTTACTGGTTTTCTGCAGCAGAGCTTTCGGAAGATGCACTGGACGGAACCTGAAAGATGAGATGAATTTGATGGAATAGAATAATATGATGATACAACTAAAGGGCTGCACATCAGTGTCTGGAGTACATGCTACTGCTGGAGAGTTTTTTGTTCACTTGCTTCTTATCTGTTTAAATGAAATTCAGTCCCATTATTTTGCCAGTGCCTGTGCGCTGTCTAGGCTGCAGGTACAGGTACAGCCCAATGACACTAATGCAGGACTTAGCGTGAGAGAGTTTACTGTGCTTTTTGGATAGGCTTTGCAGTCCATGTGCCCTTATGGTTGGCATTGCTGCTGGCTTCAAAGTAGTAGCTTAGAATTAGTTCAAGACTTCACTGCAGTCGTCTCTCCTCAGTCTCAACCTTCCTGTGCATAGTCCTTATCTTTTCCTTATTAATTTGTCCTTCTTTGTTACTACCGTTATGCCTGGTGCAGTGTCTCTGTCAACTATTTTCTTTCTCCGGAAGGGATAATTGATTCAGCAGTGCTCTCACACTGAAATAGCCATCAACTACCATTTGGCTCAGTTAAAAATGCAGAATAAAAGAATATAGTTTTTAAACTTGCTGAAATGTGAAAAGGGCACATACATGAGAGTTGAATTCTTGTTTAGGAAAAGTTCAGTTTTCAGCTCTCTTACATTCTCTAACTTTTTTGGATAATCCTATTTTCAACAAATATCAGAAGATCACAAGCTATTAGATTTGTTATCTAATTATGGGGAAGGCAGTTTAGTCTTCACATGAGAAAGGGTTGTACTTCCTTACTGAGCACAGAATCTTTGAGCTGTAATCTTTCACTCCATAGTTCAGATTATGCAACTAAGTCAGTAAGTGTATGTAACTGGGGGGTGGAGGGGGCAGGGGTGAAGCGGAGAGTGTCTTAATGTGGGAAGAAAATAGAGCAGGATAGAGTGAATTAAACTCTTGTGGACCAATTGGTTTTTGACTTACTTTGCTAATTAATGCTACTGTTCTTTGTGTTTGACCACCTGAATGTTACCTTTCGAACATAATACCCTACTTGCCCCTAGCAGTAACAGGACAGCTGCGCTTTTCAATGCCCAGCTGCTAAGCAGAAGGAAAGTTCTGCTTGAAGATGGTGAATTTGCAAGTACGGGCAATGACTGAAAGCCAAAAACTCCCTGTGTAATGCACAAATGACTCACTGAGAGGTAGCAGGGAGACAGTGGAAGTGGGGATTGCTACTAATACAACTGCTGCTTAGGCTGAAATGATTAGACCCATTGCCTCAAAGTTCTAATATGATTGCATATGTACTGGTTCAGCTGATGGATACAATCGCCTACCATGTTTTCATTTTGACAGTTGTTTCTTTGCTCAGCATCTTGATGTGATTGTTAGGTTTGTTAAGATCTTAGTTTGAAAATATATGTACATTTAAAAAATAATTTTCTGCAAACGTCTTAGATGTTTGATATTCTTTAGGTAGTATTTGGATATCTTTTAAACTGGCACTGAGTTGTATGATTGTTTTTAATACAAAGTTCTTATTTATTTAAAGATGCAGTTCTATTAATGAAAAATGCTGCAGCAAAATGAGGAATACAGTACTACAGGCTAAATAGCAACAGATTAAATATTTTTAAATAATTTTTTGATATTGCAGTTTACTGAACAGTCTATAAAACTGTACAAATATTATCAATTCTCAGAAATTCATGCTGAAGTGCAGTTGAAGAATTACGGAAAATTTCTTGAGGAATACACCTCTCAGCTGAAGAGAATTGAAGATGCTTTGGATGACTCTGTTGGAGATGTTTGGGACTTCAGTCTTGATCCCATTGCATTAAAGGTCTTCATATATTGCAACTGTTACTTTCCTAGTTCCTCCTTCCCTTCAAAACCTGAGAAGTAAAAGCTTGATGCACTTGTGCTCTTAAAATTTTTACTTTTGTGTTTGAGAAACCTATCCAATACCATCTTAATTATTTAATTACCAAGTAATTAATAAATTGGTGCATATCATAAGAGAAGATGTTTACATATGATTCTTTTCCAGTCTTCTGGATAGTAATGGAAGTTAAGTGAACTTACAGTTCTTCATGTGTTGGGAAGCCTAATTTCAGCAAACTTCTTCCTTGCGGGTGTTGGTATTTTTATCTGGGGGTTGGGGTTCCAGAAGAGCTCACTAATACTTCTATAACTGCAGAGCAAACTCTGTGTGTATTTATAGTTGTGGTTTGACTTAGTGGCCTTGGTACAGTATTTTCTGCCCTTACGAGGTGGCTATTTCCTTGGTCATGAGTTCTCTGTCCTCTGTGGAGCATTATTTTTTTTCTCTTCCCCGAATTTGCAGACATCATTTAAAAATGCTTTTGTTACCACATGGAATTTGCCTGTGCTGAAGATGCACTCTTAATTTCTTCAAATTATTCAGACAGATGATTATTTATGTGTAGGGCCAGCACAGTGCTGGATGTATATGAACTAGTCAATATCATGGCTGACTTCAGTACAAAATGTCAGTGACTGCATACAGCTATACACTATGCATCCTATTTCCTGCATTTGGCATTCTTAATTCATGTTCTAGGTTTCTTGAGGTGTTTTTTTCTACATACACTGTGATGACCGTGCTTTTGCTTTCCAAGTTTTGTAAGTAATTTATTGTAAATGCTATGTAGTATAGCTAGTTATTTTGCCTTTCTGCCTAGAGTTGAAAGGAAAGGTATTTCCATGTAAGTGTGAAGAGAGAAGGTTTCCTGCAGTGTAGGTTGCCAGTAATGAGCAATCATTGCTGTCTTATTACTGACCTTATTTGAGCTTAAACTGGGGAAAAAAAATTGCTTACCTACTTGGATAAATGTATTTTTGATCAATGTTTTCTAAACTGTATGTTTGTTGTTTTTTGTTTTGTGGTTTTGGTTTTTTTGGGCTTTTTTTTTTTTAATTTTAGCTTTTGCCGTATGAACAGTCCTCTCTACTGGAACTCATAAAGACAGAAAACAAGGTAAGCGCTTTATGCTTAAAAGAGAAGAAAATAAAAGAGTTATTGTAACTAAAACCAAGCTCTCTAAACGTGATTCTATTTGTAATCTGTGTGGTTTTTTTCTCCTTTGAGTTTAGGTTCTAAACAAAGTAATAACTGTATATGCTGCCCTTTGCTGTGAAATCAAGAAGTTAAAATATGAGGTAAATTCATTTGTCTTTTAGGACTGTGTTTGAAAATGTTTGCAGATTGGCAAGCTGATGTATAAATTTATTCTTTAGCAGTAAAGAAACAAGATGTAATGTCTAAATAATTTTTATAGCATAATTACATAGATCCTATTTATTAAAAAAAAATTTCTGCTTTTGTTGTTAGGCAGAAACTAAATTTTATAATGGCCTCTTGTTTTATGGAGAAGGAGGTAAGTAGCTCCCTTTACTGTAAAAGTTTGTAGTTTTACATTATTGTTTCGGGTTATGTTAAGTGCTACATGCTTTCTCTGTATATTTGACTGATGAACACCAAATAATGGACTTTGAGGTTATATGGATACATGTTAGTGCCTTGTAGCTGTCCTGAGTTAGCTTTAAGATACAATAAGATTTATCTGTTACATTAACAGGAAGTTTTGTTGCAGCCTTGTTTACGTGAGAAGTAGGGAGTATGGGCTGTTTACATTGTATTTAACATATCACATATAGAAACTTGAGCTTGTATACTGTAGCAGCTGTTTTTCAAAGTATGGCATTGAAAACCTGTTTTTCATGTGTAAACACATCCTATACCAACTTATTTCCTATTGGGGCTAGATTGTACATTGGTTGTGGTAAAACAGTAAATCTGTAATTTGATTGTAATAAAACAACGAGACCATTAATAAATAACTCAGACCATCAAGTCCTACCTGATTTACTTACGCAGTCGTAGTTGTTCGAAGAGAAGTTGCAATGTGTTAATGTCATCTGCACTTCAGGTGCAGGTGATGGTACTTGTACTACTGTTTAGACCATGACATGATACAGGGGCATAAGTGGTTGTAAGTCAATTCAATTGACAAATCACGAGACCCTGCTTTAGGTGAAAGCTGCTTTTTGTCTTGGAGTTAGACTGGTAACTCCTCTGAAGGGTTGGTGTTAGGCTTCCACTTTAAAGGATGCTAGTCTGGGAATAAGCACAGATCTGAGTTCTGAGGACTGAATATATTAACGAGTTGATTTAGAGACATATCACCTAACTTTTTTTGTATTTCAGAAATTTGAGAGAAAGGGAAAAGCAATAAAAAGAGGGTTTTGTTAAGCTTCTCAAGAGCCTGACTGTGACAGAAGTATTGGGGAATGTGAAATCTTTGAGACAGGGACTGTTTATCATTCTTTTCAGTGCTATATCAGATGACTGTTGTGGTTCAGTTAAGGAACATGAAAAAGTGTGGTGGGTTTCCTCCCCCTTAGCAGATTCTCACTTCTTATCAGACATCGTTTTAAGTATCTTAAAAGAAAGTGATATGCTGCCAAAATGAAATTAGGGAATCCCACAAAACTTTTCCATGTCTCTAGCACGAAAAAAGGCAGACTGCAGATAAACATATCACAGCAGCAGTTTGTTCCTGGTGGGTGTTCTGCAGAGAATGCTTGAGAATGGCAGGAGCTGAGAGGTCAGCATTCTGTGGGTTAGGTGAGGATGCAGAAATTATGTTTTCCACTTCCATATCCCTCCTTGTAGCATCTACTTTGATAACAGCAAACTTGCGTACTTAGAACAGCTGGCAAAGTTCCCGTCTGAAGGATGGTTGAAATTAAAACAAATACTGATGCTGGCCTTTTTCTTCTGTATAAAGAGACATTTTTTTCATCTTGTCCTTGGAGTGCCTAGGCCTAGTCTAGGAACTTTAAATAGTTAGTTGGATTTGTTTTTTGGGCACATACACTAAACAGGGTAAATGTTACATGAAATGTGTAAAGGGGAAGCGTGCAATATTTAGAATCTTGTCCCAGTGCTCTATCTTACAGAAGTATCAAGACTACTTTAGTCTCTGGTGACTGCTCTAAAATAACATATTTCATGAAGCAATAAGACCTGCATTTCTTATGCAGGTAAACTTGCCCATTTTTGCTCAGAGTGGCCTAGTAGAAAAATCTCACGTCTAGAGCATTAATCTGTCATCACATTAAAAAGACTGTATTTCAGTCAACTGAAGCACCTGACAAAACAATTTGGCATTAGTGATGTAATTATTGTATTTCATAGTATCCTGTTAGTGTGCTTTGTCATACAGGTAATGCTATGAAGCTATGGTGATGAGCTGGTTCTTTTTTGCAGGATGATATGTAGGAAAAAGAAAGTCAATTTCTTGACGGAATTATATGCTACACAGCTTTTTCTTCTAATTACTGATGTAGTATATTCTTTCAATAAATAATTACCAAGGATGTTCTTTGCAATATGAATACCTAGTGCTTTCACACAAACTTTTTAAAATGCAAACTTTTATATTAAGTTACATAATATAAAAGCCTTTAAAGAATTCCCTTGCATATTCTTTATTTTCTGTCAGGCATCGGAGACCTTTTTTCTTGCTTTGTGTCTAACTTACAAACAATGAGAAAGAAACTTCAAAATTAAGTCCAGCTTAGGAAAGCAAAAATAAAAGTTTTTAAGGTTCCATCAGTATGCTTATAATAGTGTGCTCCACTTGTATGACAAACAAATGGCTTAGAGGGCAAGCCTCGATGTTAATTTAACAGGTTGAGCACAGGCTTTTGAAAATAACGACAAATGTTTGTCTTACAAGCCACAGATTCCAGCATGGTGGAGGGAGATTGCCAAATACAGATGGGAAGATTTGTTTCTTTCTTGCAGGTAGAGTATGTTATGATTTCTTTTTTTTTTTTTTTACAGCAATTATAATCTTAATTTTACTTGCAAAGTGGATTTAAGTCTGCAGGATCCTGCTTGCATTTTGCTAAAAGCTATTAGAGTCATTTGATATGTTGCTGTGTTTTGCTTGCAGGCCTGTCACAGTCAGATGATGTATCACACATTGTTTTGGATTTTTTTTATACTTTTCTAAAACTGTGGAATTCTAATGAGAGTTGAAATTACAGTTTGTGTAATTGTTGTTCAAATAAATTTGAATTTATTTAAGAAAATTTCAGTAACGGAAGATAAATTGAGGTTGTTTCACTTACTGGTAAAGTTAAATGTATCTATTTTTATGGTTTTTCATTATCAAGTTTTAATTTTCATTGAATACTGGAAATTAATTAATTGTTTGTACATTAAATTAAAAAGTGTACCTGGCGTTTCAGTCTACTGTGAATTTTTTTTTTTTGTCTTCAGCATAGCTTAAGTGACTGTCCTGTTCCCAAAAATGTTTCTATTTTTATGTAATATTGCTTGTAACAAAATCTATGTTGAAGTAGAGAATATATAGGAAGCTTCCAGAATGTTAAATTTTAGTTCAACAAATGTTAAGAATCCTGTTTTTTCTGTATACTAGCATGGCAGTAGTCATTTACTGAGTCATAACAAGTTGAATGCTATAGGAATTTCTTTCTTGACCTCATTTATGATGCCCAAGTGTAGTTAGTTGTTAGAATATCTTGAGCGGGTTTTTTCCCATTTTAAGTTTTTTGTCCTATTGACTTTGTCAGTTTCTTCTGTCATCCTCTGTTTCTTTCAAGTTCTTTGAGAGACTGAGTTCTGAGACTCGAGTTCTGAAATGGGGCTACTGTACACTTGTGTTTTTCCAACTTTTTTTTTTTTTTTTTTTCCACTGCTAGAATGGAAGTTGAGAGCAGGGTGACTGGCTGTCTGGATATCTACGTGCATTGCAAACCCACTCTGTAGAGCAAGTTTGTGTTTATTAGGGAGTATATGCTCATGTGTGTATTTATAGGGTGAACACTGTACAAAAATATAGCAGTATTGCGTGTGAGTCTACTTTGTATGCTACGATGGCTTGCTGATTGTTGAGCAACTTGGGAAAGAAGGGAGATGAGATATGGGATGTTGCCCCAAAAGGAAGGTTACTGTGTGAACAGGTGTGTGTTGCTTTGGGTAAAGCTATGAGGAAAATTTTTTCTTTACTGCGTTTGTTCTTTTTCAACTGTGTTCCCCTAAATCCACTCAGTAGTAGTCTATATCCATAGACCGGGAAATGTTAAGAGCGTATCTCCAAGGGTATTGTGGAAATATGAATGAAGAAGCAACAGAAATATTGCTTTCGTAAAGCTAATGTCCACATTGGTTTATTGGCTCTTCTGAGTTCAGGATTTCTTGATTAACTAGATATTACAGCTTTAAATTTGCTATGTCAAAATATTTTTTTTTAAATTATCAAAATAGTGCTGTAAAATGCTAGTTAGGTACTCTTGATTCTGCAGAAGACAGTGTATTTGAAGAACTCTGATGAAGTGATAAAATAGTCTGTATTATATAGCTTCTAATTTGCATGTGATGTTAAATTGGACTATTTCCTGGAAGTTTTAAAATGGCAGCTGGTGCCCCTTCCCCAAGAAACATGTTCTCAATTGTCTATTAATACATTCCTCTGGAATCTGTTGGCTTGTTTCAGCTGCATTTGATAGAGCAATACAAGTATAAGAAGTAATGACACTTTTATGTTTTGTGAAAACTGGTGACTAATAGAAGGCAGAAGCCCAAATAAGATCTATTTTTGATGGAGAGGAAGACAAAATTCAGCTGTTAGCCAGTCGTCTGGCAGAAACGGGAGGCTGGCTGATTAGCCAGTGTAGGCTGTCTGCAATTAAGCCATCTGTGTGCTGACTGGCTAGACTCATAACACAATGACTTTTCCCTGATGGGGTTATAGGGTGCATTAATAAGCAAATATTACTGCAGTTAAAGGAAGCTCAGATTCATTTACCTTATTGCTTAAGGACTACCTTCTTAAAACCCATTATATAAGCTAAGATAGTCCTTTACGTGGTCAGAGTTGACCTGTTCTTACCCATTTTGTACTATGTAACTGAGCTCAAGTTCTGCTGTAGTCAAATGTACCTCTCGGAGACATTGTCTTGTTTTTCTGAAAGCAGCTTTCTGTGGCTGATTGCTCTTACAGTAGGTACAGGCTTCTGTGTTAATTTCTAACTTGAATTCAGCTATAACCAGCTCCCAAAGTGTGACTCTTGAATCTAGTGGGAAAATGATAGCCTTTCCTATCATGGATATTGTCTCTGAAGGTACTTGGGCACTGTTGTCAAGTCACTTCCTGTTGTCTTTGATCAGTTGAACTCTTGAAAACTTTTACAGCAAGCTATTTAAAGTACATTGAACCTATTATGGTGACTCTTGTTTGTACCTTCTTTAAACAGTCAGTATCCTTTTAAAAATGTGGCCCTGTGTATCAATTCTGGTATTTTATTATCTAGATTGTCAAAGCTATGTGTAAGTGTGAAATCATTTCTGTTTTCCTTATTATGCTTTTCTTTATGTCCAAAGTGCATATTAGTCCCTTAATAGTCCAATTTGTACTGAGAGTTTGTGTTCAGTAACTTCTTAGCTTAGTTCCAGACCCTTTTTCGGAGCTGTTTGTTACTAGCATGATGTTTTCCATCCTGCTTTAGGTCTGTCCACTGACTTGGATTAGGAATGTAGTTGGAGCTTGGGCTGCGAATTCAGTGGTTTATGTTCAGAGTTTTGGAAGTAACGAGAGTTTGGGTACGAGGAAGGTCTATACATATATGCATTTTGTTTTCTTGTATTTCAGGAGCTGTCTTGCTTTGTTACCCGATGTTATGAAGTGGTGGTGAATGTAGTGCATCAGTTGGCTGTTCTCTACACAAACAACAAGTAATTATTCCCTAAAATGCTATATTGTTTTTATGTAGTTAAACAAATGTATAAATTATGAATGGTCATTTTTGGAACATTGCTGTCTAGAGATATGGAGAGTGCTTTGCTGTGCAAGTTTGGGCTTCATAAGCCATTATGACAGTGGATTTGCTTTATTTTCACAAAAGGCATTACTTTTATATAGTAAGATGCAAGAATTTTATTTTTTTGCCATTTTTGGGTAGAATTGATGCTTCAGAGACACTTAATCTTTGTGACTAAGAGATTTATTACTCTCTCATCCTTGCTCTGTTTGAGAGATTCCTTCTGTTGACTGATACAGTGGATACCACTAGCTTCAGAAGCTTTAAAAGTCAGATTATATTCACAGTTTAGCGTTTTAAATATATACATTTTTGTATATATTCCTTATGGAACGACCATGGTTTCAACACCTGAAGTTGAGCTTAGTAAGGGCTATTGGGTTTAGCTCCTCTGAAAACTCTGAGGAGAGTTTAGCTCCGAGTGGAATTGTTGGGTTTAGCTCTGAGTACAACTGCAGGGCTCTTGATTATGTCCCCTGGGTCCAGATAGGATAGCATCATCATTCTCAGTTTTATTTGTTGTCTTACACAACAGTGCAGTGTAGACTGTCTGTATGGTGCTGAATGAACAGGGCTGGATGAGTAGCTTGGACATGGCTTGATCAAATGTGCGAAGTGATTTTGTACTTCGGGCCCACAAGGCTGTATGTATCAAGGGTACTTATTAGCATAACTGAATTGGGAATTGCTGATAGATATGTGCACTGAATGCAATTAGTGGTTTGAACCAGACACATGCAGTGCATTTAAAAACGCAATACTAAATTTGATCAAAGCACACAATTCCACATAGTGTACACTTCCGATCAGATTTTGAGAATTCTTTTGTTTTCTGAAGTTACTATGTTAACGAAGAAAAATGTGCCCCAAGAAACAAAGAACACACCATGATACAGAATTAATAAATATGCTCTGTTCTAAGGATAAAAAAGGCATCAAAATATTTATTTTGTTTACAGGAATGCACCTAAAATTATAGAGACATCTGGAGTTCATTTTCAGGTGAGAATGACTCAGAGCCCCTTTTGCTTATGTTAACATATGTATTTCTTGATCATTAATCCTGAGAAAGGCGTCAAGAAAGTGAATTTCAAGTGCAACTTTCAATCTGTAGTCTCCCTCAAAGGTTTTATTTTGCTAATCAGCTTTTTTGGCCTTTATGTGGGAAGTGCTAGTATCTCCATGTCTGTCATAATCCAGCTTTCCACACTCCCTTATTGTGTGTGCTGTGTGCTTCTGCGTGTAGACAGTTTTGAAAATTGTACCTTCGATGTCAAATTACAGCAATGAACTTAAAGCTGTGCCTGTACACAAACTAATACTCTTTTTGTCACTGAAAGAAATACTAATTCTTTAGCTACCAAACCAAGAAATCTCCAATTTAACTCTTTAGCTGATGTCTCATTGGCTGATAATGTATTGAAAGGAACTGAAATTTTATTTGCACTTTTACACACGTGACTGTAATAAACTTCTCAATAACTACAGTCCCTTTCTCTTTGTTTTAAACAGGCAATGTATGAGCACCTGGGAGAGTTGCTCACAGTCTTAATCACTCTTGATGAAATAATTGACAATCATGCCGCTCTAAAAGATCACTGGACCATGTATAAGAGGTGTGTCTCTGAAGGTGTGAAACACTCCCACAACATAAAAGATAAAAGCATGTGTGTGTGTCTTTATTCCACGAAAGTCAGTGTGGGAACATGCATTTTGGTAGCCCCGAGAGTGTTCTAGAAACCTCAATGAAGAGCAGGGTTAAGCTCCTACTTTGTCCTCCTGACAGCACCAATAAGTTTTTAAAGTGCTGAATCTTATATTTACAACACACGACAAGAGCTATGGTTGGTGGGGTTTAAAATATGTTCAGTAAGGAATCTAATTTTGCACAGAACTGATCTAAGACTATCCATATTGATCATGGGGATGGGTATACAGATTTAAGTAAGAACGCTATCTTGAATAAAAGCTGAAACGCCAACAATTGGAAAGGTAAAATTAGCGGAAAAAGTACGCCATTTCATTGAAAACCTGAATAAATGGGAGTTATTCAAATGCTTATACAGACCTAGTGGGTTTTGGTTTTTTATTTCTTTTGGAGTTGCTGCTGGGCACAGACAGGTGCAATTAAAATCTATTATCAAAGTAGTACAGAGTATGATAAAACTGTTAGTCTGTTTTAGTTTTATTGTATGTATATGTTCCGTACCTCCTCCTAACAGGCTGCTAAAATCTGTCCATCACAACCCTTCTAAGTTTGGGATTCAAGAAGATAAACTGAAGCCATTTGAAAAGCTGCTGTTAAAACTGGAATGCCAGTTACTTGATGGAATGATATTTCAGGTAATTAAATTAGTGTTCCCCAGGGGAAACTATTATGTTAAAGTGGCACTCTTTTTAGAATGTTTTGTTTGTTTGTTTTTATTTTGTTTTGTTCTGGATACAGTGATGTGTGAATTTGGCTCTTGCATCTGTGCATGGGGGGGGAGGGGGGGAAAGGCTCTATTGTAAGACACTTCCTTGCTCTTCTCATGTGCTAGAACTGTGCCAGGCTTTGAATGGTAGCAGTTAATGCTTGCTGTTTGGCAGAATTAAAGAAACACAGACAACTTGGCATTAAGACTGTATATTATCAGGGAGTCTGTTTTTCACCAGAAATTTACGTCGTGGTCAGGCTTACATAGTGTAGGTCCACTTTATTTTAGCTGCAGGTTAAAATCTCCTCAGTCATCTTGAAAATACGTTGTGTGACTTCTTGTTATAAATGTTGTCTGATTCCTGGCATATAAGACAGGCAGTTGTCATGGGGTACCACTTCAGTGGTGTATACCGCTGAAACATTTAAGCGTACAGGTGGATGAGAAAGAGTATTACTTTTTCAGTGAGGTTAATTTAAATGTGTTCATACAAGAAGTTATCTTTTTTTTAGAAAAGTATGTATTTGAGACTCTAAAATCGGATGTTGTGCCATAGTGGGCAGAGGATAGCATTGCTGAATCTGGTCAATTGAATAGGACAGTTGCTCAGTTCTTACTGCTACATCTTAAATGGCATAGAGAAGAAGGTTTTGTTCTTTAAAGACCTTCAGAAGGGAAATTGTAAGTAAATAATTAAACACAATTTGGCTTATTCTTTCAAAGGACATTGCTACCAGCTATCAATCTTTCATTTATATGTCTCTAATGTTGCATTAGTACAAAGACTTCACTATATGTTTGAGACATCGATAGGATTTGTCTTGTATTCATTCAGGATCCTTCCCTTCCTGGCTTGCCAAAACCCCTTCCTAATAAAAATACATGAAAAATATTAAATACAGTTCCACTAAAGACTTTTCTAATGTCTTTAGAAAATCTGAAGTGTGACCTTTTTTTTTTTTTACTACTGTGTGGTTTGTGGTAATTTTTTTTTTAAACAGCCACCAGTGGTATGGGGGTTTTATCAATGTGCTTTTGCAGTATGCTTCTCTTGCAAAATCAGTATTCTTTTCAGGTTCAAAATCCATGACATTATCACTATGCTTTTCTTCCTTTTTGCTCAGGCCTGCATAGAGCAACAGTTTGATTCTGTAAATGGTGGAGTGTCAGTGTCGAAGAACAGCACGTTTGCTGAAGAATTTGCTTATACTCTTCGTACAACTTTTGCAAATGTTGAAGCCAAACTTGGTAATGCAAGCTCATGATTCTCCTGCCAGATTCACTGCTTCTAAAATGGTTTGTTTTGTTTGTCTGGGAGTAGATGTCAAAAAAGGATTTATTTTTTTTTTTTGGTGTACTGCTTTAGGTGAACCTTCAGAAATTGACCAGAGAGATAAATATGTGGGCATCTGTGGCCTCTTTGTACTGCATTTTCAGATTTTTCGGACCATAGACAAGAAATTCTACAAGTCATTGTTGGATGTCTGTAAAAAGGTGAATGCTTTATTCTTTTGTCTATAATTAAGAGGGGAAAAAAATCTTTGGTAATGAAGTAGATAATTTTCTTTGTTGCATAGCAAAGATGTGGCAAAAGAAAACACAATTTACCAAAACAAGTCAGAAAGCAGAATTAAGATTTTTTTCTACATAATTTCCTTTCCCCTTCCATTTTCTTTTAAAGATGCTCCAAAAACCTGTCCACTCACTTAGCAGCAAGGCAAAATAACTTTGAAATTACCATTAAAATGTTTCTTCAAGCTTAATGTCACACTGAGGACAAAAAATTGTTTGATTTATGATTATTGCGGGACTGAATAAATGCTTTGGGTTTTTACCTTGGCTATAAACATGCATCTTGAAAGACCTCGAAGTCCAAAGGTGATTGGGGCTTTTTCATATTGAGTGGTATTTAGAAATTAAGATCTCTAATACTGTTTAGAGTCACTGAGCGTGGTAATTGCTTTGCCTGTAGTGTCCTTAGTGACTTCTAGGGGAGAAACCTTTTTTAATGTGACCATAATGCTTTGTAGAAACTAATTATGGAGAAATAAACTGAATTTTGTGTTACGGTTCAAAAGAGGCATAAGAAACATGCATGGTGGCATAGTATTTGTTGTAGTTACTTATGTATTGCTACTTGTATTATTTTCCTCCTTTTTTCTCCCCACCCCCCCAGGTACCAGCCATCACATTAACTGCTAACATTATCTGGTTTGCTGACAACTTTCTGATTCAGAAGATACCAGCTGCTGCCAAACTTCTGGACAAGAAAAGTATTCATACAGTTAAAATGCAACGGGAGAACTTTCTACAGCAGAAGGCACAGTCACTTACCAAGTATGCTTCCTAAATATTGCTTCATGGTGATGTTTGGCAAACAGTTTAAAAACACCTGGGTTTCTTCATTCAGGGTACTGGCATGTTGTGTGGTGTTGCTCAGTGGTGTTAACTTTTCCAATTCACTGCAACAATATGTGTGTTAGTGTTGCTGAAAAAGTGTTGGTCAAAGTGAAGCTTTTTTTCATGTCATGCTTTCAGAAAAATGTGTATTATGTCACCAAAATAACAAAGTTCCTGGCAATTCTAAATATTTGTTTCAGTTATTTCTACTTCCATTTTTTAAAAAAATAGTATCTAGTAACGTGAGCTGCTCTGTTTTCTGTTAGGGCTCTCTGCTTTCTCTGTGTTTATGGAGGGTTTTTTCTCTGCTCAATGATACTTTCTTCACAAGCATTTCTTTCTTCATGACTTTTAATTGCTTGTTTAATGCTCTTTGAAATTATCTGTGTATGAAAAGGCTTCTCTTCTGTGCTCTGCATGTCATTTGCAGTTCCCTTCTTTAAGTGCTTTCTACAATATGTTTAAAGATGAGTTGGAATTTTTTTTAGTTGTCAGTCTTATGAACAAGTGTGCTGCGCTGCATAGGGAGATAATAGGGCTAAGATTTCTGTTTATGTTGCAGACCAAAACAAGAAGGTGGAAAATGGGGTCTGTGGAATAGAAGTAAAAACTGACATTTTGCAGGTTGTCCTTCAACCCTGTATGCAAGCTGGCAGAACTGGGTTAGAGTTCTGCCAACTGGAGGGGAGGGCAGGAAGAAGCAGCTCTAGGTCTACGTGATCCTCTGGCAGGCTATTTTCACTACTGCCCTGTTTCTGTTTAAATCCACCTCTTCCTGGTGTATGTCCTATATCCACAGGAAGAGTCAAGAGCTCTGAATGAATTCTTTCCTGGGGTTTAATTCTTGGATGCAGCATAATTGCACTGCTGCTTTTGCTTTTGGTCTTGGGCAGTGGTACAAGTCATGTCTTGCAGCTCTTAAGAAAAGGTTGAATAAAAAAAAAAAGGTCTGGGTATTCATGGACATTTTCAGGATATTGCAGTACGATGTAGATTTTACACATGCAGATTTGAACTTTGCAAATAACTTTTTCTTGCCTTTTTGCAAGTTCTTGCATTGCCTTTGATAATTGGACTGTTGCCTTAAATATGAGTACTCTAGAAAGTGTCATTTTTTAATGTCATAGTCAATGACCTGAATA
>NW_009648953.1:3417520-3422609 GCF_000708025.1 Charadrius vociferus
TCCTGCTGTAACTGCTACAATAAGTAGTATTGCAGTGTCACACTTCTGTAGCCTAGAATAAATAGCAGTTTTAAAAGTGAACTCTATTTAAACATTTAATTGCAACTAGTGTAGTCTGAGTGGATTAACTTCTGGAGAATTATGTTATTTAAAAGCAGTCCAGTTTGGCATTGCTGTAATGACAAGTTGGGTTGTTTTTATACGTGTGTGTGTATATATATATATATATATATATATAAAGACATATATAAACACTCAAAAGTGGAAACTTGAAGGAAAAAAAATAATGTAAGTGGAGGACATTTTTCTGATGTTTAAAAGCTTTTTCTAGCAGTTTTATTTACTGTTTTATTTTAAAGTAGTATAGTATATGTACTGCTAAGAGGGCCATTTGTTCTCTTGAAAGATAAATGATTTTGAATCCTTGGGGTGTGTATGTACAGTTATAATTGGCAGACAAATCCTTACCAATACAGAATTAAAATGTAAATTAGCATGAGGTTCTGATACTTTTGGGAATGGAGAGTTATTACTTTGGGAACTGAAGATTTAACATATTTCCCTTAGAAGAATTTAAACTTTGGAAAGAAAAAAGAAAATCCTCTTCTTATTTGAAGCGAGCAACACTCTTTGTTTCCTTCTTCAGAGATATGCAGTCATATTATGTTTTTGTGAGCTCGTGGATGACAAAAATGGAATCTATCTTGTCAAAGGAGCAACGCATGAATAAGTTTGCAGAAGATCTTTCTAACCGCTGCAATGTCTTCATCCAGGTGTGCAGTCTTTTAATGTGGTGATACAGCAAATGGTGCAGCAAACTGATGTTTTGGTGCAAGTTGTTGAACATAAAAAGAAATTGCAGAAGTTCTGTGATCGTCGGTGTGTTATTTTACAATGTTGGAATTCTTCTAAAACTTTAAATGTCCAGTAGATGCTCTTTTAAGTAAATCTGTAAAAAGTGTTTTCCGTAAGGTGTGTGGGGAAAGTGAATCTAAAGAGTCAGTGGCTAAAATTTTGAATTTTTCTCTTGACTTAGGAAATCAAGAAAGCTTCATTTAGTCTGTAGTAAAGGTTTTGGGTTTTTTTCCTTTTGAGTTAGTCATGAGGTACATAAGTTGGACTGAACCAGTGTCTAATTTAGTTTTATTTAGCACAGTACATACTTCCAGTAAAGGTTTTGTGTTGTTTCATTGTGCTTTGCCTAGTGATGGTACTTTGCAAGAATCTTACTACGTTCCGAGGCAGCTGGTTTTCTTTTGGCCTACTAACAGCATGTAGTCTTAATGTAAGATGCATCTTATTTCTGAATTTATTTTTTGCTAGTTTCGTTATGTATCTATCTGCCTGACAGAAGCCTGATGAGAATAGGTGTGGGACAGAGTATGATCCTTAACCTTCTATATCTAAAGGCGTACACATACTAGGATTTGTGGGTTTTATATTTGAATTATTTGCAGTGGACTTACGTAAATTTTGCTCTTCAGCAAATTGAGTTTCCTAGACCACTTGCTGTCTTTTTCTAGTCTTTTTTTAGTGTTACTACTTCTCCTTTGAAATAAGTTGAATAACATTTTTGTCATGCTGTATTTAAAAGCTTAGCATATACTGATTTAGAAGGGATTGCTTTTTTAATGTGGGATGGACAGTTCTATTTAGACAGTGTAGAACTGTGTAAATACTGTCAGTGTATTTATTCCACAGAATCTGAAAGTTTTAGGGTGGTTTTTTTGTGATAGGCTGTTTTTTGGGGGGATAGGAGTTGTTTGGTGGGTTGGTTTACAATAGATATGAAACTATTAGACCTTTGAGGCTGTGCAATTAATTAATTCACTGACTTAGTTTAATTTGAATGTCTCTAGAAGAGGTTAATGATCAGGTGATCTAATGGCCTGTAAGCAGTTTCATAATGTCTGCCCAATAAAAGGGTCTCATTAAGCTTTGGGATCTCAGGCTTACTTATTAGGTGGAGTGCTAGGTTCTGTAGAGTGAGGAGGCAAAAGTTAGTTTGGTAATGTATGAAAGAAAACAAAAGAGGGACTTATTTGATTGATATGTTGTGAAAAAATTCTTTCCCCCCTCCCTTACTCATTTTATTTTTAGGGTTTTCTTTATGCATACAGTCTTAGCACCATCATTAAAACTACAATGAATCTCTACATGTCAATGCAAAAACCTATGACCAAAACCTCGGTGAAAGCTCTGTGCAGACTTGTAGAACTTCTGAAGGTAGGTCACTGGATAAAAGCTGTTTATTTCATGCAGGCCTTTACAGACAACTTTGATGAAATGTCATGTATGAATACAACAACACACCTTTTCCCTCAGTTGTGTCCTGCCCCTGCTCTCCTTCAAAAAAAAAAAGTGCACCCCAAAAAAACCCAAACCAATACAACTGGGTGGGGACATGCTTTTTCATGGCTTCTTGTTCAAGACTAGATTTGGGTAGAGAACAGGAGATTTGGGAGGCTAAACCTGATTTATTTAACTTCTAATTGCCTTCCTTAGTTGGTATTACAGAATGATTGAGGTTGGAAGGGACCTCTGGAGGTCATCTGGTTAAACCTCCCCCTGCTCAAGCATGGCCACCTAGAGCTGGTTGCCCAGGACCACGTCCAGATGATTTTTGAGTATCTCCAAGGATGGAGGCTCCACATCTTCCCTGAACAATCAGCCTGTGCCAGTGCTCGGTCACCCTCACAGTAAGAAAGTGTCACCTGATGTTCAGAGGGAATCTCGTGTGTTTCAGTTTGTGCCCATGGCCTCTTGTCCTGTCATTGGGCACTTCTGAAAAGAGCCTGGCTCCATCGTGTTTGCATCTTCCCTTCAGGTATTTATATACACTGATAAGATTCTGCCCTTCCCAAGCCTTCTCTTCTCCAGGCTGTAGAGTCCCAGCTCTTTTTGGACTCTCTCCGCTATGTCCATGCCTCTCTTGTACTGAGGAGCCCAGAACTGAACGCAATACTCCAGTTGTGGCCTTACCATTGCTGAGTAGAGGGGAAGGATCATCTCCCTCAACCTGCTGGCAATATTTTGTCTAATGTAGCCAAAGATACCATTAGCCGCCTTTGCAGCAAGGCGCACTGCTGGCTTATATTCAATTTGGGGTCTACCAGGACCCCTAGGTCCTGCTTACCAGCTGGATGGATCCCAATATATATATGTTGGTATATGGGGTTGTTTCTCCTTGAGTGCAGGACTTTGCACTTCTCCTGGTACTTTTTCCAAAAAGAAAATACTCTGTTTTGAGATAACTTCAGAAAGCAATATTGAACAGAGGTGGACTACTTAAAAAAGAAAGAAAACAAAACCCATGAAACCCACCCAACAAAACTTACATCACTTAGCTTTTTTACACTCCTGAATGATTTGATTTTCTCAGTTTCTAAGGGTTAATTGCAACTGTATATTACTAACAGTATATTACAAAGTGGAAAGAGTCTGTATTTGCAGTGTGGATGACTCTGCCAGCATAAAGACAAATTCTAAAGGCAATTTCATTAATTACCTGAACCGTTGTGTTTTGGCATTTACTTCAGGCAATTGAACACATGTTTTACCGAAGAAGTATGGTTGTGGCAGATTCTGTGACACACATTGCTCAGCATCTGCAATATCAGGCTCTTCACTCTATTTCTGTAGCCAAGGTATGTAATCCAAGTTCTAATAATTATTCTTCCTAGCTAAGTGTTTAAAAAAAAAAATCTTAATTTTAAATTGAAGTATTTTGCTTAATTTTGCAAAATCTGTAGCATTACTCTGTCGTAGTCAACAGATACATAAATTTTCTAGTAGGTCAGAGCTTTGCCCTGGAAACTGTACAGCATAATGGCTATCCATTTTTGACAAAGAATGGGTCCTCTCTTCCTCTAAACTGCTGCACCTCGTGTTCCTCTTGGGTTCTTTCTAGTTTTTACTTCTAGTGATTTTCACAAACTGACCTTTTCTAACCTCTTTTCCAATGCACATATTAAAGCAACCTGTTATGGGTCTAAGTAAATAGGCTGTTATTTATTTAAATCTTTGCTTTGCAAAATAGCAGTGGTTAATAAGTGATGGCTTACAAGACCTCAAAACCAGGCACAAATTCACTATTTCTCTGTGGCGCAAAATGGATTCTGATGGTGAGACTCCATTACATTCACATATTATATCTTTCTATAAACAAGATCAGTTTACTACATATTATGCTTATCAAATCTTGAAATTCTGAATTCAGGGCAAATGGGAAAATGAGATTTTAGCATACCTGTTGTAATGTCTCAGTGATAGTTTTATTCTTCCATCACATTCAGTAGCAGAATTACAAAGGAGGTATACTATTGATGTCAGTGCAGCTATTAAATTTTCCTTTTATTTTTTTTTGTTTTGTTTTGACCATGCTCATGTAAACAGATTATAGTTTTAACCATAGACTTTTGTATTTTGGAAATTTGTTTTGATATGTTTGAAATTTGGCTGTAATCCTAATTTATGTATCTAGTATCTCCTATTTTCTAGCTAAGAAAATAAAAGTTGTACTTCTAAAAAGCTGAGATAGATATCTATCTCAATATCAGGAGTAGCATGAACTGAAGAAGTTCAAAGGTTCATAGCTACTAAGAAAAACTGTGTGTCTTCAAAACAAACAGTTTACATATTATTTGGATAACTTTCATAACCTTTTTCAATGATACATTGATATTACATCACAAATTATTTCTAAATTCATAGAAATATACTGAAACTCATGTATTGAGTGTATATCAAAGAGAACAACTGTGAACAATTGATATTTTGATGACTACTCAGAAAAGACATAAGAGGCACGTGCTGGTAAATAGAAGAGTTCACTAGTACTAATCTTTTATCTGCTGCACTTAGTTTCAAAGTGGTGTAAGGCCTAAGGCGTATACCTAACACAGCTTTAGCACATAAGGTTAGGAGCTTCATGTTGAACATACTTTCTTAGGATCAGAAGAGGTTTTCTTTAATTCTTTCATGAAACTGTACCTCTTCTGAATTACGCTGCTACTCGCAAATGCGTCTGTGACTTAAACTTCTTAGCCAGAAGGCTTGCTTACCTTCATTTGTTCATGCAAATGCTTTT
>NW_009648954.1:0-13146 GCF_000708025.1 Charadrius vociferus
CAGCTTTAACCTTCTACTGAGGAAGCCCTTAACATAACTCCTGCTCTAGGCTGCAAAACTTTGGCAGGGTAGCCTTTATCTCCTACCTGGCTCTGGTCTAAGACTTTTTTCCAAAGCCTTTACTTTGCAGAACAGTCAGAAACAGGACAGGGGATGAGCTGGACATTTGGTTTCAGTGTCACAGTTCGGTTTCAAGATACAGTAGGTTGTGGCTTGAGAGTGGGGTTAGAGGTATTTCTACAAGAGAGGCCATGTGGTGACTAATTAGAGAGAACCCAGGGTCTGTGCTTTCAGGTCAGGCCACCGTCTGTGAAGCATTTCCAGCCTCACCACTGGTCTGGTGCTGAAGAGTCTGCTAGAGTGAAAGGTAGGCAGGGGTATGGCAGGAAAACTGGACCTGGAGTCCAGGTGTCCAAACATAAAACAGACAGCTAATTCACATTGACTTCAAAATGAAACAATTAAGTGACTAAGTACTATAGACCCATATCTGGGCTCTGATATTTATTATTTGCATTTCTTTAACCATCTTTAACTTTTTGATACAATTTTATAGTAAGGGAAAGAAAAAAAAAAGGGAATTTCTTCTCTCTCTCTCTTTTTTTTTTTTTTTTCATTTTCCATTTACAACCATGTAGATGTTTCCTCTGTTTTTTTAACACAGGATCCACACATAAAAATGACTTGGGCAGATGTTTTTCTGGACTTCTCTATAGTCAGACTATTTTTCCCTTACCTACAATTTTTTCATTCATTTAATGCAGTAGGGATGATACAATGGAGGAAACTGGTAAGCAAAGGTGAAAATAAGCTATAGTGGTCTCTCTGCTCACTATTTTCACTCATGTATTTGTGTTTTGATATGCAAATCAAAGATGGGGGACAAGAAAGTGTCTTGGAAATGTTTTAGTTCCCTGGAAGTTTTATCATGTCTGACAGGAATTTGAGAAGTTGCGACACTTATCCAGCATTTCCAGACAACCTGGAGGCTGGTCAAAATTATTTTAGGTAAACTAATAGACATCTGGCATGCCCATTCCATCAGACAGACCATATGCACATGGAGTAGGGACCAGTCTCACCAAAACCTGCCCTGATGCACCTCATAATTTTCAACCATAAATGCCTTGAATGCCTTTCAATGCCTTCAGAATGGAATAAAGAGGAAGGGACCAGAGGAATTGGTGATCCTGTGGGGACCCACAGGAGGCACTAGTGGAACGACTGTTAGCTCCAGTCTAAGGCAGTAAATGAAACAGCAAGCAGGAGTCATAGAATCATACAATCACAGAATCTTTTATGTTGGAAATGACCGTTAAGATCATCAAGTTCAACTGTAAACCTAGCACTGCCAAGTCCACCACTAAACCATGTCCCTAAGTGCCACATTTGCACGTCTTTTTTAATACCTCCAAGGATGGTGATCCGACCACTTCCATGGGCAGACTGTTTCAGTTATAGTCCTTGTCCCTGTCTTCCAGCTCAGAGGGCTGGGTACCGGGAGAACTGGTCTTACTATTAAATACTAAGGAAAAGGAGGCATTAAGTACCTCAGCCTTTTCCTCATCCTTTGTCACTAAGTTCCCTGCCACATCCAATAAAGGACAGAGATTCTCCTTAGCCCTCCTTTTGTTACTAATGTATTTATAGAAACATTTTTTAATAGTCTTTCATGGCTGTAGCCAGATTAAGTTCTAGTTGGGCTTTGGCCCTTCTAGTTTTCTCCCTGCATAACCTCATGACATTCTTGTAGTCCTTCTGAGTTGCCTGTCTCTTCTTTCAAAGGTCATAGCCACTTTTTTTCTCCGGAGTTCCAGCCAAAGATCTCTGTTCATCCAGGCCAGTCTTCTTCCCCACTGGCTTATCATTCGGCACATGGGGATGGCCTGCTCCTGCGCCTTTAAGATTTCCTTCTTGAAAAATGTCCAGGCTTTCTGGACTCCTTTGCTCTTCAGGACTGCCTCCCGAAGGACTCTGTCAACCAGACCCCTAAACAGGCCAAAGTCTGCCCTCTGGAAGTCCAAGGCAGCGGTTCTGCTGGCCCCCCTCCTTACTTCTCTGAGAATTGAGAACTATCTTTTTGTGATCTCTACACCCAAGACAGCCTCCAACCACCACATCACCCACAAGTCCTTCTCTGTTCACAAACAGGTCCAGCAGTATGCCTTCCCTAGTTGGCTCACTCACCAGCTGTGTCACGCAGCTATCTTCCACACTCTCCAGGAACCTCCTACACTGTTTCCTCTCTGCTGTATTGTATTTCCAGCAGATATCTGGTAAGTTGAAGTCCCCCACGAGAACAAGGGCTAGTGACTGTGAGACTTGTCCCAGCTGCTTATAGAATATTTCATCTACCTGTTGATCCTGGCTGGGTGGTTTATAACAAACTCCCACCAGGATATCTGCCTTGTTGGCATTTCACCTGATTCTTACCCATAAACACTTGACCTTATTGTCACCATCATTAAGCTCTAGACAATTAAAACACTCCTTAACATGCACGACTACCCCACTGCCTTTCCTTCCTTGCCTATCTTTTCTGAAGAATTTATAATCATCCACACATTGTCCTCCATCAGCTGAATTTCTCCACCTTGCACACTGTTGTGAGTCCCTGAGTCTGCTAGTTATTGCTGCTAGTGTTTCAGTTTCTGTGGAGGAAACTCTGTTGTTTGTCCTTCTTTAGGTTTAACGTGTTCCCAACCCATCTTCCACTCTGTGAACAAACCACTACTTCATGTGCAAAAATGTCTTTCAAGAGAAAAGAAGCAATTATCAGATGTCAGCATTTAGTTATTCCTTCTTTACAGTTGAAAGACTCCAAGGATTTTACGTGCAAACAGCAACAAATGCAATCTGGGAAAGGATGAAATGAGACCAAAACAAGCGAAAGAATATTCCAGAGGCAAATGGAGATACTAATGAGTGTATTTTCAAGTCATTCCCTCAGTGTGACTGGCAGAAAATATTAAAATTCACTGTAAATGTTTTCAGTGCTTCCTTTGTGCCTCTTCCTCTAAACACAGCACACATCAACTTTCAGAAGTTATAATGATGGTTCAACAGCTATAGGCTAGATCCTCAGCTATGGCGAGTCTGAGCATTTAGATTGAATCAGTAGAGATACAACCATAGAAACCAGCTTAATACCTGGTCCACCGTAAAATGCATCAGGGAAGTCAACTGAAGTGACAAAATAAGTTCTAGTGACATCTCGCTACAACATCCCAGTGACGAGAATTTTCAATGCTAGAGCTCATCCCTAGTCATTGCAACTGTTGTTCTGTATTTTCCCCTTAAGCTGTTCTGTACTGCCACGCATGTGAGATAACTTTAGCTCTTTCATGCAGAATCAATAAATTGCTTGTACCAACACTGGTCATGAAATGACTATGGGCCATGAAATGTTTTTCTGACTTTGTTTTATGATACACCAAAAGTATTTCCAAAATTGATCAGGTCATAAGGCTGAGATAGTTACATATTTACAAAAGTTTGGGCAAACCTGCCAGGCCTAAATGTATTTTTGGTGAGTAGTCACCTTCATCTATCCAAACAGTCAGCAGCAAAAGCAGTCACTGAAGAAAAGACAAAAATTGTTTAAGCTTCCTGGAAGCAGTAAGAACTGTGACTGATATAGTATGTGGTGGTTCTCCTACTGAGGAGCAGAAAGTCACTAAATGTTTTGTAAGGATGAAGAGCAACTAACTTATCTTTCAGAAGAAAACTGCAGTTTGGAGAAGGTTTGCAATTCAGGAAGAATTGCAATTTGCAAAGATCCTCCCTGAGCAGGTATCTTGGGGTAGATAACAAAGCCTCAGAAACTGATACCAATACTCTTTGAGAAAGATTGGGGATTGGGTTAGACGACCTTTAAAGGTCCCTTCCAACCCAAAACCATTCTATGATTCCATGATTGTATGGTTCTGAGACTACTGTTATCACAGAAGGGGGTGGGCAGCCAGCTGCCCACATAGTTTTCCCACCAAGAATCAGAGAGAGACTTTAAAATGGTATGCATTGCTCAGAGGAGCACATCTATTTATTATTTTTGGTACATTGTTCTGGGTTTGCCTGCTTTGCCTCCAAGTATTTTTTGAAGATTATTTAGTATGAAGTAAAAACAAATGAGTCATTGAGTTTCATCTAATTTTCTAAGATTTTGAGTGGAGCTGAGAAGCTGTTTGCTAATGATTGCTACAAGGAGCTCTTGATGATACCACATAAACCTGGTAGAATGGCCATAAGTGAGCTCCATATCTGTTTAATTTTATTAATGCATAAAATCACTTGCATAAACTTTACCTACCTACAAGTATGTCTAAATCACAGAACCACAGAAATACTGATAGTAGGAGGGACCTCTGGAGATCGTCTAGTCCAACCCCCTGCTCAAAGCAGGGTCAGCTGGATGACGTTGCCCAGGAAAACGCTGATCCATGTTTTGAATATTCTCAAGGATGGAGACTCCATAACCTCTCTGGGAAATCTGTGCCCGTGTTCAATCACTCTTGCCGTAATGAATGTTTTTGTCTTGTGTTTAAATGTGGGGTTTTTTTCATATTGCAATTTGTGCCCATTTCCTCTTACCTATCACTGGATACCCCTGAGAAGAGTCTGGTTCCACCTCCTATCAGGTATTTATACACATTGACAAAATCCCCTGGAGCCTGCTCTTGTTCAGGCTAAACACCCCAGCTCTCTCAGCCTCTCCTTGTATGACAGATATTCCAGTCTCTTAATCATCTTCATGGCCCTCTACTGGACTTGCTCCAATACAAACATGTCTCCTTTTTTGGCAGGGAGCCAAGCACTGGGCACAGCATTCCACATGTGGCCTCACCAGTGCTAAGTAGAGGGGACAGATCACCTCTCTTGACATGCTGGAAACACTCCTCCTAATGCAGCCCAGGATATCACTGTCCTCCATTGCTGCAAATGCATATTGCTGTCTTATGTTCAACTTGTCAAGCATGACCCCCAAATCCTTTTCTGCAAAACTGCTTTTGATTTGGTCAGTCCACAGCCCAAACTGGTGCATGGGGTCATTCCTCCTCAGGTGCAGGACTTTGCAATTCCCTCTGTTAAACTTTATCAGATTCTTGTCAGCCCACTTCTCCAGCCTGTTAAGGTCCCTCTGGACATTAGCATAATCATTTGGTGTATCAGCCACTCCTCCCAGTTTTGGAACAACTGCGAACTTGCTGAGAGTGTACTCTGCCCCATCATCCAGGCCATCAATGAAGATACTGAACAGTACTGGACCCAGTATCAACCCCCCAGTTACACCACTAGACTCCAGGTGGATTTTGTGCCACTGACAAAAACACTTTGAGCTCAGTAGTTCAGCAGTTTTTAATTCACTTCACTGTTCACTAACCTAACCTGTCTGTTGAGGAAATTATGCCACCTACCAGGAATTATGCCACAGTCAACATGCTTGGTCCATGTTGAGGGAATTATGCCACCTGCAGGAATTACACCACCATCAACAGGGCTTGGTCCTAGGTTCCTGCTCAAAAAGATGATTTGCCAATCCGCTGAGTAAATAAGTGGTTTATTTATCCAACATGCAGAGCAGCTCGAAATGGGTGCCTCTGAAGCGGGACCCGAAACAAAGAAATCTCTGGGCAATTATAACCTTACAATCTGAATTCCTCACCCCTCATGTGACTGTTCTGATCAGTAGTAACATTAGTGTCTGGGGTCTTCCCGCTCTTCATTGGGTCCCTTCATTGTCTCTAGGAAGGCTATTTCTTCTCTTATCTCTAAGGTTGCTGCATCAGCTGACAATTGGAGCAGTCTTCTCTATCAGTCAGCTCAAACTGGCTCTAGGGTCTTCTTTTAGTTAACTGAGTGAAAGTTCAGCATATCTGGGTGAAAGTTCAAAGCTTAAGGCCAGAGGCTTCAGCAAATTTAGGTATTAATGCTAAGCAAATTATGCTAAGCAACTTCTATATAAGTACCAAATCACACTACACACTCTCTTCATGAGGATATTATGGGAGATAGTGTTGACATCATCTGGACAGACATCTTCACCTAGGAAAATTCCATGGTATCAAAAGGTCTGAAGGCCATTGCAACACCCAAAATGTCTCTTGCTCTCTTTCCATGAAACATTATTTTGGTGGACTTGAATCTTTTGTAGTGAATTGCTTGGCTTAGTTAGATGTGTTAAAATGTTTTATGGCCTGTGGAATGTGGGTATTTGTGATGCAGTGGCTCTATGAATGCAACTTTCACAGAATTTAGCCACATGCAGTTCAGGGAGCAGTTATCCTTTTCCAGGACCAGTGCTCCTTTGATAACAATTCTGGATAGTTTAGAGGTGGTATTGGTATGCCATTGCTTATGTGTATTCTGTTTCTACAATAAGATGTGGAAATGTCTTCCATAAAAAAGATATACAAATTCTACAATTTTTTTTTCTAACAAAATGCAACATAATATTTAGCTAAGAAATTTTAATTCTGGAACAAATGTTTCAAAGCTAAAATGAAAATATTCGTAATCATCAGACAAGTCATCATGTGCTAGTAGTTACTGTGCTCACGTGCTATCCATTCTAGCATTCTTATCTTCTAATTACTTCTTAATATTTGCAATGAGGTATTTATTTGCAATACTGTACAGGTATTACAGAGAGCAGCAAATCAAATTCCACAACTAAAAAAAAAAGCCATAACTAGCAGGCAGACACTCCTGAAGCAACATTAGACTTAGGTATGTATTTCAGCATAAATGACTTAGTGATTAGGTTCCTGTCCTGGATTTTACTTAACTGTCTTTTGGGGAAGAGAATGGATGGAGCCAGCCAGAAATTTGCTGTTTATATGGAGCAGTTATTCAACAGAAATATAAAATGGAATAATTGTATCTGTATAGAGTGCTTTAGTACAAAGACTTTCATCCCAAAAGGTTTCATGTTTGTTCTGCTAGGCTTTCTAAAGTAATAAAACTTAAAAGTAAAATACTATTTGCAATAAAAATAGTATGAGGAATTCCTCTTTTTTTTTCCAACTTTCAACAGGAAAAACACATTTCTTGTTGAAATCAATGTTTTCTTGATCCCTGACTTGCCCTCTTGCGTCCCTGCCCCAAACAGAATGCTGCCATACACTGAATTTAAAACCTTTGCACAAAAGCACTCTGTAGCTATTGTTATGCCCATAAAAACATGTACCTCTGAAAATGTATACGGACAAAGGTGGAGATCTTAAAAAAAAAACCAAACCAAAACAAAACAAAAACAACCAGGAAAATGAGGTGATCACACAAATCTGACAGAAGAGTAAGAGCCTGCAATCTGTGGAAATAAATGGCTGGGAAGAGTGAGGACAGCCTCTCAGGAACCCACTGAAAGAAGAGCTGTGAATTCCTACAAGGCCTTAGAGAATCAACGTCGGGGGGAAACACCTCTAAATTAAGCTTCAAATTTTGTGCTCTGTTAACACCAGAGAACCCCACTCTGGTGGGGTTAAGAAAAGCAAGGTATAGGAAACCACATTTCATTAGTTATGTTCTTCATGAAGGAACCTGTTTTGTTCATTGGTTGTTTTTTTTCAGAGATATTAAAGTTGCAGGTTGGCAGAAAAGACGTAGATTTGTCTGAGGACAAGCAAGGGAAAAGGTTCTACAAAAATGGGTCCAGAGTAGTCTTGAAGGGATGGAGCAATGGAGACAAATCAGCAAATCATGACAGCCTGTTGGCAGAGGGAGTGCTCCCTGTGTGACTGCTGCAAAAATGGAAAAAATGTTCAATGAAGAAAAGAATATGAGTTTGTGAATTGTACTGATTTTTCTAGAAGATAGCATTTACAATGAGGTTTGACAGAGAGCTTGTCATAAAGAGAAGCTATTGTTATCTTCCCACTAAGCATAATTCTGTTTTAATCAAAAGGAATTGTTCTGTGCGAGGAAAAATACAAAGTATCCCACTGTTTGTACAACCCAGAAACAAAAAGTAGAAGCAGTTTCTGTTTTCCATATTCTTGGGTAACCTCAACAAATCTGGCTGCATCTTAAAAGTTAAAGGATCTATCAGCGAAGAACTTTTCTCCGTTTAGCCATTCAGAAAATTAATGTGTGTGCCTGTTAAAGAAAAATGTGCTTTCTTCAGCTTCTTCATCTTTCACCAAACCATTGTGTCCACATTTCTTTAGTTCCCCAGCTTTGACAGTATTTCCAACAAAATCCCCTAGTCATAGAATCATAGAATGGTTTGGGTTGGAAGGCACCTTTGAAGATGATCTAGTCCAACCTCCCTGCCATGGGCAGCGACATCTTTCACTCGATCAGGTTGCCTGAAGCCCCATGTTACAAGTGAAAAGCAGATGCAGATCCCTCAGGGACAAAGCATGACACTCAGCCAGTGAAAGCTTTGGCTTTGTTGAAAGGGTGGCATTGCTACAGTGGCAGCCCCCGGACACTAACACAAGTAAAAGCCATGACCCGGTGCAGCACAACCCTTCTTGAGGGTGAAACTCAAGGGAAAGCACTGCAGGGGTGTATAATAAAACTTGTGCTGATTAACATATTGTACATATGCAATGTCTTGTTTTGCTCATTAGCAAACTTGCTGATATAATGCAGGTGCTGTTGTCTGAATTCCAAGATCTGCAGCTCACCATCACGTTGGCATCCGTACAAGGGTATGCGCAGATGGGAGAAAACAAACTATCCTGTGTTACCATGACAACAAGATAAGATGCGCTTGAGACTCTAAGTCAAGTAGAATAGTGTAGAGACAGGAGAAGTGAATTATCCTGGGTTATTGTGCCAAAGTCTTCTCGCGCCCTACATCCTGTCCAACCTGACCTTGAACACTTTCAGTGATGGGGCATCCACAACTTCTCTGGGCAACCTCTTCCACTGTCTCACAAATCTCCTTGTAAAAAATTTCTTCCTTACGTCCAACATAAATCTGCCGTCTTTCAGTTTAAAACTATTGCCGCTTGTCCTGTCAGTACAGGCCTTGGTAAAGAGTCTCTCCCTGTCTTTCTTGTAAGCCCCCTTTAAGTATTGAAAGACTGGAATAAGGTCTCCCTGGAGACTTTCTCTTCTCCAGGATGAACAATCCCAACTCTCTCAGCTTTCCCTCATGAGAGAGGTGTTCCACCCCTCTGATAATTTTTGTGGCCCTCCTCTGGACCTGCTCTAAAAGGCCCATGTCTTTTTTGTGCTGGGGACCCCAGACCTGGATACAGTACTCCAAGTGGGGTCTCACAAGAGCAGAGTAGAAGGGCAGAATCACCTTCCTTGACCTGCTGGCCACGTTTCTTATGATGCAGCCCAGGATACAGTTGGCCTTCCGGGCTGCAAGCACACATTGCTGGCTCATGTCCAGCTTTTCACCTACCAGTACCCCCAAGTCCTTCTCTGCAGGGCTGCTCTCACTCAATTCATCCCTCGTTCTGTACTGATACTGGCGACTACCCTGACCCAGGTGCAGGACCTTGCACTTGGCATTGTTGAACTTTGAGGTTTGCAGAGGTCCACTCCTCAAGCCCATCAAGGTACCTCTGAATGACATCCTTTCCCTCTATGGAATCAGCTGCGCCACTCAGCCTGGTGTCATCTGCAGACTTGCTGAGGGTACATTCAACACCACTGTCTATGTCCTTGGTGAAAATATTATTGGTCCCAGTACAGCCCCCTGCATGGCACCACTCAATACTTGTTTCCACTAGGACATTGAGCTATTCACTGTAACTCTTTGGACATGGCCATTCAGCCAATTCTTTATCCACCTAACAGTCCATTCATCAAAGCTATATCTCTCCAATTTAGAAGTAAGAATGTTGTGGGGAACCGAGTCAAAGGCCTTGCAGAAGTCCAGGTAGATGACATCCATAGATCTTCCCTTATCCACTGAAGCAATCACTGTGCTGTATAAAGCCACTAGGTTAGACAGGCATAATTTGCCCTTGGTGAAACCATGTCTCCAATCACCTCCTCAGCTTCTGTATGTTTCAAAATATTTTCTAGGAGGATCTGCTCCATGATCTTACCGGGCATGGAGGTGAGGCTGACTGTGCTGAACCCCGTCTCTGTACTTGGTACCTACATTAACTGAGATTCTCAGATGATACCTGTTGGGTATAAGCTTTGTCTGAGCTTCCAAGATTAGATGAAGCCAGTGTGGCCTGGTCCCTGTGGCTCCACACCAGTCACTAACTGGCCTGTCAGGGCCGTGTCGTGTCTGTCCCAAACAACAAAACAAAGCAGCTGCATTGACCCACAGGTACAGCTGGGGAAATGCTAAAGCATGAAACAGCACATAAGGAACTGGATGACATGAATGCAGGGGTAAAATAGCCCTAAAGGTGAGTACCCCTGCTTTCTTCCATGCTGTGTATGAAGGTGTTGGCAAAGCACTTCTCCTAGTGCTGACCTGGCATATCAGCTCTGGATAGGAAGTGAAAACTGATGCTGTTTGCAATCATTCTGTGTAAAGCCTGGAAGCAAGCCACAAATTTAACACAGCTTTTCCCCAAAATGGGTCCAATGAGAGTCTGTGGTATTCCTAAGTTAAATGAAGGTTGAGGTCCAAAGCTGAGTGCCTCTTTGCTTGAAGTCTTTTGCATTCTTAAGAAGAGGTTGTCTAGTAATGCCCAGCAGAAGTATCCAAGTTAAGAGTTTATCTCCCTTGTAGTAAGCTCTAAGCGATTTGGTATCACACTTCAAAGTTTAAATTACAAACTTCAGGGACTTGGCTGTCTAAAAGAATATTCACTTAGCTACCTATCATGCTAGTTAAGACACGCAGAAAAATCCTGATGAGAAGTCAGCTACGAGTGCAGGATAGATCCTAATCCTGAGCTGAGCAATTTTTTTAGTAGAAGACAGGATAATGTGTTGCTTTTAAGTACCATGAAAACTGTAATTGATTTAAAAAAAAAAAAAAAAAGAAACAGACTCATTAGCAGCCGCATCACTAGTAGTTAGCTGGTAATAATAACGTGAGCCACATCACATGAAGCACCGGCTACTTGTCCTGGTTTGAGTGACACGGAACTAATTTCTCTTCTTATGCTTGGGAAGACTGCACTTTTGGAAGACTGCACTTTTAGAAGACTGTAATGTCTGAATTTGTGAAAATGTTTACTTTGTAGCCAGCTATGGTGTGTGCGTTTCAAGGTCTCAGTGTTTTCAAGCTAGCCATGTGCAGGGATGAGGAGGAGCGAGACCTGAGCACTTGACCCAAGCTGGCCAACAGGATTAATTCATACCATCATATTCACTATAAATTAGAAACTTTGCTTTGAAGTTTTCTCTCTCCCTTGATGGCTGCTATCCTGAGAACTTTGTACCCTGGTGCCGGACCCCCGAGGCTTTCCCTTCCTCCCGAAGCTGTAGCGCTGGCAGTGTCCGACATTTGCTGTCCACTGCTGGGAGTGCACAGCTTCCTACTGGTATAGTTGGATGACTATAATCTTTGCATATTCTGTATCGGTACGGGGATCAATATTGGTTCTTTAGTGCTACTAATGTTAATTATCTAATCTTGTTCTATTAAATCTGTTTATATTTCAGCCCCTGGGTTTCATTGTTTTTTCCCGATTCCTCTTCCCAGGTGGGGAGAGATCATTGGGTGATAGAATGATTGTCTAAATGACAATAAATTGTTATAGGTTTCTCAAACCATAACACTACTGCATTGCTTATTTTCTGGTTTTGACCATCTCTAGTCTCTTCCATATGTCTTAGATCTAGAGCTGTTGCAGGTGTGGTGTTGCATACCACATCTCTGTCGAGCTTTTAGGTGGGAGACGTGGGACATAGCAGCTTTTTCTCTGAAGGTAATTGCTTTTGCTAACGTGTTTGGAGGAGTTAGCAGTAGTGGGCATGCCACGTATAGCTGAGTAGTCTTTAATTTGTGTTGGTAGAAAGCAGCTACCTGCCATTTCTGTGATGCTCTATGTGCCATGCTTAGGTGATTCTGGGTCAGGTCTGACCACCTTCACTAAATCCAAGTGAAGGCAGACAGACCACTCAGTCCCTGTGCTCTCACTTCTGGATGATTATGATGACTTTTTGTAAAGGCTGTGGGAGAGATGCGCTGTCTGGTGTGCATTGGTGACAATTATCTTGTATCTAGCATAAGAGCATCAGGTTTCTTTGGCAAACTGGATGCTCCTGGTGAGTGCTAGGCGTCAGAGTTGAGTCTCTGCTCATGCTGTCTTAAAAGCATGTCTTTACTGAGTTGGATGCATGCCTCTACTCTGATGCCTCTGGAATGAAAGACAACTTCAGAACAAAAAGGCCTCTGAGAAAGAGGCCCTTAAACTTTCGAAACAAATACAGATACAGGGACCTATTCTCTTTTTTCTTTTTTTTTGTTTTTTTGGTAGTTGACAGCACTGCTGTTGTGTTGGCTCACCCAATACAATGCCTGTTTGTGATGTGAAAAGACTGTAAGAATCTCAGGCTGAACATATGGTTTTCATCATTTTCTTTTTGTCATCTTGTTCTCTCTCTTCTTGTTTTGTTTCATGTCTTAGTCTTTTTCTAATTTTTTTTCCAAGTACCATTGCCGGGCTATTAATTAATGACAGATGTACTTGTTTATGCAGATTTTGACTATTATTTAACATTTATTACTTTTGTAGCTCCTCGAGGCATCAGGGCCAGGACTCTTCTTCCACTTACAAATATATTTAAGAAATAGTATCGCACCCCCTGATTATATTTTAAGCAATAAAAAAAAGAAGAATTTCATGCTCAAATAAGAATTTCCATGATTATTTTTTTCCAGGAAATGGCCATGTGTTGTTTAATATTTCATATATTTCAGGATGCAGCACCCTAATTATTTACAGTCTTAAGGGATTTAATTTTCCATTTCCATTTATAGGATTATTTGAATAAACTGACTCTGATTGCCAGTAGCTGGGAAACATTGAGGTGGTTTCACCAAGACGAGGATAACTGGGGCAGAAAAGTGGCTTTACATCACATTGTGTTCATTTATTAACATTTTGTTTACTCCCAACTCCTTGCTCTTTTTTTTTTCCTTGCTTGTCTGACATGAGGTTTGTCCAACCTCCAGCACAACTCCTTTGTGGTTGTCCTGGCATTTCCATTTCAGAACTACTTATCCCTTGCAAGAGGAAGGTTGTTTCTGGGTACCTTTCCAATGAA
>NW_009648954.1:13156-23966 GCF_000708025.1 Charadrius vociferus
TGCTGAAGCTATGTTGAGAGCAGCTGGCGCTTTTAGTTTTGGGGTCTGTGTCAGGGCTTGTCTATTAGCATCCACAAGGGATGTGCAAATTTTCGCTGATGTAAGTGTGTTTGTTTCACTTCCAGAGTGTTTTACATGTGGTTACTGAAAGTTATGATGCCTGTTATTCATGTTCTTCATCACTTCTTTTATGGGGGGAGCCCATGGCAGGTGTGTTATCTAAAAGCAAAGATATATCTGTCACTAAAGTTTCATTATTTATCCAGTTTCTTTCAATTAATACTGAGGCATGGTCTTCTCATAACAAATGGTAAAAATAATGTCTGTCTTTGTTTAATGTACATCTTTTGCTGTACACAAGCCCAAAAATGTCAAATGTTTATCTCTGCTGTACCGACTTACACTGTTTTTCTTATCTTCCCAAAAGTATGCAGATAAAGAATAGAGTCTTCTAATTATGAGGCTAATGAGTGAAAAACTCACTTTTATCCTCAAAGATGTTTCTTTCCATACTATTCAGTAGCTTAAGATTTGATTTTGTCCCCTGCATATCTATAAACTTAACAGGAGAAGCTAGTACAGTAAATGATGCTACTAATTTCCATCAAAAAAAGCATATCTTTGTTTTATTGTGGCTCCAAAGGCAATCTTAGCAGTCTCCCTCTAAGAGCAAGGTTTCATATGTACCTACACAAATATGGAAGTTGTTGTCTACTAGAAACCCTAATGCGTGTGCCAAGTGAGCAGACCTGGCACCCTCCAGCCTTGCAGATGAAAACATAGCTGACTGCTCCAAATATAGTTTTATTTCAACCGTTGCACTGAGGTTGTGCAGAGGAAGTGTATATTCTGGAGTGCATACTGGCTTTCTTCAAGACTTATTCACCACTGTTAGTCCGACTAGCTTGAAGGTCAGGAAAGCCCTGAGCATCCAGATTCACTCTGCAGTACTTCTAGCAGTACCTGGCTGCAAAACAATTTCTTTGGAGAGTAGCATACTGCTGCAGCTTCTTCAACTTCATATGGCCTGGAAGGCTGTAGGTATTTGGATTCAGGTAGCATAATTCCATATATATGTTCCCACAGTGTGATTGCCGGTCACATGAGAGAGCACATGGGACTTCACATGTTGGCATGGGTAACTAGGTAAGCTGAGTCATGGAGGTGAACTCATATAGGTTCACACAATATATATGCATTCATAGCAGGAGTTCAGTATAGAGCAGCGGCAAGGAATCCCAATTCTGAACTCTATTGCCCTTGCCCCAAAACTGCTGTGAATCAGGATCATCTTGTGTTTTTCCAGTCCCTCCACAGCTCAGAGATAATGGCCATATGAAAATACTCTCTTGGCTTTTCAGTGGCCCCAGGCCACCAAGTCAACACCTTATAGTTATGCAGGGACATCAGGATGCTGCATTCTTCCCAGGGCAAGGGCACCGTGGGGCACCTATGAGACACCTCCAGGATCTGGCCTGGACCTATCTGTGTGCTTAGCATTGGAATTGTTCATCTGGCCCACCTTCTGAGCACCTGTCAAACTGCCAGAAAGTCCTATACCTGGCCCATTTCACATCTCTGCTGAGCTCCAAAGGCACCTCTGGAGAAGGGCTAAGGAGCCCCTGCGGCTCTGGGGAACCCCAGGGTCAAAGGTGGGGTCCTACAGTGAGGGATGGAGATCTAATGAGATCTGATGGCTGATCTTGTGCTGTAGTCAGCCACCTGTGATGTGACCTGATGCAGGAGAAGGGAGGAGAAGACAGCACACCCCTTACAGAACACGATTTCTCATATGTCAGCTTTTCCTTCACAAATTACATGGGGTCTATATGCTGTCCAAACACTCCTCTCCTGTTGGTCATTGGGCAATTCATGCTTGTTAACTGTGTTCATTTTTTTCTGTTTCTCTTAGGGATTTTCTGGATGTTTTGTGGGGCTTTTCAGTCTTTATTATTTGTGGGATTTTTTTCATTCTCTCTTTCCTCCTCTCATGCCCCTCACACACAAAGTCTGTAAAGAAGCTGGTCACATCTGGCTTCTCATATGCTGCAGATACCAAGCTCCAATCAGGAAAGTGAAAAAGTGGGGCTATTAGGCAGTGTTCACCAGTCTATTGAGATGTCTGAATGCTTGGTTTCTGGAACACTCTCCAGAGACTATTGTGGGATATCACTGGCCAGTGTGATACAACAGGTTTTGATAATGACAAGCATGTCACAGAACGTCCCTTCTAATAAAGGAACAGACCAGATAAACTGAAACTACTGACATCATAATAGGAAAGTCCCTAAACTTATTTAAATAATTTAAAAAAAAAAAAAAAAGGTTGGAAGGGGCAGCACACTTTACATCCCTTGATAAAAGAATTGCTTAACTCCTCAAGTTCCTGGGTAGTTAAAACTTCCCAAAAAATGGTTACTTGTCATTGGTGCTATAAACTGGTAGCATTCAGCAAATCCACTCCTGGTAACGCATATAATAGGTAACGGCAATACAGACAGCACATGTGCTACTGCTCTCTTGCTATTCCTGTTTTTTAGGCTAAGAGTCATTGTTGAAAAAAAAGCCATCTTCTGAACACCATTTTAGAGGACTGATGAGATTCTGCACTTGCACAAATCCCAAAAGACCTCTAAATAATTTCCTTACTTATATGATGGGTTTGAGCCCTGTCTTCCTGTTGAAAGGCACCTACTTTTATGGAAAGGTTAGCTACAAAGTATGTATGTGAAAAGGGTATGTTAGCTCCCTCTATTCCATTGGATAGTTTGGTGGGATGCACACTGTGTGTCACATGATAGGGAAGAGGATGCACAACCTCTTCTCTCACCACTCTTGCCCATTAAGCACATCAAATAAATCGTGACAGCTCAAGCACATCAAATTAATTCTAACAGCTCAAACTTCTAACCTCAGATAAAACAAAAGTTGCCTTATCACTGTCATTTAACATGAGTTGGCTAATAAGTTATCTAACGTGAACACCTCCTCTTGTTTTTGGTCTTGGTTTTTTTGTTTGGTTTGATTTGTAAAGTAGCCATTCTCTGAAACACCACACTTGATTCATCTTCTTGTGTCCACAGAACAAGCCACAGAGATCAGACAAGGCTGTTTGACACACCCCCTGTGTTGCAAACATAGACCCAGCAAGGGGAAAGATGCCTTTGTTTCCTCAACTAATGTATTTTGTTACGAATAGTTTAATTGAACCTCACTGCAAAAACTGGCAGAGTCAGCTGTGCTGATGATGGATGAGGGAGACAGAAGGTTAGTGATCTGTCTGAGCTGGGACTGAGTTACCTAGACAGACTAAGGGAATTGTTATCACCCTTCTTACCCCTCATTAGCGTTTCCTGGGTGGGCCTTTAGGGCCACATGATGGACAAAGCAGTTCATTGGCGAATCCCTTGCATACACTGTGATGATCTCATACACTCCTCTATGCTGGTGAATAAGGTGAATTAATCCCTCAGATGTATCCTCCTTAGCTTTAGGAAGAAATAGCTCTTCATACATGCGCAGATATTCTCTTGCATTTGCAATACTACTGGATTGCATCCTTGCATGTGCAAAGGGACAGGTACTGTGGCTTAGTGGTATATCCTCACCAAAAAGATGTTTGGGAGGCTTAAGCAGTGAGCCTTCTGACTGTGATAAAATCTAAGCAAACAGGTCATGGTGCTGCTTAATGTACCTTGCTGTGAAAAAATAACAAAGCAAAATGGAAAATGAATCTCCCCAAACCAAAATGCACAAAACAACTCTAAATTATCATAGGTTTCAAAGGAGGTGTGCCCTACTCCACCATGATAAAAACCTGCTTTTGATGAACTATACAGCAGCAGTATAGTCACCTCAGTGTTCTGCTGAGTGAAACTGACCATAATTAAAAGAGGATCAAGAAAAGAAAAAGAACAGAGGAAAATATTCTTTACTGTTTCTTGCACCTTATTCAAGTGGAGGTCAGATGCTACTATTCTGTGCTGCTGTAATTGACTGTGCCAAGTAGATGGCAGCATAGAACCCTTTTAAGAGGAAAGATAAAAGGAGAGAGACAGTCTGCCAAAGCATGGCAGGGTAATGAGCTGAAACCTGAGTATAAAAGAAGGCATTGGTAACTGAGAGCATCCTAGAACTGCTACGTAAGTGCATCAGACAATGCAGTGCAATGCTGCAGGATGATCTAAGTTTTCACCTAACTGAGTTAATTCACTTGATTAAATCTTACATGTTTGCACAGCATTGAAAGTGGAAAACAGTACATAAGGCTTTCTCACAGCAACTAATTTCTTTTTAGTTGCAGTCCTTAACAATTTTTCACTGCAGGTGCAAAATTCCGTAAACTGAATTCAAATATACTGTGAAAAGGTTTGCTGCTCTTAGGTACACCTTGCAGCACCCTTAGAAGTATCCATGGGTCACAAGATGGGTTTATTGCTTTACAGTTGAGGAAAAAAAGAGAGAAGTAACTTCAGCATGCCATTCAGGACTGAACCGATGTGCTGTGTGATCTTCTGGAGGAGCCTCTCTCTTTTCATTAAGTGTAGAAGGGCTGTGGGAAGACAGGTCGCTCTTTCTGAAGCTACCTATTGTTGGGGGAAAAAAAAAAAAGAAGAAAAAGAAGAAGTGTATAGTTTACTACCCTAATCGTTCCCTCTAAGCATGATCTACACTTCACAGAAATTTAATGCAGACATGCACACAACCACCATCCCCACCCCTCTCCTTTGCTGAAAACAAACAACTTGCTCACAGATTATCTAAATGCAAATTTTTATTTGCTGGAGGTGGGAGAGGAGGGTTGTCCTACTTTGTTTTTCTCATTTGCTTGTTTTCTCTTTTGTTTAGGCTTAGTCAGATCAGACATAGGACACCATAAACACTTGAATAAGATGTTCCCTTGACTAGGCATGTTTTACAACACACATTAAGCATATATCAACTCTTCCTGAACAATGTATAGTTAAAGGTAACCTCGCTATTTTCTCAGTGCTCTGTAGTGTGACAGATATGTCTCCACACAAAGTCAGTATGGTAAGAGGCATAAAGAAACGCTGAATGGAGATTCAGAGATGAGATTAGGTGGCCGCAGACTGAGCCTTGGATGACAGCGTGGGTTATTACATTCCTGCTTAGAAAAATGTATTTCACAATTACATATAGGAATCTGTATAAGAATGCCACACACCTCAGCTGAGGAAATTTTCTAAGCAAGGAGTGGAAGGGAAGATCAAATCGAGAGGTTCAAGAGGATTGAGCAAACCAGCTAAAGAGGAAAAGTGTGTATTTCAAAAGAATTGTCTAACATAGATAATATTCATTCCAGAAATAGCTTTGGTTTTATGCATGGGGTGGGGTTTTTTTGCATGATTTGTATCTTAATGATGTGTTGCATCATTTCAATGTCTTTTTATAATACTGGAATACTCCTTTTCTTCACAAGATAATTCAATAAAGCAGATAATTAGTACCAAGTGAAATACTTTTTTTTTCTGTCTAAACACTTGCATATTTGTGCTGTAGCAATACTAGTAAAAACTGGTCTAACATACTATTATCTGATTTAGAGAAGAAGATATCTCAGTCATCATTAAGAGACAACTGCCCATAATGTTTAATAAACCTCTACTGTTTTATTTCACATCAAGTTAGGTCATCAGCAGTACTATTGGTCTAATGTTGTTATTGTTACTAACAAAAAATCATTAAATAATAATATTTTTTTTAAAATGTAATGTCCTGGTTGTCACTTCATCTTTCAAACAGCACTTTTAAAAATGGCAAATTCCCTAAAGCAATTTTTTTCAATGACATTTTCTGAGCTCTGCAAAACAAAACCAAAGGAAAACTGGTTCCACAAACCAGTTTTCATTCCCAATTAGAACAAAGACAAATTTTGAAACTTTATTAGAAAATAGAAATCCAAATTTCAATCAGCTCTACTAATGAATCTCTGCAGACTTCTCTATTGTACAGCTAGTTTATGTGATCCCTTCTGGCTTTTTTCTCACAGAAGAGCTGCAATACACCTATCACTTGTAAAATATCCTGAGACCTGCACTGGAATTTGGTATGATAAGATATAAAACACAAGCCAACCTTTTGGAATTTAATAACAACCATAAACTTGGTATAAATTGCTTTAAATATCTGAAAGTTTTATCACCCTCTCCCTTTCTGCTGAGGAAATTGAAACAGCAGGGATCGCTCGGAGGATGGTACAGAAATCAGGCATCATGACTTCCAGGTCTTTGTGTTTCTTGATCTAGTGGTTAGACTATAGGTAGTAAAACTAAATGGACCATGAGGAAGCTTTTATTTAAACACAATAGCTCAAGAAATAAATAGGAAACGTATTCCAATTTAAAGAAGGTGCTTTAGAGTCAAATATATTCAGGAGCAATGCACATGAAATCTTTCCTCATTAAAAAGATTTGTGTTCGTGGTATTGAGCTTTTAGAACTCATGTCATAGCACTAATAACCCCTGCTGGGATCCAAGGCTTTAGTAGTAAAAATAAACTGAGTTCAACACAGCGCTATGAAACTATTTGTCAATGGACAAAGGGAAAAAAAAAAACAACTAAATCAAGCAGACATTAATCTGGCATTTAAGCAGGTCAGACAAAGCAATGCATTTTATTTTTATATTTTATTCATGCTACTTCCTTCCCGTCTCCCCATCTCCACTTAGAATATACAAATGAATGAGTCACAAAAGCTCTGCTTCCAGGCAATCTAATTCACATCAACAAGCAGAACAATAAAAAAAAATATCCGTTAAAATATTAATCTAGATAAGGAAAGTGCCTTCCTTACAGAATCTGGAAGAATGGGCCTCCAAGGACAGAAGATGCCCCAGCCCGAGGTATTAAATGTGATTCTGAGAATGTGATGCACTTTGTGGTAGCTGGAGGCCACCAGAACGTAGGCCTGAACATCATCACTGACAGTGGTGTATTTAACTCTCTCTGTTAACTGATCCCTTCAACTCACAGCACTCTCTTCATCTGGTATTTCCTTTTGCGGCCTTTTACCAAGACATCTGGGCATCTTGTGCCCAATAAGGCTTTTTCAAGCCTCTTTTTTTTTTTTTTCTTGATGCAGAGATCTTAATTATTTTTAATAATTCAAACTCATTTAATAATGAGCTTGGGACAGGTTTTTTGAGTTCTGTGTTGAGCTGTCTCCTTTTTCAAGCTGCCAAAGCTACCACTAGGTATGATTTTAAAGGCTCAGTTCTAAAAATCATGTCCAAGGTTTACCTTTTGTTAATATTTCCACTGAAACCATAAGATAATTTTTACCTAGCTTTCCTTAGAGCCCTGCTGGGACATGCATGTCTGTATATATATACTGTCTGTCTTGTGGAAATACCTTTGAATTTCAGAAAGAATGGTGCAAACAGGATTTTTTCACACTTTTTGCAAAGTCACAGAATCATAGAATGGTTTGGGTTGGAAGGGACCTTAAAGATCATCTAGTTCCAACACCCCTGCCATGAGCAGGGACACCTACCACTAGACCAGGTTGCTCAAAGCACCATCCAACCTAGCCTTGAACACTTCCAGTGATGGGGCATCCACAACCTCTCTGGGCAACCTGTTCCAATGTCTCACCACCCTTAGAGTAAAGAATCTTTTCCTAATACCTAATGTACATCTACCCTCTTTCAGTTTACAACCATTACCCCTCATCCTATTGCTACGCTCCCTGATAAAGAGTCCCTTTCTGTCTTTCTTGTAGGCCCCCTGTAGATAATGAAAAGCTGCTATAAGGTCTCTCCGTAGCCTTCTCTTCTCCAGGCTAAACACCTCCAACTTTCTCAGCCTGTGTTCATAGGAGAGGTGCTTCAGCCCTCTGATCATCTTCTTGGCCTTCCTCTGGACCCACTCCAACAGGTCCACGTCCTTCTTATGTTGGGGGCTCCAGAGCTGAACGCAGTACTGCAGGTGGGGTCTCACCAGAGCAGGGTAGAGGGGCAGAAACACCTCCCTCGACCTGCTGGCCATGCTTCTTTTGATGCAGCCCAGGATATGGGTGGCTTTCTGGACTGCAAGAGCACATTGCCAGCTCATGTTGAGCTTCTCATCCATCAACACCCCAAAGTCCTTCTCCTCAGGGCTGCTCTCAGTCCATCCTCCGCCCAGCCTGTATTTGTGCTTGGGATTGCCCCAGCCCACATGCAGGATCTTGCACTTGGCCTTGTTGGACTTCATGAGGTTTGCACAGGCCCACCGCTCAAGTCTGTCCAAGTCCCTCTGGATGGCATCACTTCCCTCCAGCATGTCGACCACTCCACACAGCTTGGTGTCATCAGCAAATTTGCTGAGGGTGCACTCAATCCCGACATCTATGTCAGTGATGAAGATGTAAAACAGCGCTGGTCCCAGTACCAACCCCTGAGGAATGCCACTCATCACTGGTCGCTACTTGGACATCATGCTCTTTACCACAACTCTTTGAGTGCAACCATTCAGCCAATTCCTTATCCACCGAAAATTCTGGAAGTCTGTGTGATTGAGTGTTTGCACAGATTTTATTCTTACAAAACCAAGGTAGTCTAGCTTGTTTATAGCAGCCTATGTTTTAAAAAAGAATTTAGACCTTGATCCAACAGACCTTTAAATCCACATGAACTTGTACCTAATTATACAGTTTTAGCTAATACACTTGTATAGGTTCACAGTTTTTGTTTGTCAGGAAGAGTATATGTCAGAAAAACATCTGCAAGGCTTCCTGTATATTTTTACATTCTTTCCAGAGTGCTATGGCTTTAGTAAATACAGCTAAGAAAATAAATTTTGAGGCACTATATTCACACATTGAGTGTATTTTTAGAATTTTTGTCTGCTTTAAATTATTGGCAGCTTAAAAAAAAATGTTTCTTAAAAGCTGGAGCAACATATTTGAAAATGGTAGGCAGCTGAAGAAGAAAAATATTTCTGGAAGTAAACAATTTCAAAAATTCCTATTCTCTTATGTTCCATCTGAGGATTTTTGCAAAGTTAGATTGATTAATCCTCCTGTCACATTTATGAGGCTGGTGTATTTTCATATATTCATTTTCCAGAGGAAGAAACTGACATTTAAATAAAACAAAGTGAAGACATCATAGTAAATGTATAAGAGTCAAAAATAACAACTGTATACTTTGCCTCCCCACTCACCATATAAAAGGTTCTTCTTCTGTGCTCAAGAATGATCAAAGCTGTGGCTAATAGTCAGACAAGGTATATTAGAAGCAATTCATTATGTGAGCACGCTAACCCCAAGGGCATATTTTCATCACAGTACAAAGACAATATTACTTCGCAGCCCCACACACTGACAGCACATCACCAGAGAAATGCAAGAAGTACTGGTTTGGAAACAGAAGAAAGCTTGAGAAGTACATCTCCCCAGTGAACTGACACCAGCAGAATCCTTACTAAACATATTTAATGCTGCATCATATGATTACCTGATGTACCCTTGCAAACCACTGTTGTGTATATGCATTTTTGCTTTTCTGTAGTATGACGTAAAATGCTGGTTTTCTTTAAAGATTACATGCAGAAGGTTTTAGATTCCTCTTTCATATGGCTTTTAACTTTGTAGTCATGAATAGAGAAGGCATATATTTTCACTATCATTTAAAGTCATGATAGGAATGCTCTTTTTTCTTCCCTCAGAATTCTCAGGAGCGTTATGTTAGATTGTCTTTCCTTTCTTCCTTGGCCTGAAGGATTTCACAGATGTACTCTGAACCCTCACGTTTTTACTGAAGCAATAGTGATGATAAGTGTTTAGAAGTGGCATCATTTCATGCATGTGAATTCAATCTTGAAAGTAGTATGAAGAAAAACAAATTTAATTTTAAACATTTTAACAGCCTTTCTTTCAGTTACTTACATTTCTTACATTGTCAACATGATACTAATTCTCTACACTTCCTTTTGAACATTTCAAGTGTAAGATGCTGGGATAATCTTTTTCATATACTAGTTCTAAGTAGATGAATCTAGAATATTTTTTATATAAAATCTCAATATATTTTTCTTTGTTGATTTATTTTTTCCTTTTTTTATGTTTTATTCCTTTCTGTTTACCTCAAAAGTTCAATTTACTTTTTCTCTTTTTTTCCCATTTCCTTTTAAGATGATGTTATTAACACTCGTAAAAGAAACAATAACAAAATGCCACAGAAACCATATGAAATTCTGCTGAAGAAAATGTCATGCTAGGAATACAGTGAAAAATAATGACCTGATGTTTCAAAGCTGGTAGATGACTGGTAGGGATGAGGATTGTGAGAACTCTGGGAAAAGTGAGGCTACTGTTGCCAAGTAAATTTCCCCTTCAGAGTGGAAAGTTGTCATCCTGCCTCCGTTAGGACTTCTTTTCCTTTCTGCCTAACGATGAGGAGCACTGATACAATGCTTTTTTTAATACTTCGGAGGTCCAATAAATGTAGGACATTTGCATATGTCCTGAAAACTCATATCCTTGCTCTTCACCGTTATAAAAAAGGTTTAAATGATACCTTGTCATCACCATGCAAAGCTTCTCAGAACCGTCTTTTTCCTTTGCTCAATACTTCAGTGCCTTTGCCTCCAGACCCAAACTGCCCTCAGCAACTAAACCGGAAAGCTGAGTCACGCAATACATTTTCCTTCTGAGGGGTAGGCAATTTTTTTCTCATACCTCTTTCAAAGGTGGATGATAAATAACCCACTTTTTTGCATCAGACTCCATACTTTCAGGAAGGAGAGGGCTTGGCCTTTTGTATTGCAGATTTTAGGGGGGAGGAGGCAATTTCTAAGCCATAT
>NW_009648954.1:23978-36128 GCF_000708025.1 Charadrius vociferus
TTTTAGGGGGGGGGGGGCAATTTCTAAGCCATATATTGCAAAGCTAGACTTCGTCGTGATCTGAAGTTGGAGTGGATAGAGATGGGGTGCTCTCCCCATGTCAGATAATGCAAAAGTCTACCAGCCGTCCCAGGTGGGATCTAACAGCTTCTTTGAGTCTCTTCAGCATCCCCCACCCCCACCCAAACTAAATCTGTGCTGGTATCTTGATTCCTGTTAAATTTCAGCTTACATACTGATCTTTGAAAATCTTCCCCTTGGCCATTATGCGAAGCAAAACTCCTTTGGATGCAACCTTTCAAAACGTCAACTATTTTGCTCTCACAACTGAAACCCACTCACTGCCCTTGGCAGTTGTTGGATGTTCAGCGCTAAACTGGGAAGAAAGCTAAAATTATTTTAGAAGCATAAATTTAGACTCAAAATTTTGGAAGTGGTAGAGAATGTTACTTGAAATCCTCCTGACACCTTTTTTACACATCATAATGCTATAAAAGCTATCTAATGGAGGCACCATATTACCTTAAATAATCAATGTTTATATACTTTAAATGAAGCAGTAGCATCAGTTACAAATGTTAAGCTTCACTCTCAAAACAGAAACCTTTGCCCCCATGCTAAACACCTCTGCCTCATGCCAGGACAGATTGACTCTGCTGTGATGCTGGACCACTGTGTATCTCTCTAGTCAAAACAGCCAAAATAGAGAGGCTTTTCCTCAGTCAGCCTTCTTCAGGGTTCTCCAGAAAAACAAGGTAAGCTAGCACCTTGTCTCACCTCCCTCAATAGCAGCAAAATGGGGTTGTCCAACACAATCTGTTGGTTTAGGCATGGGGAGATTTTAGAAGCACTCATCTTGGGTCTAAAACACACTGAGAGGAGACATACATATCTGACATGGTCTCAAATGGGGGAACACTGAAGAGTAGTTTCAAATGTGCCTTCTGGAAGAGGTCCCCAAAAGATGCGTGCTTAACGAGCTGGGACAGGCAAGAGTGGAATACAGACCATGTCAATCAACTCAATGCAAGAGAAAGTTAGACTCTTACTACCATCCTCACTGGAGGATGGGCAGTCTAAAACATGGGCCATTTGGGCTGGGCTAGAGCCTGGTAAGGGGAAGCATGCCCCCTGCTGCAGAGAAGAGCAAGGTCTAAGCTCAGAGAGGGGGTAAGTATATAACAGCAGCCACCTACACCCAATAAAATGTTATATAGCTTTAATGCTATAAACTCCATGAATATCTCTATGCCCCATCCTTGCAATTGACTTCAGCATTTTACTACTGCAGAGAGTCTGTCTTCCAGGGGACTATGAGCTTGTTTGGGCGAAGACTCTTCTGCTGTGTCCAGTCCCTCACCCAGTAAAGTCTTGACCCATCATTGAGGTCTTTGGCTGTTATTGCAGTAAAAATCAATAATACACTTGTTTTACCAAAGAACCTGTGTATCTTAAACCTTTGCCTTTCCTACTTCCTGCACAAACAGCTTTTCATGGGGGTTTTGGTGATTATTATTTTTCCCAAGCATCCTCGTGGACGTGATCAAATAATTCAGTTCAAGTACTTCCTCTCCTCCCAGAATTTGTATATACATTCATCTTCGCAATGGAATCTGATCTTTTTCCCAGGCTTGATTCAGAAGTAGAAAAGTAATCCTGCAGAAGGCCTGGATTGCTGTAATTGTCTCTGATGTCCAGAATTCATTATATAAGAACTTCTGAACTCAAAAGAGTTGCAAACTACAACAAAACTTCTTAAAACTGAATTTCAAATATATTTTTTCCTTGTGATTTTTTTAGCATCGTTAACAGTGAAATCAGCGCAAGCTTATCACTTTGTTGGTTTCTTTGCTTTCTGTACAGGTTACCTGTAATTTCTGAAAGTTTGTTTCCTCTCTCTATCTTTCTGTATGATGATCGACAAGCAAATTTACCATCCTCTCAAGCTTTCCTTCTTTTTCACAGGTACAAACAACTTCTTTTTATGTAAGAAGTATGGGGTGGGCATTCTCAGTTACCAATTACAAAAGCACACATGCAGTTTTGGAGTTCTTTGTTTTATTTTGCTTTGAACTTTTTTACATTTCTAAGGGCTAAAACTCAATCCAGATTTACATACTCAGAAACCTCCTGTGGCCATGCCTGTACAGTTTAAATGGTAGAACCTGATGAGCACCACAATTATCAGTAAATGTGTTTCCAGTCCTATATATGTTCTGTGAGAGCCATGGTTCCTGATAGCTCAAAAAGCACTTGGTGAGAAACTATTTATATGGAGAGGAAGCTGATGCATTTATCTCTCTTTGCCAGATGAGAATAGCTATTTAGTGTGTCGCTATGCTGCTCACTAACAACTGACTTGTGATACCTTAGTCAAGGTTCAACATGTGCCATCCTATAAACATCTGTTATAGCAGAACATTTTAACACAAGGTAGTAAAATTGGGAGCGTGAGTAACAAAGCTCATTACGAATCTAACCAGCACCACTGGAAGCTGAAGAGTTGGTAGGATGTAATAGACAATGGAATTGCTGAAAGTCCTCACACACATGACTTTCTGAGCTATTTTGGGCTCAGTGCTCTGTAATTTCATGTGTACACATGGTGGTCTGCGATGGAAATTAATAGCATCATCTTGTCTTGCTTGCTTTATGTCTCAAAATGTGTTTTAAAGCCATTGACTCTCATGCTTCAATAAATAGTTATTCTTTATTCCTAATGGGGTATTGACTACCCCAAAAATCTCTCCCCTCTTCCTTCCCCATCCCACTCCCACAAAATATGTTTGACTTTGGAAGATAAGAGCTTAACCAGACTCTGTGCAGCACGAGAAAAATTGCCATTACGTGTAAATAAATAAGATATATGGATATCTGTTGAGGAACAACACCCCTTTCTGCTTGTATATTGCATTGTTTAACTAGTTCAAACACAAATGACTTTTTAACACCAAAAGCTAGATCTTTCATTAATTCATAATACCTAACCATGCTGTAGTAACTAAATACAGTAGTATAGAAAAGAATGAAGTAGCTGATTTGGAATGGAGCTATCATTGTGTGCTATCAACCATGTTTTCTGAAGGCAAAATAGTGATTTGTCCTTATGATACAAAACATTGCTACCAGACTAAGAAAAAAAAAAAGATCCTGGGTAGCATGTGAGAAGGAAATACTGACAGCTGTAGCTATTATCCCATTGAACTGAGAAGGTCATGTCTGTCATGCAATGTGTAGGACTGAAATGTTTCAAATTATTGAAATGCACAGTGTTGCTGTTGAGTGATAATTAAAAAGACAAAACAAAATCATCCACAGATCTCTTCAACATCTTGGTGCAAATTACTACTGCAACTTGAGCTTTCTGATCTTTGTCTGATCTTTTGTCTGATCTTTTTCTGATCTTTGTCTCAGTTGTCTCAGTTGTCTCAGAGTAGACGGGGAGGATAACCTCCCTCAACCTGCTGACCACACTCTTCTTGAGGCACCCTAGGATGCCATTGGTCTTCTTGGCCACCGGGGCACATTTCTGGCTCATGGTCATGCTGTTGTCCACCAGGACTCCCAGGTCCCTTTCCACAGAGCTGCTCTCCAGGAGGTCAGCTCCTTACCTGTACTGATGCATGGGGTTATTCCTCCCCAGATGTAGTACCCTACACTTGCCCTTGTTGAACTTCATTAGGTTTTTCTCTGCCCAATTCTCCAACCTGTCCAGGTCACACTGAAATGAATGAAGGAAGTTCATCAGAGCAATTTAAGCTGCCTGAAAATTTGATTCCTTAGGTTCAATAATTTGTTACTAGAGGATTTTATTTAGTCAAGTTCTTCGGGCAGCCCAAGGATTTAATGTTGGGATACGTAGAATGTGATTTAAGCTAACAATTGCAATTGTCCCGTTAAAGAAAAGTAAATGATGAGCAGTGCTGCTTCAGGATGTCCCTTAAAACATACACACAGCTTTTCACCGATTTAGATGATCTTTTTTTGTTGATAAAAAAAGAATGTTGGTCTATGCAAATATCTTCCTTTCTCTGTTTCTTCTTACTGAAGAATTAGATTGGGCAAATGTTCGGAATAGATATCTCCAGAGCCAAAGGAATCACATAAATCTTCTTGAGAAGCCTACTCCAGGAATCAAAGCCACAAAACTGGAAGCTTTTAAACCAGGACAAAAACTTTCATTTTTCAGTCCTTTATTCCTCAAGTTTATCACCATTTTTGACCACAGAAAATAACAAAAAAAAAAGTTTTCTTTATAACACAACCCTGACATAACCTTCAATGACTGGTTGTTTTTATTTGAGCATGTTTTACTATGTTCAGAGTCCCTGCAAGCAGGATTATACTTTTAGTTACACATCAACCATTTATTGGCTAACACCCGGAGTAGGTAGTTAGAACTAATGTGACACTAGGCTAAGCACCAGTATGCCTACCACTCCCATGCAGGCAGTTCTTGAGTCTGCTGGATGGGCAGCTGACAATCCGGTAGGAAACTGTTAGCCTGTGCTTTTCAAACAGGATCATCTTTATTCTTCCTGATTTCCCTTCTGAATTTATGATGTTTTATCTTGAGATCTTACACTTCCTATGTTATTTTTTCTCTTGAGTCATTATCAGTGTCTCAATTTCACTTCAGTCTGTACTTTTCTCATCTTGCATGGGATGCTCTTCTACAGCTCAACAAAAAAATTATTTTTCAGAACTTGCCAAGATCATAGAGCCAGTACTTCTCAGAAGGGGGCCAATGGTCAGGGATATGTGAGCCTCTGTCCTTTAGATCATGCAACAGTTGTTTGTTCTGGAACTCTATAGCTGTTTTGGACCCCAGTAATTAATAGTATTTACCAGAAAATTGGGTTTTGACCCTGCTTCTAGTGGTTCACTAAGAGTTTGAATCCTTTTGCTGAAATGCTGAAACTCCCTACTCATGCCAAGACAGTTTATGGCAAGGATTACATCAGGAAGAAATGCTGGTAAGGAACAGAAAATATTTGAAGGAGAGCCTGTGCTATCAACCTGCGCGAAGACAAAACATCTGCACATGTAAGAAATTAATAATACCAAATGAGAGATAGAAATGAGAACCAGGAAATCAAATTGATGAATGTGTCAAAAACTTTCTCTTTTATGTACAAAATTGTAGTAGAACTCCATATTTCTGTTAGGGATCTGGATTTTTTTTTTAATACTAATTTTTATCTGCTAGTAGAAGTACTTCAAATGTGCAAGAGCAGTTAGCCCGTGAATGATGTTCCTAGTGACTCACTCCCTAGTAGCTCCACCAGACTTGTCTTTCTTGGCAGACTTCAAGCAAGGCATCTGCTATATCTTCTCTTTTTGCAATTCACTTTAACAGTCTTTTATGCTAGTATTTACTCTTGTATTGTATCACTCATATTACAAGTAACTGAGAAGGGGCTTTCACACTATCTTGCATGGCCTGCTAGGCCTCACAGATTCGATGCTAGTATGCTTATTAGACTATAACCTACTTGTTTGTGCTCTTGCACCTTGCTGTTGGCTTCCTATTCGATTCTATGGGTTGTTCATATATATAGCTTATCTAGATGCCACTACATTGAAGTGGGTGATGGTTCCATCACGGCCAAAGACCTCCTTGTCTAAATATGTCACTGCTGTGCAGTTGCCTTCAGCTTCATCACTATTGCTCTTCCAGATTTGGAACTACAAAGCGCACACAGTGGTTCACTACAGGTTAGACTGTCTTGCCTTTGCTCTGTGGGGCTTTCTCATAGCTGGGCTCGGTTTTGTTGGCCGGTGCATTGTGGCCTCACACACTAAGCCCGTTTGCTATGGAATAATGCTTCATCCCCAAACGTGCAGACAGAATGATACAATATTCTATAATAATTATATGAATAAACTGGGTTTGTGCTTTCTTTAGACTAGATGCCAAGGTATCTGACACTTTCTCTAGTATTCTCAAGGAATATCTGGTACTCCATAGCATAACCTAGACATCAGTAGGGAATAATGAATAGTATGACCTCATACATATAAAGAATTGAGTGCCTTCAGAAAATCTAGTATATGCCTCCGACTTTCTGCAAAATACCACTAGGTGTCCTCTCATAGTAACTTTATTCCTGTAATATGTTTCTAATTGTTTTCAGGGATGGGAAAATCCAATAAAATGAAAACCCCTTGTAAACGCATACCCCAGAACTGATTTTTGGCTTGACTTCTATAAGGCTTTTGAAGCTCAGTTTCATTTCTGAAACACCGGAAATATTGGGGTGGTGTCAGCTGCTATTTCTGTGCAGTATTAATCTGATTTCCAGATCATACTGGTTTGGATAAAGATCAAAATAATTTGGGGAAATAATAAAAAATATGCTACAGCAGAAAACTGCTAACATGTCTCTGTCACCTAGAGATTAACAGATTTACAGATCAGCAGATCAGGAAATAACCAATTCCACCTTTGGACCCCTATTAAAAAGTTGAAAGCTCACAGTACAAACATTGTAAGGTCTATGGTTAAAAAAGCAGGATTAAGGCTCATGTGACAAGGAGCCTATTTCTGGCTGGCATCAATCACTTCATGAGAAGTGGCTTGACATTTTGTGATGTAAGGCACTCCAGACATGCACAGAGTGTTATTTTGTTTAGGCATTATTTGACCTGAAAACATGAGATATTTCATTAATTCTTTGCAGCACTATGACATTTCACTGTGGGTTATTCAGTATTCAGTGCTGACATTGAATTGGTGAAAAACAGCAGCTAATTTTAAATCATGGAATCATAGAATGATTTAGGTTGGAAAAGACCTTTAAGATTGAGTTCAAGCATAACCTAACACTGCCAAAACTACCACTAAACCACGTCCCTAAGCACCATGTCTACATATCTTTTTAAAATACCTCCAGAGATGGTGACCACCACTTCCCTGGGCAGCCTGTTCCAATGTTTATAACCCTTTCAGTGAAGAAATTTTTCCTAATATCTAATCTAAACCTCCCCTGGTGCAACTTGAGGCCATTTCCTCAGGTCCTATCACTTGTTACTTGGGAGAAGAGACTGACCTCCACCTTTCTACAACCTCGTTTCAGGTACTTGTAGAGAGCAGTAAGGTCTCCCTTCAGCTTCCTTTTCTCCAGACTAAACAGGCCCAGTTTCCTCAGCCACTCCTCATGAGTCTTGTTCTCTAGACCCTTCACCAGCTCCATTGCCCTTCTTTGAACGTGCTCCAGCACCTCAATGTCCCTCTTGTATTGAGGGGCCCAAAACTGAACACAGTACTTGAGGCGCGGCCTCACCAGTGCCAAGTACAGGGGAACGATCCAAGTACTGGGTCCTGCACTTGGGTCACAACAACCCCATGGAGTACTACAGGCTTTGGGAAGAGTGGCTGGAAAGCTGCTTGGTGGAGAAGGACCTGGGGGTGTTGGTCAACAGCCGGCTGGATATGAGTCGGCAGCATGCATGGGTAGCCAAGAAGGCCACTGGCATCCTGGCCTGTATCAGAAATAGTGTGGCCAGTAGGAATGCATCACGGCACACTAGCCTGACCTTCTCAAATTTATGATTTCCTCAAAATCTTTTAACCTTTAAACTTCTGTGTACTGTAGTTCTTGCTTTAGTAGGATTCTTTTTAAAATCAACATTTGTCTTTTTTTTTTTATTTGCATTCAACAACTTGCCATCTTCTCTGCCTCCTCAGGTATTATGACCACATGAAGAAGTTGTAAGCGAGTTAAATTAATGTTATTTAAGAAATCAATCTCTCCAAAGTCTCTTGGCAGCTTTTCATTGCATAGCTATGATTCTCCTTCGTCATAAACACCAGGTTTGAATTAAATTCAATCAGGCTGACAGGTGACAAGATCTGTTAATATCATCTTCTGACTTTTAAATACTAATTGTAGGCTTAATTTTTAAGTTTCTTCTCAGAGTCCCTAATCTTCACCTGTATGTTGGGGGAAGGCTAATAAATTTTCAGAAAAAAAAAAAGTGAATCTGCAAAATGTGGATTCCTTGCATTAAGAAAATAAAAGCAACATTACTTAAATCAATTAATTCCCTACCCCCGCCCCCCCCTCAAAAAAAAAGTAGATAGATATATATCAGTAGCAAAATGATTTTTTAAAACTTGTTTGTAATATGTGACAATTAATATTCTATTTGGAGTTGGACTCATTTATTACTTTTGAAATGTCTGGTACTCCATAAAACAGAATTTTAGGATTTGTCTAAAAGATGATTGAAAAAACACATCTTCCATTATGTTTCAGTTTGCTTCACTCAGTTGGTGTATATTACAGAATTATAGAATCATTTAGGTTGGAAAAGACCTTTAAGATCATCAAGTCCAACTGTAAAGGTGGGATGGGGTACAGTGATGGGTATTAGGTAGGACATAGTGATGGGTATGTGAACTTTGAAGATTAGCTGACATATCCTGGCTCAGCATGGGTAGGAAAGAGGGGTTGTGCATCTGTGTGACTGCTGTCACAGCAGCAGAACTGGAGCATAGCCACAACCCAGTTTGTGTGAGGACAAGTTGGCTGAAGTCCCCACAGCCTTAAAAGAAGACCATGATGGAAGCTCTGTGCACGCAACTCTGTGAGTGTGCTTCCAGCCTCCTGCACAGACAGCAGCAAAGCAGAAATTCAGGTGAAGAAGTCCTGAGTCAAGTTTTATTTGCTTCATTTTGGTTCATTTGTGCCATCACCCAGCAACACGGACCATAAAGCAGACCTAATAAAGATTGTATTAACAGCATTTGAATACTGATAGGATGAAAGTTTTGTGTAATGTGTGTGCACACCGGCCATGTTGTAACCGTGGGTTTTATAAAAGTTGCAGAAGATATACCCTTTCCAAATCCAGAGTGACAAAAGTATTGGAGAAACGATTAGAGGGCAAGCTGACTTGCTAAGTCAGAAATATCAGAACTGTGTAGTGGAAGCTATAGGTAGGTGTTCATAGTAGGTAGTAGTTCATGGTAGAAAGACATAGCAGGTGCTCATTTAACATTTGGTTGCTAAATAAGTATTATGTAAAAGAAATTGCAATCCAGTCTCTCAGATCAATGAATCTGGGCAGCCATAAGTAGGACTGAGTGGCTGGTTAGAATTATTTTAGTAAAGACATGATTTTCTGGCATCACCACACAGGGCTTAGAATAAACTTAATAGTTATTGGATTTTACTTTTTTTTTTTTATTTATTCCCATAGGCCTCCACCCACAGTTAGGTTTTTCATGACGGCTAAACTATCTCTGTGCTGCACCACAGTCTGTTTTATACATGTGGTCTTGGAGCAGGTGACCCTGCTAGTTGTGGTTCAGAATGTTCATCTGAATAAGCATTATATTATCAAAATGCAAGTGAAAGGCAAGTATAGAATTACATATTACTCCAAATAAGCTCCTCTCAGAATTTCCCTTCGTGTATTGCAGTGGGATGGCAACTTCAACCTTCAAGCAACATAAGCATCGTAGGTCAAGCTGCAACTTTTTAAAGCTACGGGTAGAAATTTCTGGGGGAAAAAAAAAAACCAAGGTTAATTTTTTTTGTGTTATATTTCTTTTCCCTCTGAATGCTTAATGGAAAAAGATTGCTTTGCTCAGAGTACCTCACGAAGATTGAATTGCTCTTATCAGCAAGAATTCAGAGAAACGCTGATGTTTGGGAAGGAGCCAACGAAAGCTTATCTTTTAATAAAATGAAAACAAAACAACAAAAAAATTGATCCTCAAGAGTGAGTTTTGAGAACCTGTAGCATGAGTTTCCCGTTGTATCAGGGTACTTGCAGTCCTCTTCAGAGGAAACTGCAGATATTTTGACTCCATACTGTTCTCATGTTGTTCATCCTGCTGTAGGTGACCCTACTCTGGCAGGGGGGTTGGACTAGATGATCTCCAGAGGTCCCTTCCAACCCTTACCATTCTGTGATTCTGTGATTCTGTGATCCTTGTCCATCTTATCCTAAAAAAGTATGTAATACTTGTTTGCTATACAGTCCCACAATACTTCAGACAGACTATTATTGCTTCTCGAGATGATCAGCATCTGGACAGTGCATGTGGAACAACCCTATCTGAGACCTTGACATACTCCCTTGGCGTTCTTTAGTCAGAAATACAATCTGAAAATAAGGCAGTGCTACTACAGATGCTGCAGTTTTCTAAGCAGGCAATAAACTTTGTGATTTATATCAATCATGACTAGAAAATTGAGTTTGAAATAAAGGGCCTTTTAAGCATTTGGTTAAAACGATTCTCCACAGCCTGCTGGGAAAGCTGAATCAGGAACCTAACAAGCCCATGCTGAACGATGTGGACATGAGGGTCTGCACGTGTGCACGGTGCTTAGCATCTCCTGGGTGCTCCTGAAGGAGATGGTTTTGGTTCAGTAACTGTATGTTTATGACAGCAGCACCAGTCTCTTCAAATTGTGGTTTTGTACTGCAAATGTCTTGCCAGCTGCCTTTCTTCCTTCTCTCTCTATTAAGACAGTAAAAGGGAATCAGCAGAGGTATATCGATTAGCATCGGGCAAGGTTCTGGTCTAAAAAGGGAATGGACCCCCTGCCACACGTGGAGACACTTCAGGAGCAGTGTGGCTGGACCTGCCCCTACCTCTGAGTTTTTCTCCATGTTCTGTTTTACTCAAGAGACTTTGAAGAAAATCATTTTGACGTGAGAAAGGAAGGTGGCAATAAAACTTACCTTGATGGAAGCACAAGGTAAAGACTGACAGAATTCTCTTAAAGGGTATTTTCAAAACAGTACTCATTGCATATGTTTGATACTCTTAAATGAGTTCTTTTCACTAAAAGAGATGCCACACAATTAAGCATCAAATGCCCTTGGGAAAATAACTTCTTAAAAATGTTATGAATCATTCCTTGTGAACACCAACATATTCATTACTCTGATAAAGCTTACTTTCTCAAGCAAGTACAAGACCAGAAATTGTACCACAATGTCTTTTTTCCATTTGCTTGGAGAAAGAGTGAAGGGTGTTTCACACAGGCTGTGGAATTTGAAAGTTGTGTGGCCTCTTTCTTGCACAGAGCGTTGTCCCATGAACACGGTGAGGAGCTGGAACAGTATGAGCTGTGCATGTTTAACAAACAGAAAGAATTTTACAACATGATCTAATCCTTGCCTACCCAAATTTTGTCACATACTTCTTGAGGTGTTCTTTGACTAGATCTTGATCCTGGTTAAGAGAGGCTTTGCTAACAGCGTGCCCCAGGAGAATGAAGAGATGTCTTGGTTTGGGCCGCTGGATACAATGTGAGTCACAGATTTCCCCACCTACTAACTATCAGGCAGTGCACCTCTCTATAAGATAGTTGTCAAACTTGCAAAGCCTGCAGCATTTTAAGCTCTTTGCTGATGTGAGTAGTGTATGCTTAGGTGGCAACAGGATCTAATGCAAGACAGTAACATTTTAGCTGTAAGCATAATCTCAAGTGGGGAAACTAGAACCTATCTTTGCCTGGATAGAGCAAGCCATTTTTCTTTCTGTGGGTCAAAAGACGAAGAGGTTGTTCTCATGTCCGTGGTAAATCAGGGGTAAATTCAGCACCGCAGCTAAAGCCAGGAGTTGGAGAAGTCTTTGTCTGAACTGAGGGCCTGCCTTCGTACCCTCACCTAGCTTCACCTGGGGAGAAGAGAAGTAGTTTACATTTCTTTCCTTGATGATGCTCTTGTTAAATTTGAGGCCTCCTCTGTTTAGCTCTGGTCCCAAATAGGGGAAGCAGGATGAACTCAGACGTAACAAACAGGATTCACATAAATATTAATGAGCAGGGACGTAAATGTCAATACTTCCTTGCTTTGGTGTAAAGGCCATCAGACCTACCTGACAAACTAAGGATGAAGACCCCAGTTACTACTGTTTTTGAAGTCCATGTCCATAACACCTAATTCAATCTGTGAAGTACTCATATCTGAGAGTATACACACTTTCAAGAACAATCCAACTAGATTTCCTCAAGCTTTCAGTAAAGTAAAAGTATTTTTCTCTGTGGAAATGATGCATGAAAAAGGCAAGTTTAAAAGAAGTTGTTGAAAAGGTTGAGTGCAACTAAAAAGCAAGGATAAAATAAATTTCAAGTCTGACAATTTTAGCAATTTCTATTAGAAAAATAAATAGTAATATTAAAA
>NW_009648954.1:36149-39907 GCF_000708025.1 Charadrius vociferus
TTGACATCCGTAAGTATCTGGATTGGGTTTTTTCCAGTTTATAGATCTTCTGCTCACATTTAAAACAAACAAACTAAACCAAACAAACAAACCCCCAAAACTCTGCTTATTATTCCCGAAGTTATTGCAAAGATTTTTGTGGCTAATCATAATTCAATGTTCAGGATAACAGCTAACCTTTAAATAAGCAAGAACATTTTTCAAGAACTGGTCACAAATGTTCTATCCAGCCTTTTAAGACTTGAGATGAGTACTAAACTGATTTTGGGTATTCAACTAAGTGTGGGCACCATACAGAGTTACTGCCAGTGATGTTTATTTTAACAGTAATGAAGTTCTTCAGTGCTTCATCTATTAAAAGACACCAGCGTCATAGTGTGGCTTTTAAACTAATCAGCTGTTGTGGAATTTTTTTTTCTGGTAAAAATAAGTTACATCACAGATAAACTGCAACTAGGCTAGCTACTTGAATATAAATTAAAGAAATTTCTTTAATTGTACGCAATTAATTTTCTTGTGTAATGAGCAGATTAAGCACTTCACTGTTGCATTTAGATGGAACTATACCCCTGTTAGGATAGGATTCTTTCACGAATGGCCTGTGAATGACTTGAGGTTTGTTGTTCGGTATTTGTTATTACTCTGTTTAAGTGCTTCCTTCGTTTTGTGCTCCTAAGACTTCATTGAGGTCTCTAACTTTTCAATGATGTAGAGGTGTGTAAATTAAACTTGACAAAAAATTAGTTTCTTGGGTTTTGGGTTTTTTTCAAGGAGACAGCATGTACTGTCAAACCTGCAAAAGAAGTATAATTCATTTTTAATCCATAGGCTTTTTAAAAAAAAAAAAAAATTCATACCTGAACCATACTCCTGAATTTTGCATATGAAGGGGGAAAGAACCAACCACAAGCCATCACCAGGTGATGTTTGTGCTCTGGCCTGTGTTGAGATAAGACACTGGGTAAGACTATGTCAACAGGCTACAGTAAGGCATCACTGTGTCTGGGACAGATCTGCAATTGCAATAGAAAAATTATTGAATATTACCTTGCAGGAATTAAGCTGCTCAACCTTCCCTAATTTCTGTGAAGCAATTGTGAAATTCCTTAGTTCATCATCCATAAAAGATGAGGGGTTTTCTACTGAGGCTGATCTGCCCCAAAGATAACAGTTATGTGTTTCAAACATTCAATTATTTCATCCTGATCTTCTGCCCCTCGGTAATCCATTAGACACAGAGTCAGGGCACATTGGTAAAGGAAGTATGGGATGCTGTTCTGATTCTTCCAAAATGGAAGGTTCTTCTGATTCTTCGTCATGGACCCTCATCAGGCAACTTTCCTTAAGCAGTTTTGCATCAAATTGTTCAATGGTAGTTTGATGTAAAATTTAACTTTCCTACTTTTACGTCTTCCTTACCTTATACTGCTTTAGAAAGAAGTTGAGGTGTATGCAATTTCTAGTAAGGTCGGTTTCAAACTCATGCCTCATCCTTGTGATATGCACTAGTCTCAGCCTTGCAACAGCTCTTTCTCCAGCTCACTCACTGCAATTAATAATGGAATTAAGAGGGTTACTCAAGAAAGAATCAGCTAATCTCTCTCATTTTTCCCTGAGGGCAGAGTACCCTGGAGAGTTTACATTTTTATACTCCTTTCAAGCATTTGTGATGTACTAGTTTAGCTAGCTAAAAGGCATTTTTTTTAGCCAAGCCTCTAGACTTCCCCCAGCCCTTGACACATTTGAGAGCTGCATTACTACCTTCATTTCATCAGTTCAAATGGTAGCCTTCTCAGGTTGGCACTGTTTTAATGATTCTTTCTTGTTTCTTCATCTCCTTAACCAAATTATTGTCTCATTTTTCCAGAGATTTCTGGGAAGATCTCATGGACTGTCTCTGACATGCTACCTGTTTACTGTCCTAATTGGCTTTTAGTTGGGAACCATTCTTCACACCTGCCTGCTTTTTCAAAACTTTACAAAGGAATTCCCATAGATTCATAGATTTGAATGTACCTTTGTCTCCCATGCAATGTCTTTTGAAAAAGTTTCTGCAAGAACTGATACTTATCAAACTCTCTATTCAATGCCCTGAAAGATAATTGTAGCAATAGTTCTCCCTGATTCTGTGCTTCCCAGAAACTTTCCTTCTGCAAGACTGCAAGATCACAGTCTTTGAACAAAGCCACCACTGATTGCCTGTTCTGTTAGTTCACATCTTTTTCTACTTGTTCCCCATTTTGGTGCCAAGTAGTCACCTTTAGCTGGTGGTTCAGGTGTGGCTTTTCCAGTTTAGACAGAGGCCTGGTCAGTCTGTCAAAGCACATGTTTATGTTAAAGAATATGACTGAGATGTAGGCAACCAAAACCCTGTTTACTCAGAATTATCCCAGCAACCATCAGTCACTCTCTTGCAAATAGTTGGGACTTCCTTGGGTAAGAACCCCTTCCTGTGGTTTATTCCCTTGTAAGTGCCCTTCTGCTACATTTCTAATGAATGAATCCAAAGCTCCTTTGCTGGAATCATAGAATTGTAGAATCATTTAGGTTGGAAAAGACCCTTAAGATCATCGAGCCCAACCACAAAAAAAGTTGTAGGTTGTTTTTCCTTGTAGAGGAGAAAACGAGATTGAAGCCAGAGCTTCCACTCTCCTGTTGAGTGCTCCAGTCCACTGAGATAGCATCTACTTATTTGTGAAGGCAGCAGCCTTTCTTCCATCTATAGAAATGATGACATCTACATCCCACCCCTTTGTGTGGGATGAATTCCCTGAACAGCTCTATCTGACCCCACACATATAACCCTACTCCAACTCTGTAGGTGTAGTGTGGAGAGCAGTTGACGTACATCTTATGTCCTGGGCAATTTGGACTTTTATGGTCCACACTGGTCTTAGAGCCCTACACCTAAGCATCACATTAAGAGCAGTGGGATGTGTACTGTAAGGACACTAGCCAGAATGAGGTGAAAATGTGAAGGCTTTGGAGACTTCTCTTAGTCTTAGGTTTTAACTACGAGTTGAGAGACATGAGCAGGGAGCTGTCATGTGGAAATGGCAAGCACCTGTATCCTCTAAGCTTCTCAAGAGGCTGGAGAACTGCAACTGTGGGTGTAGTACCTAATCCCTTTGTGTGTGGAGTTCTGCTGACAGCTCTGATACTGATTCAGTCATCAGGGGACATCTTACCCAACCTCTCTGGGGCTGGCACTAATAAATTGCAGGCGGTAATAAATAATTTTCTTCACTAATAAACTGAAGACAGTAATTAGATAAACATAACCTTGTAAAATTAATTAATGCTTGTACATACTGCAAGTGTAATACGAGGATATAAAAGCTTCACATCTTGCTGATTCTTAAGTTGGGTTGAAAGGATCTTTCTAAGGGTGGATCTTCTATAGCCAAAGAGAGAAAATTAGTATTCATGGCAAGGGTAGGTATTCGTGGCTGAGCACATATGCTGCATGTCTCGTTTTTTTCCTAATGCTTGTAAGACAAATTGTGTAATTAACTTAATATGCCGATTTTATAACTCTCTTTCTGTGTACAACATTCTTCCTGATCATTTTAAGTACGGAGGTAAATTCTGTTTTAACCTGAAGAGAGAAGGAGGTGTAATAACCTTGGAGGACATCCGAGGGACCACTTGCCCTGCCCCTTCGTCGTGGATTTAGAAAGATTTCGGTTCCCCCCCCCCTTCCTTGGCCGTCTCCTTCCCCTTCCCCCCACCCCGGGAGGCTTGCAGGGGCTTCCCGC
>NW_009648954.1:41176-87231 GCF_000708025.1 Charadrius vociferus
AGGCGGGGTGCAGCCCCCTAAAATGAGGAGAGGACGTGGTGAGAGGCTGCTGGTCCGTTTCACAGCAGAGTTTGCTCCGGGTAGGGGTAATCTCTAGCGCGATGCTATAAAAAAATAAGAAGATCCGATAAAATTTTAGAGGAGGCTTGCCCGTTTGGTTTCCTTGCTATTAGGCCCACACTTTCTTTTTTTAAAAAGTGTAGTATTAGACAGCAGCAGAGTTTTAATCGTATGAGGAGGGCTGCTTATTCTGAGCCTTGGTGCTGTTTTCTATCTCTTGACTGGGAAATTACCGGGTACCCCTGCTGCCCACCCACCCACATGGCACCACAAGGATTTAACCCAAATTTTGTTACAGGATCCTGGGAGGATATCCTCGCTTTTCTAGAAACTAGAGACACGTGACCTTGTCTTGTCTTATACAGTCCTTTACAGTAATGTTGTTACTCAGAACAATTTGCTTTTACGTTTTTGCCTCGGAGCCTTTTAAGGGCATAACTAGAGAGATGAATAACTGGTGACAGACCATTATCTTGCAGTGGGGAGCAGTAAAACTAAATGGGAGTTGCTTCACCCAGAAATATTGCACTATAAATTCAGTCAAAAGATTAGTTTTGCATCTTTGTTTAGACTGAAATTTAGCTTTCTGTGAAGGTCATTATTAGGCTGGAAAAATGGACTCCAAAATCCATGTCTGCTGTAATCCTGGTTCACTTGAATTTGTATTAAAATAAGTGTAAAATTGAAATATTAGGCGATCTCGAAGGTGTAATAAAATACAAGGCCTTTCAGAAGCTTTTGATACCAAAGATCACGTTGCTTTGGCACGTTACTGTAGAGTGTAACTTTCTGTGGGTGCTAGCATTCTGGGAATCTTCATCTCCACTTGATAAGAAGCTGATGGCAGTTCAGAGATCTGCTGCTGTTTTCATTTGCATCTACTGTATCAAAAACTTCATCATTTCCTGCTTACCTGTCATGTTCTTGAATAGGAAAATGTAAGTTCTGTTCATTACTATAGAAAGTACCCATCTCCTCTTTAACGTAACTACATAGTTTTAAAATTATACTGATAGTTGCTTTAAAGAAGTTGTAAAATCTCTGTTATAATGTGGTGCTTTGTGAAAACAGTATTTTAAAACATTTCCTCTGATTTTTGGAGTGTTTGTCTAACTTAAGGTCACCATAAACTTTAGTACATAGGGGATGAGAATAGAAAATTTTTGGGGGGAGAGATGCACTCACTCAAAGGTATCTGAATTAAACATGAAGCAATAACAGATTTAGGCCAGCCTTTTACTATATTTAGAGGATGTTCGAGGATGCATCTGATACTGTAACAAAGCTGCAAATTCCTCAGTTCTGCCAATTTCGGTTTCAATTCTGATCCCTGTTAAGTTTCGTTTAAATTAGTGGTGGGGAAATGTAGTTTTAAAATGTCTTGAAGACCATGTAAGAAAAGCCTGCATAAACAAAACCCGTAGCGTGTCAGCTGGGCGAAAAAAGAAATATCTAGAGGTAGACTGCCAGAAAATGGCCTGTTAACAGAGGCACAAAGTTTGCAGCTTTGTTATAGAGGCTGCTTTTCCTGTTAAAATTCCCGTGCTTTCCCCAAAGTCAGTTCAGATCTGACGGACCTGGATCTCAGGGGAGTGGATGGATGGATGGATGGATGTGGGGGGGAGGTTGGTGAGGTGCGAGGGTGCTGGCAGGGAGAACATGGGCAATGACAGGGCAGAAGGAAGGATTGTGGCAGGGGGTACAGGTAATATGACCAAAGGCACAGAGACTGCGGTTTGGTCTGCATGGTACGGCAGAGGAACATGAATGAGTGACCAAAGTCTTCAGAAATCTCTTGGATACTGATGATTTTGAGTCCCGCGGCAGAGTATAAATCCTTGCTCCAAGAGGGTAATCTGCATTATTAGACTGTGATTGTAATAAACTTTTCAAATTTTCTTCCTTTCATTATACACAGGAAGCTCCAAATTCTGATCAATTTCCCAATCTTTTTTCCCCCATGACAACTAATTTTGATCTGTACAAGGGACAGATCATATAAATTAGGGCATAGTGAAGGAGAAAAAAAAATATTTTGAAATAGGAAAGGAAGGAGAGACCCATTTTAATTTGGTGATACTATAGATCTGAGTGGTTCATAGAAGCTGAAAGGCCAAGGATAGTAACACAGTGGGGTTGGGGAAACTCTACTGATGAGTGCTCCACTCGTCTGGGGAGTATTGCTTATCTTATTATATTGTTTGGTTTTGCTGTATTTGTAGGAAAATGTTGGGGATAATTGCTGCAGGGAATAATGTTAGTGTTGCTCTGTAGCTGCATTATTATCCCATTATTACTATTAGAAACTGTAGTATTCTTATTCCCTAAGGGTCCTGGGTCCACAAGGGAGGCTTAAGAAATGGAAGTTTGAATGTAGCAGTGCTGTCCAATGAAATTAGTGTTATCTAAGTTATTAGTGGTAGGTCACGGAAAGAGTTAGGCATCTCCAGACGTAGCTAGAAATAAGTATCATGTGAAGCATGTTCACCTCCCGGGCACAAGAGGCTGTTACATAAAGGCAGTCCGATAGCTGTTCACCTGTGTTAAGGTGAAGCTGTGCTGGACCTAACCAAAACTTGCCTCTTTGGAAGGTGAAAGGAGTGGTTCAGCGGTCGCTTTAATTTGCCATAAATGTGGGCTCCTGCCAAAGGTCAGCCTGCCTGCCTCACCTCTGGGTATGCATTCCTGATCTCTGGCTTGTGCTGGTACTGTCACTTGTGGCCAAGTGCAAATCCATTCTTGTTGTTGCTGTTGGCCTGGTTTTCAGTTGGATGAGTTCCTGGGTCTGACTCAATGCATGACTAAAAGGCACCGAGGAGTCAGCAGAGATGTGCAGTTGGGGGAAGTGCAGGCCGGTCCTCATCGTGCTCAGCAGGAGTCCCATTTGGACCAGATGAAAAAGATGACAGACCTGCAGTCTAATGAGCTTGCTCAGTGCTATGTTAACACTTCTGCATGGCTTCCAAATTGTGTTTGGCTTATATCTGGGCAATTTGGAGCATGAGGAAAGGTACCTGTCTGTCTACAGTCACCTGTGTAGATGTAGTCTTCAAGGGTCTGATGAACTGAGTGAAAGAGGAAACTTGAAGGACAAAAAGTTGTTTTACATACCTGTATTCTTGAAGGATATGGGGCCTTACTCTGGCATGCTAAAAAATTACCTGCCTCTGCTCAGGATGTAGAGCTCTGAATTTAGGTTTGGGGCCTAAATTTAGGTTTGGGCAATTCTGCCACTGACCTGATTTATGCCCTTGCCACCAATCATGTTGCTTCTAAGTCTGCCTATCCTGTATTTAAATTGCAGACTACTTCAGCTACAATCTGTCTTTTTTTGTTCTTTGTTTGCACATGGCCTGGGCTGATAAAGCCCAGATTGTTGCTGTGAGCATACCGACAACAGTAATTTCTCAGCACAGGATGGTCATAGCCATAGGGAGAGGTCATGGGGGACCATTTCCCTAGTTTGCTCTCTCTTGTGAGGTCTCCTGGACTTCCGCGAATCAGTCCCCATGGACTGCTGTGTAGTGCCACCATGGGTCACCATGCACTTGTAACATCTCAGCCCCCTTCATACACAGCCGTGTATGTATGGCAAAAGTTCAGTTTCATTTGTTATCACAGCAGAAAGTATACTACAGTGTATGCTTTGTCTTTTATTATATTTTTTCTATTCAATTTTTGGATGGTAAGCCTATAACTCATGTTTTTTTAACATCATCTGAGGTAGGCATTTTGTCTGGTTTTGGTTTGGGTTTTTTTGTTGGGTTTTTTGGTTTTTTTTTTACCGTGCATCTAAATAGTGCTTTCAGGCTTCCTTTAGAAAATGTAGTTGTCTTTGGGTGATATACAGTGCTAAAATTACAGCTAATTTGGTCTTTACACAGTGAAATAGTCAATAGTAGGATCTTGTGTGTAGGCATATAAATAACATTCTATTGGTAATTACTGGAAACTGGAAATCCTCTCTCCCTCAAATCTGGCTACATTCGTTTTTGTTTGAAGCACGAGGCATATTGAAGGTTTGGCAAAAATACCTGTAATTTGACTATAATTGTGTTCAGTTTTAAGCTTATATTATCTGTCTTTTGCAAGAGTTGCTTTTATGTGTGTTTCTCTTTGTGCGTACCTATGCTTAGGTAGTTTCAAGTGACTGGAAATTGCATAGGGCTCTGTTCTACCCATGCTCACAAAAAAAGATACCTTGTGCCACAAAAACACACTATTGTGTTTAACTCCAATGTTTACTCCTTCCTGAAAGTAGTTGTGGAGCAGTTGTGCCCATGAGAGATGCTTATTATAGGTTTTCCTTGTACTTAATTTCATTTTTAACCCTGTTATACCAGTATCCATCACCTATATCTGCTTTGAAAAGCAGTAAGTTGTCCTGTGGGGTTAACAGAACAAATGCATAACTTAATGACTGGTTAATACATGCAAGAATGGCAGGACTGGTCACAAACCTGGATGCTTACAATTTAATTTCTAAAGCTTTCTGTCAGCCTTGCCATACCCAAACACAAACCCATGTTTTATTGTGCCCAAAGTTGAGAGGCAATTTTACCATGGGGTGCTCTCTGGAAACAATTGTAATTTTTGAATCCAGGTTTGAATGGCTTGTGTCTACCTTTATAGCAAACTCAGTTTTCACCACTGTTTCTGCAATGCTGCATAAAATTGGGGCCAGCTGGATTGACAATTCCCTCTTTTGTTTTTTCCCTGAAAGCAACCATAAACCCCGTTGGTTGAAGGAAAGAAAGGTTCCCTGATTTCCTGTAAAGGATTTATTTTGCCTTAGATGGTTCAGGAGGGCCTTTTCTTATTCAGGGGATACCAAATATAATAAATACACTTTAGTGTCACAACTGTCCCTAGAATATTCCTTCAGAAACTACCTTGATGCTGTGAGTGAAATTATGAAAATGTAAATCGATTGTAATTTTGTAAACAATGCTATAGATCAACAATAAAGGAGAGATTCTTACAAAGCTATACACTTATGCTGTTGAAAGAAGTGGAAAACAGGAATAAGTGTTACATTGACATTGAGTCAATCAGACCTGTTTTGGAAGAAAATCTGAAAAGCAGAGATACTATGTAGAAAAGGTACTGGCCCTTTCGGGAGCGTAATTCCTACAATACACCTTATTAAGTCCTAAAAGAGAGGTTCTTAATTTATTCACAAAATGTGTGAGTATTAACAGAGCAAAGCAGTCTTCTAAAAGGTTCTTTGAGATGGCTGTACTGTGGAGTTAACAATGGGCTATACAGATGGGTTTGATAGTAGCCAGAGGTGGTACCTTTTAATGATTTGTTGGTGGTATATGAAATTGCCTGAGTCATCTTTATAGGTGTACTGTGATATCTCAAAAGAGAGTGACAATTGACTTTGATTAGTGGTGTGCTACGGCTGATGTAGCGTGCGGAGAAGCCTGAAGCTAGCCCTGTTGTCTTATTAGTAGTGGGTCTTTGCTCCCTAACCGCAAGTAACAATAACTTGGAGAAAGTTGTAGCTGCAGCAGTCAGCACGGTTTTGGCCAAACACACACCACTTATTTGGAAATACACTTTTCTGTTGCTGACATATGAAATATTTTTTTCCCCCCGCATTCTCTGCTTTGAGATACAATGTGAATAATTGGGCTTCTCTGAGCTTTGCTCCCTATCGCAGTATCGCTCTATGACTAATGACCCAAGGTTATTCACTATTTGTGAAAGCTGGTCTGGTTATGCAGGGTTGAAGCATCTGAGATGCTTCCTTCATCACCAAGGCCTTCAGAAATAAGAGCTTGTGCTTTCAGCAGAGGTCTGTACTGGAAGGCAGGTGTTTGTTCCTGGATTCAGCACTGGAGCGTTCGGTGATGCTCGCTCTTAGATACCCTCCTCTGGTGTGGTCAGAAGTAACACGTTCAGAAGCACCTCCCAGAAGCAAAGTGGTCATGATCTATTGTGAATAACTACAGTGCTAGACTGCCAAACCCAGGAGCTCTGCCTATCCTGTTCCTGGTTGGGACCAGCAAACACAGAGGTGGTTTTGTGGCTCCTGTCAGATGACTGCCGGGCTGGTTCACCTGTGTCAATGGCTTGCATTCGGCTGAGCTTCTGCAGTGAGGCAGAAGCAGTTTGGCGGTGGGATGAAGAACATGAGTGAGCTTTGCCGGTCCTATCCTGGTTTTGTGGCAGCCAGCGAGGCCGGCTGCTGCTGGCTTTCTTGAGTGAGGCAAGGAAAGAAGGGGAGGGGATGCTTTCCCTGCCAGTGTCCTGTGGAGCCGCTGGGACGGCAGAGCCAGGGACTGCCGCAAATCTTTTCAAAACCATCTGTTTTTACCACCTGTCATTGTTTATTCACAAAATGCAGTCTTATTGGGCATTAGTATTAAAAATCTTTAAGTATAAAAATAAATAAGTTTCTACTGAAATTCCCCCATTATATGCCTGTAGCTCAAGTAGGGGACTATAAAGTGCTCTGTTGTGATGGAGAAGGAGAGAGAGAGAGACAAAAAAAAAAGGACTTGCCAGACCAACATAAAATGCTTTCAGATGTTGTACACACTCACAGTGCTGTCAATGGGACTTATTTTTGTGATCAGCTGTTCTGAAACGGAGGGCATCATTCTGTTGAAACCTAATTTTAAGAACAATTTTGAGGGTGAAATTTTGTTACAGAAGGAGCCCTTAGCAAAAATTCTACTGCATGCACTGACATCAGCTGCTTCATTGCTTCTAGCTTTAAGTCAAGGGGAACGTCACAATCCAGGACTGCTTCTAGATTTCCTTTGGCTATTGAATTGAATGTCACTGCTGTAAAGCACCCAACTCCTTTGTCGGATGAAAAATTTTTGAAGCGACTGAGCCAGTTGGTCCTCAGGCCATTAATAAGACACCCAAACTCTCATGTATTCATATTTCTAAATTGAATGTGACAGACAGACTTATACCCTTAGTTAACCCTCGCTTCATATAACTGCAGCCTTCATATAACTGCTCTACTTCTGATCCTGCAGACTGCAAATAAACAATTTGCTTGCTTTTCTGAGAAAAGATCTGTTTATGTAAACCCAGAGCTCTGATAGCTGTGTAGTCTAAGGTTGCATGCGGTAAATTCCACTTTATTCCTGTGGCTACAGCTGGAACTTCTCAGCCTAGCTCTTTACGTGCACTATGATCCTTTCTGCAGTAACGTACGTTACTGCTTTGATGTGGTTCTGCTTGTACTTCCCTATGGAGCCCTTTGGCTTGCCATCTGCAGGAAGAAATGAAATCCCAGATCAAGGCACTACAGACATTGAATGACACTGTCTTCTACCAGTGACCTCCTTCAAGCCCTCGTTGCTTCTATCTTTATTAGATACTCCAGAGCAAACTGACTAAGCTAATAAATTCCTAGTATGGAACAAGATGTCAGTGATCCCTTCTGCACTTTTTTTTGTGCTTTTCTTTGCATCTGCATTAAACTTGATGACACTCTTGCAGAGAGGAGAGGGCAAGGAGCCCAGAGGTACCAGGATATTTATGCTATGCTCTGTTGTACGTATCAAAACAACCATCAAATCTTGCACCTAGGTGCTGTAGTCAAACCTGTCAACTCAGTGGAAGACCTTCAGCGTTCAGCAGATAACCAGTAACATTTGCCATAACACTGTCTAGCTGTAGTTTTAATTTTTCTTCATCCTTATGTTTATGTTCAGTGACTGCTGCCTTGTCCCATGCATCCTCAAAGCAGCCTGTGGGTTTCTGTTATATTCGAGTTCAAGGTTTCAGGGCATCCTAAACAATGTATTGATTTGATGGGAAATGTTGGATCTTGATGCATTTCTCCGTTAATATTTTTTTCATTTCCCCTATTTCCTAATCACTGTGTTCTCTCCCAGGCTTTTTGTTTTGTTCCTTTGCCTAGTTCTGCTGTCACTAAGCTGAGAGAGGAGATAAAAAGTGTGTGTTCATAAAGACTGATTCCATGCCTGAGATGCATCACTTCACCTTCATTTTGCCCTATCGTTAACCCTTCATTATTATGTAGCATTGGGCAAACTGCTAGCTGTGTATTAATCCCTGTGGCTCAGAAAATAATTTAACCCATCTCCACCATGTTCCAAAGCTGTCTTGTATTTACATGAAAATAAGCGTTTTAAAGGCACCTGGCTCAAATCCTGCACGTTGCTGTTTGCTACAGGATCCAAGTCAGCTGATATGAGGAGAAGCGATGTTCAGTTCCTGGTACTGGAATGCACCATCCATGGGGCATCAAGTGTTTTGGTCCAGCACTTTTTTCTGCTGAATATTTGTATTGGACCATATGCAACTGAGATGTAGGCAGTTGTTTATCTGCAGAGAGTAACACTGAATTCTCTACACTAAGGGAAAACTTATCGCTTTGGCTAGCTCAAGTTTTTTCAAGAACTGATTAGGCATTGGTTACAGCTGATGAACTCACAAAGAATTTCCAGCAGGCAAGTCAGGGGTCAGATGAAACTATATGCTTCCAAGATGGTGTGATAACATCCCATGCTTAAAGATGAGGTCTCTGGATTCTACCAACCAACCGCATGTGCAAAACTAAACTCTGATCTGATGGCAAGTCAATCACAGCATACAGATGCATTAACTGCGCATACTATATCACTTGAAGGGGGGGGGGGTCTTACTTCGCGGGTTCCTCTTGAAAACCTTTTGCCTGTTAATGTTACATTTACTGTAGCTTTGGTTTTCAAGTAAGAAATAGTTGTATTTCTTTCTGCTGGTGAATCATACACAGGCTGAAGTTGCATTAATACTGAACACATTTCTGTCATCTTTTCTGAAAGGCTAGACTTCCCCCAGACCAGGATGGTGACATATGTAGGAGGACAGGTTGCTTTGTGACTGCCTCTGCTTTGCTTTTGCAGATAAATATGTAAACTTCCAGTCTTAAAGGTTATAGGATGGCACATATAACTATCACTATTTCACCTTAAAAATTGGATGTTGAAAAATGAAAAAATGATATGCAGTGCCAGAATTTTCATTGCTGACCGTAAATTGCGTCCTTGAAGCTGGGAAGTTCTTGCCTTCTGAAGCAACATAATCTGCATTTATCAAAAACTAAGTACTCTACTTGTCACTAACATTTAATTTCCATGGCAACCTACGTAACTTGTTCTGGGAGATGAAGTAAGGTGGTCCGGACCACTTCGCAGGAACTCATCTCTGATCTAAGGTTCATGTGTTCAAAATGTTAAAACAGTCTCAATACTGTACAAGTAAAGTTATCTTTCATTAAATGACAGGGTGCCTTCAAAGAGCGTAGTTTTCTTATTTTCCACATATGCCTACACCTAATGTGACTAAGGTGATTTTGACTGTGAGCCCTTAAAGTGCCATACAAATAAAAAGTGGAATAATAGAAGTAGGTCTTGTAGCATTCCTAAATATATAGCAGGAAAACTTGTATCTTGTCTCATGGGTAACAAGAGTAAGCTAAATTTATTATGTCTGATAGTTGGAAGTAATCAAGGCAATAGGATTCTTCTTTGTGTGATGCGTGCAAATCCTCATATGTATTTTTACTCTGAACGTGTATTTTTTTTTCAGTGTGTTGTCTATATTTTCACTCTAGACTAGCATTGGCAGCATTTGGTGCTCTGTTCCATGTAGCTTTGTATAAATACCACCCCGTACTGCTGACACATTTATAAAATAAAATGGGCATGTCCTTGCATTCCTTTTTTCTCTTTTTGTCTGTCTTTCTGTCTTTGAAATTCTTATCTGCTATGTCCAACCTTGTGTCCTGTCCACGCAAAATACAGCGCCCAAAATATTCCATCTGGGATACTTTCCACGTGCACCAATAGAGGTATTGCATCTATTTGACACTTTTTTTTTTTAATTTTCAGGAAGATTAAGGCCGGGCATGCATTAAGGATAACTGTAATTCTGTAACAAAAAGGTCATACTTCATTGTCTTGTCTTTCTAAATGCCATGTTTTCCATGCTTTATGGAAATGTACCTTCTTTTCTTCAAAAAGCAAGTTCTGAAAGAATATGACTGAAAAAATAAGATAAAATATATCAGCTTTGTGTTTTCTTTGTCCTCCTACTCATAAGTTGTAAAACTACAACTGTAGAAGCCACTTTTTCATTGAGTTTTTCTTCGTTGATTAAATCATCTCTTTAATATATTGCAAATAAACATCTAGTGTAGTGTTAGCAAGGGAACATAAATTCTGATGTCTTAGGGTAAACATAAAAATTGTATGAATATATCTCCACCAGAACTGCACGATATGAGAACAAAATATGCTGGGCCACCGGTGAGGTGGTCTCTATCATCTTCAGAATGTTTTCTTCTAGAACATGTTTATTTTATTGGTATAGTCAGTCTCTTGCATCTGCACTTTGTGTTTACTCATATAGTCATTGGAGATGTGCATTTTCCTCCTAATGGTGTAGCACTAGAACTTGAAAGCAAAGGGAGCGTAGCAGAGAACATGGGTGATAATCCATGGTACAAGGTATGTGGAAATTAGGTAAACACGGTAGATTTCAAAGCAGATATAGAGGTCTGCCATGAAGACCATAGCTGAATGAAGAGGAGTAAGGTAGTGCTGTGCACTTGTGTTTTCCACTTCTCTGTTAGCTATGAAAACGAGGTTAACACAGTACGAATGCATTGTATTAACACATATGGTAGGGAGTAGTGTTTAAAACTCGTGTATGGTGGAAATGGCTTGCTTTCTTTTGTTCTAACTTAGCAGTGAGAGTTGGCAACAGCACAGTAGTGTTTGTCTGAAGACCCCTGGAAGAAGTGCCCTGAGAGAACATTTCAGTCCCCTTGTTTCTCAACTCAGAAGCAGGTAGTGACAAGTCTGCAGCAGATCGTAGGTAAATTCAGAGGAAAGGGTATATAGCAGTCTTGCACTGAGCGTTCAGGCAGGTAACCTGGCAGGTTTGTCAAGAAATCAGTGAGATCTTTAATGTCAGTGAAGGGGACTCTCACTGGGTCTTACTGGATCCCGCTTCTTCCCCTGAAGGAACCACATCCTAGCAGAATCCAAATGGAACCTAGTAATTTTAGTCCTGTCAAGCAAGTTTAAGGTCATGTGTCAGAAAGGTGAGTTAATGTATTTCTTCATTCCTTCAAGTTATTTTGGAGATACTGCTAAGGGTAGGGTCAAAAGTTTTCTCTTTGTGCTGTGGGTATTTCTCAGCGCTCTGTTCTTCTCCCTTAATCAGTATGTAGAGGACTAGTGCTCTGAAGATTTGGGTTCTCTTTTCTCCAATATCACTGGCTCCTTGTGAGAAGTACTTTTTGCTAGATGGCTGCTCATTAAGATCCAAGGGGGTAGAGCGCTTTCCTATGTTGTAAAGGCGAGGTGAGGATATATACTGTGTTCTCCAGAGCCCAAGCAGTGTGGAATTGAGTGTGCGGGCAAGAGATAACCTGTCTTGCAACGTGGCCCACAGAGCAAGAGGCATGATAAATTCCTATTCTAAATATGATTTTGTACAAAAGCAAAGATTGCCTAGAAGAACATAATTAAGCAGTGCTGCACAGGAAACAAAGAATATTTTACTCTTCAGAACTACTTAGAAAAGCTGGTTATATTCAAATCCATCAGGTTGGATGGGATTTATGCTAGAGTGCTGAAAGACATGAGTGATGCAATTGCAATTCTGTTTTCTGTGAGAAAAAGATGTCAGAGAGGTCCCTGAAGACTAGGAAAAGGCTATCATTGCATCCATCTTTAAGAACAGTAAGAAGGAGAGTTCAGGGAACTCTAGGCCTGTCAGCCTTACCACAATCCCTGGAAATATTATGTATCATTTTCTCAGGGAATTGGTTTCCAAATGTGAGAAGGATGAGAAGGTAATCAAGAACAGTTGACTCAGATGTACCAAGGGCAAGTCGTATTTGACGAACCTGAGTGCATTTTGCAATTAAATGACTAACTAGTGGGGACATCAGTGGATATAGCATTTCCTGACTTGGATTTGAGTGAGGGTTTTGTTATCGTCTCTCACTGAGGAAGCTGTGGAAGTATGGGCTGGAGATATGGATTGTTTGATGGATTGAAAATTGAGTGTATATCCAAGTCCAAAGCATCGTCTTCAATAGCTCAGTGTCTCATTAAAGACAAGTAACAAATGGCCTATGAAGGATTGGGCCAGTAGTGTTACATCTCTGTTAGTTACATAGATGTTGAGACAGAATGCACCCTGAGACAAGTCGTAGATCACATTAAATTGGCAGGAGAGAGAGTTTTATACACCAAATGGTAGAAATTGAATTCAGCTGGACCTTGAGAAACCTGAGCTCCGGCCAACAGAAACCTCACAAAGTTCAGTGAGAAAAATCCTGAAGTTCTGTGCCTGTGCAGATTAACTCTACAGGCTGGGAAACAACTGGCTGAACAGAACATCTGTGGGAAAGCAATAGGATGTTATGGTTGCTGCCAAGTTGAAAATGAGCCGGTGATACATTTTCATTGCAAGTAAGGCAAACAGCATAGTGGTCTCCATTAAAAGTATGGCCAGCAGATTAGGGGAAGTTATTATCTTACTCAGCACTGTTGAGTACTGTGGTTCTCCAGTCAGTTTTGAGGTTCCTCAGATGAAAAGGACAGTGTTTAAAAAATGGAGAGAGGATGCAGCACAGGACTACTCAGGTGATTTGAGCCATGGGACCTATACGCTGTGAGGAGAGGTTGAGGTTGGGCTGGTTTAGTCTGGGCAAAAAAAAAAGAAGCTAAAGGGCAGTCTCGTAGAAGCCTGTAACTGCTTGAAGAAGAGTTACAGTGACTATGGAGCTGAACTCGTATTAGTGACAGACCATAAAAACAAGGGGTGACTGTCATAAGTTGCAGCTTGAGAAGTTCAGACTGGCCATTAGGAAAAAATATTTTTTCACTGGGGAGTACCACAGGACTTCATGTCACCCAGAGAGGTGGTGGAATCTTTCCTTGGAGATTGTCAAGACTCAGCTGGACCAAGGTGTGGATTATCTGATTTAGCATTGGTGACGGTCCCTCTTCAAGCAGAAGGTTGAGCTGGTGAACTACAGAGGTCCCTTCCAACCAGCTTTTCTGTGATTCTAACTTCAAAGGGCTTCACGTGCAATGTGAAGGAAGAATTTTGTAAGGTTGTGACATTTGTATGCCCACAATGGTGCATCTGGAATGGTGGACAACGGAAGCCCCTCTTCTGCAGGGATTTCCTCCCTACCATCAACTTCAGTTGTATGCAGGTACAAGGCATCTTTAACTCTATATGATATTGTGTGCTTTTTTATTGCTTATCCATTTCTGAATTTTCCGCTCTTTTGACGGAAAACCACAATGTTCACATGACCATGGGAATCCAAGTAATTTATATTTCAGTTGAATTAAGATTGTTTATTATGAATTACATCTATTTTAGCCATTCCTTCTCTCTTCCTCGGTGTGCTAGGAGCTGTAGAAATGTAGAGAAATCTGTTGCTCTAACTAATTTGTCAAAAATAAGAAAGAGAGAAAGAGACGTGAGAAGATCAGCTGTCAGGATTGTAATAGATCTGTTTTCACACATTAGTGTTGATGATTGTTTTCAATTGGGTTGATTCCTTTTTTTAAATCTTGACTGCAATTATGAGCGCTGCAAGATTTAATTGAAGGAGACAACTCATGGAAAGGGGAAAAATAGTCAACTAAAAGCTAGGATAATTGGGAGTATGATTTTATCAATAATCCCAAGGTAGGAGTGGAGACAGACAGAATGGGGTCAACCTTTGCACAAGAAAGAAAGAAACACCCAAAGTCCCAGTTCCCCAAACCCACAGCCAAAGTCCCATTGCTGGAAGCTTGTGGGTGGGAATGTCACAAAGTGTGTCCTGGGTGCCAGCCCTCCCTTGGGGCTGGCCAGGAAAAGGTATTGCAGTCGTATGTTGGTCATCCTTTGTGGTTTATCTGCCTCCCAGATTAACACCAATGCCAGCTGCATGAGGGGTAGGGCCATGCAAATGTGGCTATATCACTTCAGGGCTGATTCCAGTCCCAAACCAGTTTTATTTCTTTCACTTCATGCCTGAGCCAAGAAACCCTGCAGACCTGAGATTGTTGGGAGTCAAATCAGTTTAAGGGGTATCAGATCTCATTTAGGTTGCTCATGATTACATAGAGAACAGGAAAAAAACCAACCAAACAACCAACCAAACCCAAAACATTTTATGTTCTGAATCCAGGAGGAGTCATCTTGGGAAAGCCTGGATTTAAACTCTTGACTTTAGCTGATGTAAGCTGCTTCAAGGAACAACACTCAAGTAACTACAACAAACAAAACCTTACTTAATGTGCAGTCATGGTCTTTCATTTCCTTGTTCAGTGTGTTTCTGTGAAATACTTTTCCAAACTATGCCTATGTGATTAAAATAGGCACTGCTATTGATTTACTGCACCCTTTTCTGCTAGACTGCTATACTATAAAAAATGATGATATGTAGAAATAATGCTCTGAGTAGATGTGGATTTCCTTCCTGTGGTTGGTATTGCTATAGCAACACTTCCCTCCAAACCATTACTGTAATTACAAATGTTGCTATTGATCCTATATGTGGTAAATTATATCTGTATTTAAGAAGAAACTGAACACCAAAATGTCAAATGAAATAAATATTTGCTTTTTGTATTCAACCCCTCACAAACCTTGGTTTTTTAATATCAACAAAGTAATTTTATTTTTAGGAAATTTTCTTTATCAGTTTTTCAGGAAGTTATTGGTGAATGTCAACAGAGTTTTCACTCTCAGGATTTAATACGTTTGTTACAGCTTAGTTTAAGCATCAGCATTCGCTGCAGCAGTTTTATTGGAAAGATTTTTGGTAGGAATATCTCTGCCTTTGCTGGATACATTTTCACAAGAGGATAATTAAGACCTAGTCTAGAACTCTGAGGAGACAAATCTGAAAAAAAAGGAAATAATTTACATGTGGAATACCTTGAAAGTATATTTGAAAAAAAAAAAAAATGTTCCTGACAGACATTTCTTGTGTAAACTTAAATCTCACCGTTCATGTAATAGGATGATGTGTATGTTCTTATTTGTTTTCAATCCAGCAGTAGAAACAGCAACCAGGGAGTAAGTGTGTGCAGAAGAGCTGTCTAAATAGAGAATGTGGGAAGCAAATTGGCACCAAGAGGTTAGATTTGTTCTGGAGATCTTCACCAGGGCTTCCAGGTGTATATTTTAGGCCTAGGCAGTGAGAACTTCGCTGAGAAATGTCTGGTTTCTTGTGAGCTTCAGTGTTGCAGAGGCAGTACAAGTAGTGCAATGAAACAACCCTCTTACGAAGAACATGTTATCAGCTTTCCGTTTCAGATAAACCATGCCACAGAGGCACTCTGGTTTCCATGCAGATGCATCTCTTCAACCATGGCCAGTGCTAGCCCAAAAGCAGCTTTGCAGTTTTCCCCTACAGCCTGAGCCAAAAGCTTTCTGCCAGCTGAGGAGTTTCCATACTAGGAGGCAGGAGAACAGAGGGGATGGGGGACAAAATGCTGAAGATCTCCAGTCATTTTGTATTGATCTACATGTTGTCAGCCTGTAGTGGGGACTAGTAAGTTCAACCAGCAAAATTCAGGCTGTTCTGCAGTGTGGTCAGGGTCCTGGGGACTGTAATTATGTGGGGCTATATCTGGTCTGGCTCTACATCCAGGCAAGTGTCTTTCAGTAAATCCGAGCTGGGAGCAGCTCAGTCATTTCAGCAGGTAGCAGCCTGTGTTTGGCTGGGTTTGCTAGTTCATCTGTGCTGCCTCTTCTGATGTTTGCCTGACTGTGCACTGTTGTCCCTAATATGCCTCTTACCTGTCTTCTTGGATATGCTGCCTGAAAGGGAATTATATTTGACTGGAGTCAGCAAATCTGAATTTCGTTGTTCGACTATGTGTATAAACCCCCAATCCCTTAGAAATTAGTATATATGTATTAGTATATATAAACCTAATTCTGATGAAACCCCGTACATTATGCAAGAGCATTTATGAAATGAACTTAAAAAATAGGGAGTGACAGCAGCTAAGGTAGGAGTGCAATAGCACGTAGTCACAATTTGACCTAGAAGGTGAGGGGTCATTGTTACAAAAACAAATGCATAAACTTGTTTGAGGCTTTGTAGTTCTCTTTTTGAACTCATTGGATATGATCTTGTATTTCTTCAAACCTCTGAGCAGCCCAGACAGTAAATCCCAGCTGGGTTTGCAGTAGCAAATGATAGGTGCCTAGCTTCGAAATAAATCGTAACATTATCTGGATTTTATGCTTGTCTTTATCTTGTAATATGGGGCTTGTTGGTTTGGGCTGTTTTAAATTCCACTTTGTGCTTAGACTTTGGACTGGGTTTTATTTGAAAGATTCAAGGCTTTCAAGCTGGGACATGCATACAGTTTACTGAAGGATCTTTGTCTACGTAGTATAGGTAAGAAGAAGTGTTCCTGTACCCCTTGTACCAAAGCGACACTGTTAATATGGTTCCATCCCTCTCTCTTTTCAATGAGTCACTGAGAACACACTCACGTAAATCTCAGGCTGCAACTTCATTGCTTCTCTCTTGAAATTGCCGATGCAGAAGAGCCCCAGTAATACATTGCTCTCGATGTGCTTGGCATCCTAGACCATAAGAAAGACAGAGAGTGTTATGCCATGAAAACATGTAGAGTAGAAATAAAAACGCTTGTGTCTCTGGAGAGAAGGAGAGGGCATGAAGCATATGGCTAACGCTTTATCATCAGGGAGAATCACATTGCACAGATGGTTTTTTTGAACCTGAAAATGTTTTAAGTGGAGCTGGTTGCTGCGTGATGAGGAGCAGCACTGTGTGGACATCTAAGAGTCATCAGAAACACACCAGTGTCACTAAATCTTGTAGTTACACTGGTTACAAGCTAGTTATCACCGGAGTCAGCATGGACTTTATACATACAGTAAGCATACAGTCAGTTCCATATTTGGAACAATGTTCATAATGGAAATTTTATATAAACACCAGCATGGGATTACAAAGTATAACATGGCGTTTGTAGGCAAAACTTTTGATGTGCAAAAACATACCTAAAAGTGGGTCCCAAAGGCAGTGAGCCACTTATCACACAGGTCTGCCAAGTCTTGTGCTTTATGTGTAATACTCAGTCTGTTGGTCTCTGTTTCCTAAAATTCTGTATTTGTGGCTACACCTGATGGCGGGAGTTGGTGGAGCTGGAGAGGTACCACGACACTGGCCTGTGCTGCAAGCCAGGTTTTGCCTCCCGGCAAAGCCTACCTATTTGATGTTGGGCATTGAACATTCCCTTTCTTTGTGATCTGAAACCTTAATGCATGCACCACACGACCCTGATGTATTGCATCTTTTTTCTATGCTAGTGCAGAGTCTGTCGTTGACACTGGTGCTCGAATAACCTGGATCATGTCATGTGATATTTTGTTATTATTTTTAGGAGTAATAGATTAGATTTTTTAGTGGTGATAAAGTTCAGCTGAATGAATGATGTGCATTGATTTATGGTGATTGAAGATTTTTTGTTTATTTTTTTCATGTGGTTAAAAAAGGTGTTTAAGGAAACTACAGTTGCAGAGAGCTTGATAACCAGGCTCCAGAAGTCTTTTTTTGTGCAACAGTGCAGGATGATTCAGGGAAACAAACAAGTGTAAATGTTTGTTCTGATTTCCTGCAAGAGAATACAGTATTTCTATCTTCAATATCATGACTATGGCAATGTTCTTTCTAAGACCTTAGCTCGTACTTCAGAAGATAGGGCTATATAGGTAACTTTTGCTCTGCTCGCCACCTTTCTTGGTCTTGAATTCTGACCTTGTCAAGTGGATTGTTTTCATAACTGCTAAGCAACAGCAAAAACCCAAACTACAAAGCATTATTAGACTGGCAATCTGCATTTCTGTGTCCTCCTACCATGAAATGGAGTCAGTCTGTACACTGCAAGTGCAACAAACTGCAGAAACATAATTTGGCAAAGTTTGAAGGCAAAACTTTGTTTGGTTTTCTTTATTAGAGTCTACTGTCTTATTAAATCTCATAACTGTGAAGTCAGTTGGCTTGTTTTTATGACCCTAAATAATCCGAAACATCAGTAAAGGGAGTGTACTGTCCTACCTGTTAGTTAAATGGGTAGATTCAATACCTCAAAACTGCTTTGCATTTCCTCCGAATGCCAGTAGGTAATAGTTCCGGTGTACTGCAAACTGGAAGGGGGAAATGCATTACAATGTGATTGTATTAAGTGACTCAAGTAATTTTTTTTTTTTTTTATTCAGGTTGTAGTAGCTTAGGGGTTTTTTTTAAGTTGTTGAAAATGCTTCATTTTCTAGGTTAAAGAAGTGTATAAAATGCTGTGTAAATACAACTGGGCACTAAACTGTCACTTTTCTTTTTAAATTTCTCCACTGTAAATTTTGCTTTGTTTAATGAAGCCTATAAAACAAGTAGATGAGTTGGGAGCACATAACCTTGGAACCCTTCCTCTGTGCCTGACTCATAGACACTTTGATTTAGCTTCAGGGGTGAGTCTCCTTGGATTCTGTTATCCTCAAGTGACATCAGTTTTGCCAGGCTTGGCTATTCAGGAAACATAAATCATGTCCTCAGAAACCATGAGAAAGTATTGAATAAGAAAACAATAGGAGAAATGAGCAAAACTGTTAGAATTCATGGTCTTCTCACTGCAGTAATCGAGGCTATAAAAGCAGACTTCACATGTAATCAGGGAGTCCAGGAACTGGCTATTCAACAAAAACACTATTGCAAGGATTATTCTAGTATTACTAAGGACAGGAATACTGTAATATGAGCATAGTCCTTAACAGATGCTTAGCTATAGCTAAAAACTATCTATGTTGTGTTGGATGATGTCTTCTGGTTCTTAAATATTGTGCAACTTTATCGGTGCATAAGCTGTCAATTCATTTTGCCTATAAGCAAAGCAAAGTTTGGGTTTTGTTTTGTTGGTTTTTTTTTTTAATTTAGCTGAGGGAAGAAGCCAATGAAGTCATGTAACAATTAATTTATTGCGAAAATTGTTCTGCTATGGGTACAAAACATGCCAAAAAATGTAGTTTATTTAATCTTCCTTGGTGCAAAATACAATCAGAGCCGATTAAAGAAGATCATGACAAGGGACAGCTGAACTCTGTATAGCTTTCATTTTGATCTTTGTGGTTTGTTTGGTTTGGGGAAACTTAAGCACCTTGTTCCCTTTGAGCACAGTGTACTTTGCCTTGTTGGTGTTAGCTCAAAGCTAATACTGTAAATAACACTGCATTTTTGGTGGTGTGCAGTCAAGGGCTCTTTTGCACCCTAGACTTAGAAGTAGAAGGGGATGAGAAGAGCTAGTTGTTGCCAACTGGTTCACGCATGAGCAAGAATCTTAATTTCTTAGTTCTCTTGCAATCCCTTGTTTTCTTCATTTTTCATTTTAAGCTTGTCTTTTGAATGTTGCCAAAGATGGAAAGGGAAATTTTAACAAGTTTTACTCAGCCTCATGTGAAAATCACCTGTAAACTTCAGATTTAAGAAGTATAGGTCTGAACACTTTTTAGCAAATTTGGTGGTGGGTAGTTAACATTTCAAAACAGATTAACTTTATGTGGCTTCTAGTGTGAGATTGTAGGCATTGTGCAATTTAATTTTCCAATAAACACCATTCAGCTGCTGCTGATTTCATTGTATCTTACAGCTCCTCAAATCATGTGTTTCAACACAGTCGTGGTGAAATTTAAAGTTAGGGTATAGCAATCCTACCTGTAAGCACCTCCTGAGGGGTTTGTTTTGTTGGTGGGTTGTTTTTTTTTTGAGAAGTGAATGTTTATTCTCTCTGTTCCAAGAATTTCCACATCTATTATGTGGTGTTTTGATTTACAAAACAATTTATTTGCATTTTCTTTTTCATTAAAAAATTTATTGAGTGTAATGGTGTTTAGTTTCAAATTTGTACTGGCATATAGCAATGTAATCTTTGTTTTGACTATTTCCCGCAGCCCAAGTGAAATAAAATGTTTTGGAACATCTTGCTTTTGCTGTCTGACGAGTTTCCTCTAAGAGAAAGCATACAGGCATTTGTCATCAGGAAAAGAAAGGTCTACAGGAGGGAATGCACAACAATCATCTAGAGGGTCAACATATTTTTTTTCACGCAGACTTGTGCGGGTACCTGTGGTCTATATCTGATTGCAAAGTGCAAAGATGCTCAAGTTCATTTAAAATGTGAATTATCATAGGAGTTAAATACAGCGTTGTATTTTATTTATTAATATTTTATGTTTAATCATCTTGGGTTTTTGAATATTCTGTGTCTTCTGTCTACACCTGTGCTTCATATTCAGGTGAAGTCCTGTTGTCTAAACAGGAACATATCATTCTATATCTCTTTGAAGTGATAACCTTTTAGAACATTATAATTTGTTTCCATTTGAAAGTTGTGCTTCAGATACTGTCCTGAACAGGAACACTTTCCAAAATAATGGATTTAATGAGGTCATCCTGACATATTCCTTGCTATGTTATGGCACATGTTATGTCCTTGGAATTCTCATACTAGCTCACTCATTCTGGAAGCCTAGCAATGATTTTTCAGATAAAAGGCAAATGAAATGAAACCAATTTGTAGTTTGTGAAGTGTAGTCAAGCAAAAAGAAAATATATGCCATATATGGCCCAAATGCAGTATTTGGGGCATACTGCTTTGTCCCTCTTTTTTATATTGTCCCTCTTTTTTATATGCCATTCATATATGGCATATATGAATTGCCTTTTTGTTTTCCCCCTCATCTTTTGCTTGTGTGAGCTTTTATTAGTGCCGACCTTAGAAGCTCAAGATAGACTTGGAAACATCCTTCCACTTCAAGCCTCAATGCCTTCATCAGCCTTCCTGAGATAAGCTTGCTGCTGCTGCTGTGTTCTGCCAGTGGAAACAGAGTTAACCTTATAATAAGGCTTTTCTGTTTTGGTTTGGTTTTACTCCCATAAGTGGCATGCTGTTATGTAGGGTACAGTCTATAGCATGCTTGAGTTACTTACAGTGCTTGATTTGTTAACCTGGCAATTGGGAAGTTTGGAAGACTTCTCAAAAAAGTTATTGTAGAGGAAATATATATGCATAATTTCGAGTCCTTTAATTTTGGTCAACAATATGCCTAAATAAAGCCACAAAACAAAACCTGTGTTTCACTCCAGGAAGTGATACATATTGTACCCTAAAATTCAGAAGACAGTTTAATTAATTACAAAATTATGTATCTTGGGTGAGTCTATGCTGAACCATTGACTCTTCTACCTGGAATTGTGGCAGCACTAATTTCCACTTGACTGTCCTTGCAAATTTTCAATTGAGCCTAGTTTCAGATGTGGTTTGTGTTGGTGGTTTTTTTTTTTGGTTTTTTTTTCCTTGACAAGCAGTGCATTAAAGCAAACCCACTTTTATCCCAGTCTTACGCATACATACAAAACATGCTTCAGTGTGATCCGAGTCAAACAGATGCTTGACAACAGAGAGGAAAATTTTGCACTGTGCTTGTTGAGTTAGTAAATTTTAGGGTGCCATAGATGGTGTTGTGGAATGGGTGTTAAAAGCAACCAGCTTCCACTGAGCATTTCCCTCCAAGGCAAAAGTCAAGGGACTGCAAGAAGATGCCTTCCAGTTGATCAGAGCCCTAAAAACTCTACCAGATCATGAGTCGCTCTTCTCTTAGGTCACAGCAGGTCTTTGCAGCTATTTAAGGACACAGCTCTTAAACAAGAGAGGAACTGGAAGCGTCGAGAGCATCAGTCGTGCTCCTGTCGGCAGCAGCTTCTGTCGCCGAGTGCTGGAGGCTGAGGCTCCCGAGGTTGGCAGGAAGCAGAGCACGCTTGAAGGAGCTGCCCATGCCAAGAAGTGATTCTTTCTTTTGAGGTTTGGCTAGAAATGCAACTCCTGGAGGGCAGTTCTGCTGACACGGCGAATACCAAACTGCTATTCCAAGCTGAACAGCTGATATAAATTGAAGAAGAGAGTGCAGCGCTTTGCAAAATCCATGTGCTTAGCTCTCAAAGCTGTTTTTGAGAAGATAAGAAAACAAAGACTGAAGATGCCACTTCCACTAAGCTGTACGTCTGTATCTTTTAGACTTAAAACTTCACTAGACTATAAAAGGCCCAGAAGACCTAGTAAATGTGCATTTGGAAATTTGAAAGGGCAGCAGCCTCTCCACAATTCCAAACTGGGTGTGAAGCTGAGCACTTCTGCATTATTTCTGTGATTAATGAGAACAGCTAAAACCTAGTAACATTATGGAACATTGTCATATCTCTCACGGGCTTCCTTTCACATAACTGAACAGTTTTTTACAGCTACCTTTAAAAACTGATTTCACAAGTTGGCCTCTGAGTAGAAATAGAAAAGTTAGGATTTGTATTTTACTACTTCTAAGTGGAACTGTGCAGAAAGAAAAATTCCTTAGGAAGGTCAGTTTTCAGTTTGGCTTGAAGAGAATATAGTAACTTGCTTTGTCATGCTGTCTTTCTGATTTTTAACTCTGAACAATTTCTGAATATGCAAACGTCAGATGATTCCTTTTCATATGTTTCATTTGACCAAGACCTGGTCCCCGTAAGTGCCAGGGAGAATCAAAACAACTATCTTAACTTCAAACTCAAAATGGTGCCTTTGAAACTATTTTGGCATTTGGCCACTCACCAAGATGCTGTGTTTTACAGCCTAAGCCAACACGTTTACATATATGGCAAAAGATCTGATAATCAGATCTAGTTGGAAAAATTCCAATAAAATAAGTTTTGCAAATTGTCTGCTCCGGCACATTTCTGCCTGCCTCCAAAGGATCTGCAACACCTGAACGTTGTTGCTCTGTGGGCAGTGCTGGCATTGTATGCCCTGAGGAACTAGGATATTTGTCATAGAAAGGGAAAGGGACAAAACTCTGGGAGCCACAGCTCACAGGGACTCAGCCCTCAAATCTGCAAGCATCTCCCCAACCTGGAGTGATGGAGCAGAGAGCTTTGGGGGTCCTTGCTGTGGATCCTTAACGTGCATATTAAGACATTTGAGGGTTTTTCTTGGGGGGGGGCAGACTGGGTCTCTAACTGAAATTGCAGGTGTTTAGCATAATTTGAAAAGGTTTTTTGTTGTTATTGTCCAGTCTTTTAAATTTTATTTCAAAGGGTTGTAAGGATTGTTTTGCTCCTGGCATCACGTGTTAGTCTTCCTGAATGGGCACTGCAGCCGAGAGCTGCCGGGGGTTCCCTACGTTGTGCTGTAGATATACAGTAGCATTAAGGAACAGAGTTTAGCGCTTGCATTTTTGAATACAAATACTGATAAAAATAGTAATTACAGATAATTAGAAAAGAAAAGTCTTTGCCTAGGAATTACTGACTATCCGCCTACAGGAGCACAGTAATGCAGCAAACTAGCACTGAGTAGAGTATGACCGTGTGATGTATATGTGCTCCTGCATGTATACTAAACATCTCTTTCCTGATTTGTGTAACTTCTATCAGAGAATAGAAGGTGGGGTTTTTTTTACAGCGCTACAAGGTTTGTTGGAACTCTTGCTTTTAACTCTAAACATTTTTGGGTCAGTCGAACAGTTTAACAACTGTTAAACTGTATTAGTGGTTATTAGAATTAGGGAGAAATGTACCACTTAACTGCAGTGCAAGCATGACTGTATATTCAGGCTGACTTATTACTTTTGTCTGGGTTTAGCGATGATCATGAAATTTGGGGCATACTGCTTTGTCCCTCTTATTTAAAAATCCTGATAAAACTTCAGTTGTCCTGTTACCCTCCCACACATTTTGCTCTCTAGCAGGTCTCAGGGGTGGAAATGTACTTGTTACAAGAGTCAAAGGTAAATAAACTAGGAAGGATGTATGCAAATTTTTTCATTTGGGTATATTTCATATTTGTTATATGACTTGTGTTTGCCGAGATCTTTTTTTTCTAATGAAGGGATATTTTTGTACTGCTGAGCATAAGAGATGGTCAACAAGAATGTCCTCTTTTACTGGCTTTTGAAGAATTCTCACCATAGAAAGGAGAAGGAAAGAAGGAATATCCTACTTTTTTTTTTGCCCCAAGCATTATGCAGTAAGAATTGCCTCGGCTTCTGCCAAGCATTGTATTTTACCTTTATGGTGAAAAGCAGTAGTTCTTAGTGGGTATGCAGCATCCCAGCATGATGGGCTCAACAGAAGCAAACCACATGTGGCAATAGGAACACCGTGAGTACTTCATCTTTTGTCTTAGTGATGGTAATATATCAAGGTTATTGTGACCTCCCTCTTAGAGACCCTGAAATTATTAGAGTGTTTAATTTAGTGGTAGCTGGGTTTTTTTTTTTCACCTTGGACTCTTGTTTTATTTTATTTCTCTTTAAACTGTGCACCTACCAAAATAGTAGAATTAGAATATTTTCACTTGTATTTATTAATAATTACTGCCACAAAAACTTCAGGAGGGATATGTTTAGATAGCGTATGTAGGAGTGATAACATGAGAGCAATCTTGAATTACAACATCAAACCTGAGGGCAAAGACATGGGAAGTTCAAATAAGTGCCAGGACTTGTCATCTACTCAATTTTCTGGCTGTTTTACATGTTTCATGTTGCCCCAAGCTAGGATGATGTGGAAAAGAGCAGAAGGTACTGGCATCTATAAAATCTTCAGACTGGTACCTGATGTTCCTCTCCCTACCTTCCAATCTCAACACCTAGTGTGGTGCGCAGTATGAAGCCACTCCTTTCTCAAGCAGTAAATTGATCAAATTGGCATAAGCAGTGCTTCTGAACCTTTTTTGATTTGTGAAAATTAAAATATATACATCTCTATATATTCTTTCCACCTCTAGATTTTGGCAGTCATTCATAGAACCACTTAGTAGTCGTCTTTGGCCACAGCCTAGGGCATCTGGATCACTGGCAGAAAACCAGGAAAGAGATGTCGTGAAAGAAGAGTGTTAATTTGATAGTGTCAAACTGAGAACATCTTTATTATAAGGTATGCAAAGAGTTATTTCCAGCAGAGAAGACTGACCAACTGCTCCTTTTCTGGCTTGTCCTTCAGAGCCACTGATTTAGCAGATCAAAGGCTACTGCCTAGAGTTTTGTTGTCATTGAAGTGCAGGATGTGCATGTAACAAATCAGGTTTCTGGAGATGGTAAGAAATGAACAGTTTCAGTCACCTATCATTGTCTGCCCACCAGCTGGAAGGAAATATGAATGATTGCTTTTTTAAACTTGAGACCTAAGCTTCAGGACTATTCGCTGGAGTACCTCTGTGAAAGATGAAACCTAAAAAGCAGCCAGGCAGGGACAGCTGGAGGCATTTGTTGGATGCTGCTTTAAGATGTTTCATAGCAATGCCATAGAAGAGTGGGAGGCTTAATTAGAAGTTGTTAACAAGTCGTAAATCTTTCTTAAAAATAACTCTTAATGTGACTTCCTAATTCTGCCTCTCCAGGTACAAGAAGTAGAAGCGTTTCATGGTATCTGAGAAATCAAAGGAATCCTGCTGTGATTGGCTTTTTATGTAATGCCATATTTTTCATAAATGAGATTTACAGAAAGCTTTTCCTTTGCTCCCCTCCCCCAATGTCCTAAAATAAGTGGAAGCCTATGTATTGTAGATCGCTGGCTTGTGGCTCTTTTTTTTTTTTGAATAGCAGATACTTAAATACGTTTTTCACTTCTATACATGTGTCCCTGCTCACAAAAGAAAATTAGAAATAGATGGTATTTACAGGTATGATTTTTTTTTTTCTAGGTAGCTCTTATAAAAGTTCATGTGATACTGTGTGACACTGGCTGTGCCAAATAGGTACACACAATTAATTACAAAAACTGCCATACAGGAATCATTGTTTTTGCTGTAAGGTGTTACGTAGAGCTAATTGGAATATATTTCCTTCCAGATACGCATATTTTCACTGTCAGAACATCCTTCTAGCTACTGCTTTAAACAGTTGGGCTCTTCTGGTCAAGAACTGTCTTGTTTTATGTCGGTGCAGACTTAAGTGATGGGTTCTGGGCCCATGGCTGCAACTTTTCAAATCAGCTTTCTGCACCAAGCAGATAAACTTTATAAGACAGGTTAACAGAATGAAAAATACTGTTTTTCTGAAGAAAAACAGATTTTAATTTTCTGCCAGTCATAATGTCATCTTCTTGTTTTTTGGATTTGTGTGGATTCTTAGCTGGGCTGAGAGCTTCACCTTTTCACCTCTGGAAGTCATAGTTTCATTCCTGTAAATATGTCCATAAAGAAATCACAGTCCTAAATCCTCTTGATTCATAGTTACCTCTATTTGTTAGGTACTGAAGCCCAAAAGCACACAGAATACCAAACTGTTAGAAGGGAGGCTTCTTAAATCACTGAAAAAATTACTAGCACCAAAGTTGGAGTTTTAAGTTGTTTCTGTTTCCTCCAAGAAGAGGCTACAAGTTAAAGGTCTTACTTGGGAAAAAGCATATTTATGGTTAACGACCACTGTGTGCGCTTAGCTGTCAAATCTTTCCATTGTTTTCTTTATCCTTTTTTTCTTAAAATACTGGTAGATATGTGTTTGTATAAAAGTTCTGCCTGCCTACTATTTTTCATCTTCCTTTCCCACCTGATCGATCTACTATTAAGACTGTAATTAAGAATTAAGGTTGCGGGGGGTGTAAAGTGAGGGAGGGACTATGCATCTTGTATCAGATATCTGTAATATATTCTTCAAGCCATTTTTCCTCCTGCTGTCAGACAACAGCAAAACCAAAGTGATAAACCCTTCATCTTGTCATCCTCCACCCTTCCATACACATCACTCTTTGTTATGCATGGTCTTACTGCTCTATCTCCTGATCAACCGCTATCATCACACCCATCGTATCAGCCTCAAAATGGTGATCTGCAGCTTTGATGTGGTCACACTGCACACTGGTTGCTTGCATCTTTCCGTGGCACAATGCCTTCCTTTTGCAAAGTGCATGACAGGGGGTCATGCTGCAGTACAGAGGCATTGTTGAAGGTAATAGCTGTACCTTGAAGCAAGAGCTAAAGCCACCTCAAGGTGGCTCTTGTAACAGCCTCATATGATGGAGTGGTGTGTTGTACTGCTTTTCCACGAAGGGAGAAAGTGATCTAAATGTAGCTGTCGGGAAGCAACTGCTTATCCTTGCACCCCAGCAAGACAAAGCTATCGTAACTGGGCTGTGTTATATAACCTCTACATTACAAAGACACTGATGCATGGAGTCAGTCCACCCATCTTGGGATTGCTTGGAAAAAAATTGCCTTTCTGTCTATCTACTCTCTGTGGGTGCAGCAGCACACACCCATGATAAGGCCAAGTTCCTAACATAATGTGGGGCACTTGTGAAACACTGGAGGATGTAACAAATACTGTAAGATACGTGCAGACCAAACAAGTTTCGTACACTGTGTTTGAGCTCTGGAGTAGCATCTGTGCCTCACTAGTATTTTTCAGGGCAGTGCCACAATCATTCACTTGCTCCGTGTTTCCACATGCCATGTGAAGGGTTCACCCTGGTCTGGTATTTTTTCACCAGCTGTGTTTCAGGCATGATGACATGGTGAAGCAATGCAACTAAGGAACCTGCTTCCAGCATTTTCTTCCTGCAGCCTCCTGTCATAATGCTTCTCTTGTTACCTTACCTAGGTTGTGGAGACCTGTATGCCAAGTGGGGAAAACATTGCTGGGAGACTTGTATTCTGATGGTCTGTAGCCAGCCAACCACTTTGCTAAGTGGATGCTTCCCGGTTGGGAGGAGGTACTTCATCTTTCAGCAGTCTTGTCAGTGAAAGATACACCAAAAATGGGTTTCTCCTCTCATGTGCTAAGCCACGGGCTGTAGGGTACAAGCCAAAATGAGTGTCTATGGATGTAATGCTTTATCTTGTTCCAGTGGAGATGAGTCTCTTCCTCCTTTTCTCTGATTATTACCTGAGAAAGCCGGTTATGTTCTGTTCTTAACTGGTTCAGTTTCTGTCCCTCTTTGTTTTCCCTCTACCTGCTGTCTTTGCTCTTTTCTCTCTCCATTCTTTTCGCATCTAGCAGGCATAATTGCCATCACTGCCATTTCTTTGCTGAAGGCCTTGAGACTACTGCCTTGGCTAATAAAGCCTGACAAACATGGCCAAGACCACCTGGAGCCTCTTAGGTGGCTATGCGCTGGGCTTCCCTGCCTCCCTGCTTTTGGGAGCACACCACAGAGGTGTTTGCATAAGGTCAGCAGAGGTCCTTCTGGATGGGAGTCTGCTGCACACCATACTGGGAGCATCCTTGTGTGGCATGAGTGAGGCTCTCTTTACCCATGGAGACCATCTAGTCTGAGCAACAGTACTCATAAAACTAAAGTAATGTCACCAGTCATTCTTGGCATGTTGTTGGAGGGGCTGGGTGATGGGGGTAGGTGTAAAAATGATGCCAGTAAAGTTGGGTGCTACTGATGGCAGTTTAGTCACCATGTAAATACCAGTAAAGGGTCAGAGAATCCTACAACTGTGTGTGGTTAGCGTTCTCTTTATAGATCAGTCATTTCAGAGGCGATCAGCACCATCAGGAATGCTAAGAAGGAAAGGTTTTTGGATTTCAGATAATTGAGCATGAGGCGTAACAGACAAGGAAGGTTCAGGTGAGCTGTGCCATCATGGCTTTCACATCAGACCAGCAAAGCACGCAGCTGGCTGTACCAGAGCAGAAGACTGCCCGTAGCCAACTGTCCAACAGGAGTTACAGAGCACTGATGCCTGTTAATAATATTTAAGGATAATATACTTGAGTCAGATTAGCAGACCTTTACTTTTTCATTAAAGTTGTTGCATCTTTGGAGTCTCCACGATCTTAAAATAGAGTTGAAGGTATATACATAATATAAACCCATTATTCCAAGAAGCTAAAATAGCAGAAGCAATAGTATACAGTTTTTAGATTTTCTATTGTCTAAAGGAATGTTTCATTAACACAGGAGATAAAGAAAGGGAGAGCCTCTGCTGTTAATAGCATTTTGCAAAGATTGCAGCTCATTATAGCATGTCTATTAAATGTCCTCCACCTTGCTCTACCAAAATACTTGCATTGGCAGATAACAAACCCTGGAGATAAATAAAGAGGCTGCATTCCTATGTGGATGAGCTGGGAGAAGCCAGAACCCAAGCAGTTCTTCCATGTTTTGATTTTCACACCCATCTGGGGAGGAGGAAGGAACTCATTCAATTTGGATGCGGGTGGCCCTGCTGCAGGCGAGAGACATCCCTCGTTCTGGCCCAACACCCCCAGTTCTGGTCCTCGTAATGTCTGTGTGCCCAGGTGGGAGCTGGGCAGAACAAAAAGGAGCTACTTCTACAAGTCCTCTTGTTCTTCTCCTTCTCTAAGCACATCTTAGGCAGAGTGGTTTTCTACAGTATTTTGAAACGTGAAAGAAAACAGCTCATCTCTGGGCAGTTTACACAGGCAAAGGTACAGTTGTTGGATAAGGACTATTTGCTGAAGTAGCTAAAGAATTCAGGCTAGTGGATGTTCAGATCAGTGCTAGCTGTGAATAATCAAGAGAGGAAAAATTGCTGACCTATGAATTTGAGGAAGAAAACTGTTCTGGTTAAACTGTTCAGCTTGCTGCCCCACCTCCCTCCAAGTGGTAAATAAAAGTGACAAATGTTAAAACAAAGCTGTTTAATTTTTAAAATTTTGAAATAAAATATTTAGGGTTTGGGTTTTTTTAATCTCTGACCCCCAAATAATTATATGAAACTGCAATCAAAAGTGACATAACTCTAAAAACATTGACATGACCAAGATCATAATTTTTCACCAAGAAAATTTCAGTCAGAAGTTCTTGCTTGCTCCTAATAGCACTTCCCTATCTATTTCCATAACAAAATATGGCTAGAAGTCAGTGGATGTATGAGATTACTCTTAAATGAGATGCCTGAGCTCACTGACGATGATGCTGTCTCGAATAAGGGGTTGTGTTGTGCTCTCTGCAACGTACCATGTCTGACACTTAGTTAATATACCATAAGGAAACAATACTGCATGAGCAGCCTGTTTCACACAATATAAGTGTACTCTGATGAGCAAATCAGGGGGGCTAAATCAGGGACATAAAGGCTGAATACTATGGATATAGCTCCGTGTTGCAGCCCTTCATCTGCCACATCTTCCTGTCCCCAGTAGTACAACAGGGGCCTCTTCCAACACATTTTAGGATCATCTGCCTAGTAAGATCTTCTGCCTCCCTAGCCTGTGAGAATCTTTTCATCACTCTGGATTACTTAACCTACAGCACATAATTAAGATATTTTTGACACTATCTGTTTATTTTACAGAGATTGCAGGGACAATTTAGATGCTTGTCTGTCTTGGCTTTGCAAGTGAAATTGTGACTGTCTAAAATCTACTCTATAATGTACTCTGATTATACTACTACTCTCAATTTTTGCTTGAGCAGCAGATACCTGGTCTTGTGGGAACATCACGTATCAGTCCACGTTCCTTCCACACCGGGACAATGCCATAGCTGCCCTATTAAGTGCTTCATCCAGGTTTTGCATTAAATCAAGCCTGTAGAGCTGATTCATCCCAGCAGATGATAAGAAGCAGCAATTCTATCCTTTGGTGAACCCCGGGAAAATTCTCCTCACCTTAGGAAAACTTCCTACTTGGCCAGTCAGCTGTTTTTTTAAACATAGTCCTAACCCTCAGGGCTGGAAACATCTTTGTCTGCCAGCTGAGAATCAGACTGTATGGCTCACTCCCTGCACCTGAATGATGTTTCATTACAGAGTGCATCAGAGATGCCTTCCTGCTCCTACACACTTTTGCTTGCAAAACTTCATTATATCTTCGTCTCCCCCTCCATTCTGCTTGGGATCCCTGCTGCTGCATTTTCAGAAGGGTGCTGGTTCCTGAGAGCAGTCTGTTAAAGTTCTGCGTGGGCCAATCTAGGAGAAAGATCCTAGGTCAATTTTGGTAAAAGTATTAGTTTGCAATGGTTAAAGCACTTTAATTTCTGTAGCCAAAATCAGATCATATCTCAATAGCTGAGATACAAGTTTCCAGGTGAATCAAGCTGGGGAGAGCCTCCAGTATGAGGGATGACCGGTAGTGACAAGCTTTGACATCCCTGTCACCATGCCATTGATACGACTGTAAATAGACATTATCTTATGCTTAACACACTGACATCACTCACACTGCTGCTAACTGGAATGCAGCCCTCAGGCTGGGAAAACTCCCCCTAAATATATATTCCAGAAATGAAACAAAACTTCTACCTTTCATTTTGTTATGAGAAAATCACCAAAATTCTGACAGTTTTATCTTAAAATATCATAAACTTTGAAAAAAGTAATCGACAGTTTTTCCAACATCCTCTAAATACCAGGAACACTGAGTAAAACTGTGTTGTTTGAAAATCCCTTCTAGTATTAATGTTGGGTTTTTTGCATCTTTTCTCACAGCTGCGTTTCTCTTAACTGAGCTGCATTTGTTTTCCTTGTGAGAATATTTTGTTCCTGTCCAATTGCCACTGCAAACACTGGTACCCATAAGGAGAGACTTCTTAGCAGGCAGAATTTACCCATGTAGTTACACACTTTTCCTTACCAGAACATTTACTGGTTTCAAATAAAGCCATGACTAAGCAAAAAAGAAGTTTTGTTATTTAAACTTTGTCTGAATTGCTGACAAAATCTACACTGCCAATGGAAAGAGGAGGAAACACCACCACCCCTCCCCCCCAAATTTGCTTGGCAAACTCCTGGCAGAATCTGACAAGATTTGGGGGTTTTTATGGGTTTGTTGGTGTGGTTTTTAACTATCTTTACAAAACTTTGGTGTTGCTGGTGAAGAGGGCATGCTGGCATTCAACAGGCAGGCCAAGGATATGGCAGAGGCATGGAGTTTGTTTTGATACCTTCATTGGGTAACATAGTTTCATCTAGTCAAAGTGTTTTAAGAATTAAAAATGAGGGGTCTTTCTGGTCAGGAAAAGAAATTGTGTCCCTGTTGCAAAGACCCATTTCCTTGAAATGTAAAATAGTCAAAATAGTAAGATGCTCCCCACAGCTCTAAGTCTTTTGCAGCCCCAAAAGTTGCACACATTCACATTTATGTTCTTTCTCCCAAATCACATCTGTTTGTTTTCCAGCCACGGTATTTTTCACACATAACCAAAATGACTGTGCGTGCATGCAAATCCATTTGCTTAACTTCAGGAGGATCCGTTTACTCCAAGTCTGTTACTTGTGTGGCAGCTGCCGGCTGAGATGCTCTGTCACTTATGTAAGGAGATCGCTGTTAGATTGAGGTGGGGAAAAAAAAAAAAAAAGACAGCTAAGAGGTTATGTTATTTAAGGGTATGTCTGTGCTGCACGATGGAGGGCCGTGCAAAGAGCAGTCATTGTGCGGGTACTTTTGTCTGTGTCACAGCAGCGCCGTGGGACGTTCTGAGTTTAGGTCTTCATAGTTAAATTCAGAAGTGTCAGCTGGCAGCACTGCACGTGGATTACAAGAGCAATGTTAATTAAGCAAGGAGCAGTGCAGCCTAGAACTGATTTTATCACTCCGAGTTCCAGAAGCAGCTTGGTCACAGCTAGACTAGGACATCGCTGCTGTCCTCTGCTGTGAGGTGCCAGTGTGCTCTGTGGCCGTGACAGCAGGATGTAGCCATCGTTCTTGCCTTGGCTGGTGGTTCAGGTGCTACAAATGAAAGGGTTTGGTAAACACAGCTCTACAGAAAGCCAGCTTTTTTGCTTTGGTGAGTGTATCATGTCTTTAGAGTACTGGCGATATTGGGATAGCATTCAGGCATTTTTGTTGTTTTGTGGGGAGAAGAGATTGTCTTTTGGAGTTGGTTTGTTTTTTTCTTACACTGGTGTTTTGTTTTTTTATTAAAAATACAAAGGGTCTGTTTTTTGAGTAACAGAAGAGCATTGTGTGAAGAGTGCTGTTAAGGACGGTAGATGTGGAATGATGTGTCCTGGTTGTTTCTTATTCTTTTGAAAACAAACATGCCCCTCCTCTCTATCTGCAATCTGCTGATTGAGTCGAAGAATCAAGGTCATCTTTCATCCCTCTTCTCCATTCCTTTCTTTCTATATCCTAGACGTATTTTAGAATATTCCCTGCTATATTTTAGAATGTTCACTGCTATAGGGCTTCCTTGTTGCCTGGTGGGCTCAGCTCTGCAGTTACCCAGGGCTCCCAGCGACTTCTCCACCCCACCCCACCGCAATTTGAGCTGGGGCAGACAGAAAAGCCGAGTAGCTGGGAAAGAAGGAAGAAGGTTACAGGTATGCTACAGGAGGAGGCAAGTTTGCCAGCAGCAAGAGGACAGATCATATGGTCGTATTTCTATTTGTGTGAAAGATTTAAAGGCTGGTCAGTGACCCAACAGCTGGTCAGTGACCCAACAGTTAACATGATGGTTGCTCACGTGCAGTTACTTGCCACACCCCACGCTGTGAGGAACCGCAGCTGATTCACTGCAGAGAATCACAGCAATTGAGCTGCTTTCGGTGACATCAGATTTCTGAAGAGCGCAGCTGGTGCTTGGCAAAATGAGTGCATCTGCTGCACAAGAAGGGTCAAAGATGTGCATCAACAGAAGACCACTTCACAGTGGACTGAGGAGGGCATCACTGGAGAGAAGGAAGTAGCACCTTCAATGCCACGTGAGCTGTCTTGGGCAAGTCTTTAAGTCACCTCCCAGTTAGATGACTGTTGCAACTGAAAACAGGCAAATCCATGCCTTTTTTTCCAGGCTATTGCAAAAGACTGAAGAGGAATTTGTGGTGGTGACAAATGTCAGGTGGCTTGGAGATACAGCGTGAATGCTCAGTTCTGTTGAAAGGAGCAGTGCTTCACCAGTGACTGCATCGGAGCCAGGAGTTTTGTGTCTTTGTGTATTTCACCATCTGTTAATCTCAGGAAGGGGCTGGGAGGGAAAGCGTTGCTACTATTTGCAGTTACACTTGAGTATTGTCCGTGGGAAGCTGTAAGATAAGACCATTTTTCTGTCATGAACTCCCTGGTCTTTCGCAGCTTTGGTGGCAGGTGATGGATGACAATATACCTGTTAGGGCAGCCAGACAAATGAGGAAATTGGAAAGCTGCCTTGCCTGAACAGATGTTCCTTTGCACAAACAAAGTTGGAAAGCCCCTTTGAAGAATAGATAGTATGACCACATCACTGTGTTTAAGGGCTTTACCTTTCACATCAGAGAAATCAGCAATTTTGAAGATGGAAAACTTCAAAGTACCTTTACTGTTGTTCTGATTTAACCAATGAGAAATATAGTAAGCACCCAATTGTAAAATAAGCAAAAGTGATGGGTCTGTCATGTGATTTTATCCTATTTCTATCCTTTTCTAAGCACAGCAAGAGAATTATTTTAATGAGGTAATAAGTATTTTATTTTCTAGTGATATTTGGAATAGTGTGGAAAGATTGAGAATACATGCTCAGATTAAATGGTAAATATTGTACCATTATGAAGTAAGTCAAGTTTTTAAGCTTTCCAAAGTCTGAAATATTTCTTTAGAAGCAGTCATATGCTGTCTGTCTCTGAAAGTACTAGTAAAAGCAATACCTCGCTGGCTTAAATGTACTGCTGTGAACTGATCCTTTACTGGCAGATGTCATCCCCTGCATCCCACAGCTGTCCATGTGTGAGGGTGACCTTTGCTGATGTGCATGGAGAGTCCTGGATGTGAAACCCCCCATTGTGTATTGCTGTGTGCGACTGTGCTTGCTAAACACCTGTCCTACGGAGGAGCTCCTTTGATGTCTTAGGAACGGGGACAGAACTTTATAACTCCTGCTGTTGCATTTCTTTGAGCTTATATGGTAGATGTTAGGCTTGCGAATAGTGGAGCGAGGTCCAAATAATTTACTTAAGGATTAAATATTTATATTGTATCAGGTTTTTCGAAGAGCTCCCTACTTAACTGTTCCCATATAAAACCTTAATTGAATCTAGCCATTGAGGAAAAAAAGTTCGCTTAATGCTGCCAAAAGATTAAACCCGATATTTTTAATATATACTTGGTGACACAGAAAAAGTCTGGCTTCTTCAGTCCTAACTTCATGACACATGTGAAAGCAGTCTGAGGCTTTTCGCAGATTCTGTCAGGTGTGGTTATCCAGCAGATTCTTATTTTTAACTTTATGCCTTTCTGAATTCTGAATTACAACTGTAAACCTAGGCTTGGATTTGTTGGAGCAATTGACTCAGGAGCATTCCTAGGCCTGCCCAGAGCTCAGCTCTGCATGGGGTACACATCACGCGAGGGACTTTGGGACCAGTACCTCCAGAGCAGCTTCACTGGCAGTAAGCATCAAGCTTTTCAACTTTCTTAACTTTCCAGCTGAATGCTCGAGAACCACTCTTATTTTCTCTCTGTCATGTATGTCCCTACCTTGCAGCCTTCTCTCCTTATCCTTCCACGCTCCCTTCCCCCTCCCCAGCCTTAGTGTAATATCAGTGCTTCATGCTGTGCAGCAGAGCAAGCTCCCCTTCCCCGTACTCAGCTAAATTCATCTCGTCTCTCATTGAAGAGAGGGGCAGGTTTGAACAGAGAGAACAGGTTTGATGCTACAAGTGAACTGAAGGAAACATCACTCTGATCTCACTGTATTTAGTATCTACAGATTTTTCTTTTGCCACTGCTAAGTTTGATGAAATCTGCTTGTATATCAAATATCTGGGAGTACCAACAGCCTTCACGAGTAGGAGGAACTGCAGATACAATGTTGTTTTAGATGACTGGGTTTAAGTGTGACTAATGCTCTCTGACTGTAGCATGTTAACCAGAAGGACAGGTGAGGAAATCCTGTTTCAGATGATAATTATTCAGTGTAGATTGCAGCTGCACACTGATCTCTGTGGCTACCTTTCTAAACTAAGTGTGGCTTTGGAGAAAGAATGGACAAACCAGTATATAGGCTGTCCAGGTGCATTGGCAATTTTGGCTATTTCCATTTCAGAGTTAGAAGAAGTAGGGTACATAAGTCTCAGCCTCTACCACTACAGAATTGTGGTACTTTTAATATTGGAAAACCATGAGTCATGGTATCATCCTGTTCCCATTTTCCTCCCTCCAAAGAGATCTGCAATGGTAAGAAGCTGCATGCTTAATGACGCCTTTTGAGCTTATTAACTTTGCAGGACAGGCTCTTTAACTGATCTTTGTGCAATTAGAAAAATCAGTATTTCAAGTGCACCGAAATATGCTTTTTTTTTTTTTTTTTTTTTCCTGAAGACTCCTCAGAGCTCAGTGACTTTACTTACCCTCCCGTTGCCCCAGAGCTTCACTTAGTCCCCGGCAAGCTCTGGCTGCACTCGTAAGTCACCCGTTCTTCTCTCACTCTGCAGCCTTCTGCCCTCTCTGTTCACAGCTCCCCAAAGCGCACAGCCGGTGTGTTAAACTGTCTGCCCCGTTAACACTTCCTTGTGCTCTGCTTCTCACTCCAGATTTGTTCCTCCTCCAGCTTACTCTGGAATCCCTCCTTAAAACCATATTTCTTGAACAGCATGCTCTTTCTTTGTCCAAAGGCTCCCTGTTTTGCACCACATCCCCCCAGCAGGATATTATCCTCAGTCTTTGTCCACAAATTTTCAGCTTCCACAGTATCATTCCCTACTGCTGCACATTCACAGATACTCTCGCTGTCCTCTGTCTGGGCTGTAAACAGATAAGAACAAGCCTGGATTTACAGTAACTGGGAAGTGTATGTTAAGATTTTTCTTAATAGGGTGGGTTCCATCCTCTTATAGAAGCTGTAAGGAAATCAAAGCCCATTTGGCCTTTTGACCAAAGGTGGCCTCCTTCAATCGTATGTAGAAAAAAAAAAAAAATACAATGGGAATTTGGGATATGTATGGAAAGAAATAAGCTCTTTTCTTTATTAATATCACAAATAATAAAAAAAACCCACTGCCTAAATTCAGAGATGTGTGAGGGGTCACTATGAGGGGTCAGTGTGGAACATGATTCTACAACCAGTTTTGGAAATTTTTATCTTTTCTGACCTCAGATGTCTTCAGTGGACCCCATTTACAGCTGTAGTTTGGGAATAAAGGTGTAGAGGAACACATTTACTTTGACTACCATTTTGTATGAGTCTTTCTGCGCTTTTTCCCCTGGCTTCCTTCTGTTGTGTATGCAGGATGCAGCCTGATTTTATTAATTGCCATCAGTATTTTACCCCAAATTCCTCAGCATCTTCAATAACTCCAACAGCTGTTTTCATGTTCTCTATTTCCTCTGAGCAGCTAAAAAGGAGGATTTACTTGTAGTTGGGCAGCAACTGAGAAATTGTTTTGCCTATGTTTTGCAGAAGTTTCTTGCTTTACTGTGTTCCTAATATATCAAAGGGAATGCACCCCAAACCAGGTACATCCATATTCCAGCCTGAATTACTAGGCACTGAATGGATCCTGTAGAAGAATGAAATTCACTGTATCATTCTGCTCCATTTTCTCCCATTTGGTTTCCGACTGACTCCTGGACAATTTCTGTGCATCTTTGATCCCTTAATTTCCCAGTGCCTAAATCTAAATTAAGTACAACACTACTTCTCTACCTTACAATGATGCTGGAAATTGCTTTGTATTGCTTGGATTAGAAGGGAACAAAATATGAGAAAAGTTAGTAAAAAACACAAGCTTTTGTGGATTTGGCTTTATGTAAGGTTGTCCAGAAAGTGTGCAGTGGGTAGAATTGGAACTTAGTTGTTGTAGGGTCTGGTCTAGCAGAGGCATTTTTGTACTTGAAGTAAAAGCCCATATCATGAGGTTAAATTCATTGTTTCAGTGTATATTGTTATAAATGCAGCCAGCTATCTTGCACCTTTCACAGTTCTGAAAGTAGATGGACCTATCTTCCCTTATTCCTCAAATGTAAAATTCCTCAGAATATGTGGGAAAGTCAGAGGGTGAAAATTTGAAGCTGTGGAGCGATATGAAATGATTTTTATGTAAGTCGCATTCCAGTGCATACTGTCACACTTCTTAACAACAAAGATGTGTTTTGTGTATTTTAAAGTAATTTAATTAAAGTCTACCAAAGCTATTCAGGCTACCTGGAAAGTCAGCTTTCATAATTTATTATGGCACCATTTCTTTGCATTTGCCTTTTGCTGAGAATCTGGGAATTCTGCGTTTCAACCATGCAGGTTTCACACTTTGGGGCTTTTAAAATGTTGCATCTCTCCTGGTTTTACTTGATGAAGAAAAGAAAACATGAAAGGGGGAAAAAAAAAAGTCAGGTCAGAATGATGACCCAGGAAGCAGCATTTCATTGAAACTCCTATATAGCTGTCCCTGGGAATGCTCTAGGGAAGTAGCAGTTTCTCTATATTTATTTTTAAAATGGAATATTACAGAACCAAGGGAAAAAGCACTTGGGTAAGAAGGAAAGAGGTCTGCAGAAAAGGAGAGATTAGCCCAGAGCAGCAGAAGTGTGAGGGCCAGTAGAAAGGCAGAGAACGACCAAGACAACTAAGTATTTCACAAAGCAAAGACAAAATATCTTTTTATTTATTTTTTACTAGTCAGGAAAGTATTTTCCCTTAAAAAAAATTCTCAGGATTACTCAGAAAAAAACCTTGCTGACCAATAGCTTTTAGCTTTTCTTTTTTGACACATCAGAATATCTTCAGTTAAACCACTTTTTTTATTTATATAGTATCTATCTGAAAATTCATCTCTAATCATCTCTGCTCTAGGTGAGACAAAAAATGATTTATTTCTCATGATAGGAGTTAAAGGTCAGTATTCCCTGGCAGTTCTGTTGATAGCTTTATCTTTATAGAAAAGATTTCCTTTCTGCCAAATCCCATTTGTTCTTTTTTGGCGTCAATAAAAGATCTTTCCTTTTTAACATACGTGTTGAGTGAGGAGCAATGGTCCTTCATTCCCAGCTCTTGGTGAGAAGCTTAGGCAGAACTGAGGAGACAAACTCGCCCTGAATGTCCTTTCACAGGTGGACTGTGGGATGGTTTGCTGCCCAGAGGTCCTAGTTTATTATTTTGTGTACTCTTTCCTTCTCCCTTTTTGGACCTTTTGGAGCCAGTGTCAGTAACACTAAAATAGTATAATGTAGTCACTCTGCCCATGCATCTGAGGTACCTCAGAGTTGAGGGTGAAATAGTACTTGTTACCCATATATTCAGTGGGTAGAGATAGGAATATCCAACAAGGAGAGTCAGAATCTCTTTCCATCAGTTTTTGCTGTGTTTTTTTATATCTTGGGGGCTGTCCCCATTACTAACCTTGAGGGAGCAAGCAGAGCTATTGACACAGGTCACCAGGAGAAGGAAGAAGCCAGAAGTGGTGTGTGTAAAGGAGCCACCACTCATCCCAGCTTCCCAGAGAAACCTGCACAGAAATATGACTGGAGTAGTAAGAGTACATTTTGAGTTATCACACTGATAAAATGGCACTTCATAGGGATGTAAAAATCTGCTGCCAGGGTGAAAGGAATAGAACAAGCCAGCTCACAGGCTGTGGCTTCCAGAGGGTGAAGGCAAAGCCTTTTTCTTTCTGAATTAATCTGCCTGCTTGGACACTCCCTAATTTTAGTCATTCAGTAGCTGTTTGGAGGCTTTCCTGATGCTGGAAAGATAAAAAAATGTTTCATTTGGGTTTTCATAAGCCTGTCATTAAGCAGGCAGTGTTCCCTTGATGAAAGGGAATTGATTTCTGGGGAGCAGGTTGAGGCAGGAAACTGAGACATCTCAGTAAAGCCTCTCTGGCCAAAATAATTATTAGTCTCCATGGTAATCTATTGTCCAAACCCAGGATTTGCTGTATTAAGAAACTAGTTGTTTGATTAGTGCACTAAGAAAAAATGTATAGAGATGTTGCATAACTCCATGAAATGCAGTGCTTTTGAAGGTATTTTTATTTCTTTCTTTAAAAAGTTCTTTATATAGCTTGGAAAAATTAGCTACATTTATGTTCATCTATAATGCCTAAGTTGTTTATACCTAAACTACAGGGTAATTTGTATTGAGTTTTGATTTTTATTTTTATTTTTTCGTCATCTTCACAAGTGTTAATTAAGACTGTTTCTAAGGCCTGCACTTATGGATATTTGCCAGGGCCAGCATACAGTTTACAGCAGGCAAAACAGAATGCCAGCACAGCAAAGAAACAGTAATCTTCAGCTCCCCTTCCCCCTTTTATGTGTTCTTCCTTGTCTTTTTCTAAGGAAAATGATATGAAATGTGGTTCTAATCATAATAATCAATAATTATAGAAACCTAGAATGGCTGATCTAGAAGGCCTTTCTGGAACTTTCTTTCTTCTTGCCCATGCTTAAGATGGTCTCAACATTTCCTTTAACTGTCCATGGATCTGTTCTCAATCTCCATGACCTTCCCAAAATACTAGACTATTTTCTCCCGACGACATTGACAAGCTTGTTCAGCCCTCTTGGATGCATCCTATCCAATCCCACAGAGCTGTGTAGATCTGCTATGCCTGGGTCCCTCACTCCGTCTTCCTCTACCAGGGGTAACACTTTGCTCCCCCAGACTCTGCCATGAGACGCAGGTACCTGGGAGGTCTGACAGCAGAACTTGCAAATAAAGACTAGATTCTCTACACAGACTTAGCAGAAATTTAGACTATTTCCTCTAGTGAAGTTATGGTTTGCTATCTAAATATCTGTGTATGGTCATCAGGACTTCAGTAATTAAGCCAGAAGCAAAAGAATACCCCATTTTCTCAGATCCCATGCATTAGGGTTTGGCATTTTTTACAAATAACCCAAGTTATTCTCCTCAAACTGATCGAGATTAGCTGTTAGTTCATCACATTTTTTTTGAAAGGTGGCCATTGTATGGAATGTAATGTGTGAGTTGCCACAGTGCATAAGCAAAAGAGAATGAGAAGACAGAAAGGAAAATGGGGAAACAAGAAAGAAAGGTAATTAGAAAAACCTCTTATGTTAAGTGTACTTTCATATATTGTATAAAAATATACAATGTAAAATACTGTATATTGAATATAGACACTTTTGTGTGTAGTTGGTCTAAAGAAGCTTGCAAAATGGAGATTTTTTTTTTAACTTTATGTTGCAGGAAACCTGAAGTGGTTTTAAAAGTCTTGTGAAGCATTTTTTTTTTTTTTTTTTTTTACTTCCAAGGTGAAGACTTTTAACTTAATCTGCCTTTGCAGTTCTGGCTAGTTTTCCTTCTATGATTGTGCTATGCCGAGAGAATGCAGTGCTCAGAGCATCTCCTGCCCTAGGATTCTCCAGTCCGTGGAGCTTATTATCTGCCATGAGAGAGGAAATGCCACTCAGAGAGAATGAGCAACCTAAAACAATTTCAATTCCTACACAGGCACTCCAAAGAAGTTAAGGGTTGACGGTAATAAAATGAAGTTCGGCTTTGTGGCGTGGTGGTAAGAGAGAGGGAGGAGGGATGAGAAAAAGGCAAAAGCAGCTCAGTGATAATTGGGTGGGAGAATTGCCTAGGCTACTGATAGCAAAATGTGAAATGGAAATAAACCCAATGTAGTGTCATCTGTTTAGGCAAAGACGTCGTGATGCTTTCCCATGAGGGAGAGCTGTGATGCTCTGGTCCATCTGTCTCCAATAACAGTCAGCAAGCCAGAGGGAGTTTTTGAAGAACTTAAGTAAAAGATTGGACTGGGAAAGATATATGTGGAAAAATTTAATAGTAGAATACCATAGCAAGCACTGATTGAGATGAAATGAGGAGGAGGAATAACTAGAGCTGATTTAAAACTCGGTATTTCCTTCCCTCAGGGAATTCTGCTAACTTCAGCATTTATCTTTATGCTGGATAGGAATAGAAAAAATCTCATTTTTGTGCTAGAATGGAGGGTTATGAAAAATTTTGGGTTTTGAAAGGATGGTGTGGGGTTTTTTTAAAAGACCATTTTGACATTATGTCTTCCTCCACTGCTTTTGATGAGTCCTGGGAATGGCAATTCAGAGACTGATCACTACGAGCTGGGGTCACTGGCCAAGCACTTTTGTCCTGGTGAATCACATTTGTGTGCCTCCTGCACTGCATCCAAAGAGCTGTAGCAGAGTGAAGGTCACAGCATACGCCAGGATTTGCACAACTGTGTGTCTCTTGGGAGATACAGTCCATCAAGAGGCCGAACAGATAGTGATAATGAGAGCAAAACCTACGTAAGCTAGAACTGTCATTCGGCATAGTGGCAATACAGGTGGATGCAGATCAATGGCAAAATGAGACAAGATCTGACAAAATGGCAGATCCCAGTTGATTTGGAGTGACATTGGTTCCAGGAGAAACATTTTGCTTCAGGATTTTTGGTCCAAAGAAATCTAAATATTTCAGTAAAACTGAAAATATATTTGTAACTGAAAGAGGGAAAAAAAGAGAGAGAAAATTACCCATCAGTTGCCAAACTGGCTTTCCCATGTAAATGTAGCGTCAGCAAAGTTATTATATGTTGTGATATGGTGGAATATTTTCATGTTGTGTATAACAAGTTGAGGAAGCTGTGTGTGCTCTCAAAGGAAAACCGTGGCACATGTTGTGGTCTAGGTAGAAAAAGGAAAGTGAAATAGATAGTTTATTGAAGCTTATTGAGATGAAAGTAGGTTTTATAGAGGGAGAAGCAGGACATTTATGCAACACTTTATAAAGTTCAGGTTTGTCATGTTTGTCAGTTTCAGCTGCGTCATGAAGATCTCCAGATCAGCATGGGTACTTCATCCATTGGCTGTACAACAGCTATCAGCTGTTACCCTGCAAAGCATACATCTGTGAAAGGGATATTTATTCAAGTGGGATAGTATTTAATCAGCATGAGCTTTGTGTAATTTTGAGGGAGAAAAGGCCTCCATAGTAGCTCACACAAATTTCTCTCTTCGTTGGCAGTCTGTGAAACACCTGCTCTAGGAGTCACAATAACAGGAAGGAAAACAATTAACTCATTTCAGCTGTCATGCGGCAAAGATATCAAACTGGTATTCGATTATTTTTTTAGCCTGTGGGCTAAAGCGACTCCTGCACAAGAAATGGAAGCTTACGGTGGATATGGAATAATGAAGTGCAGGCAGGTCAGAGCTGGTCCCTCAACACACAGCTTGGCTTGAGTGGACCAGCATTCAACCAGCTGTCAGGAGCCCCAGAGGAAACAAGGGCCCTTCCTGGGTCTCTGAGCAGGGAGGTTTCCCTCGCTGGTGGGTAGCACAAACAGGAGACCCAGGGTGGAGATCGTTAAGCTCCTTTCTTTTTGAGGGGGTTCATGCCCTTCTCCTCCCATTTTCCTCCCTACCACACCCTATGAGTCAAGGGAGGCTTGTTTCACTAAGAGGTTAGTAGCTGCTCAGTCTCTTTGCTTAGGATTGTGGATTAATGTCCTTGTATAAAAAGAGCTTGTCACTTTTACTGTGTCTTGACTGTGTTGATATTGTCTTTTGTAAGCAGAAGGACAAGTTATATGGATAAAACATACATATTTTCACTTGTATTTTATCAAGCTTTTCAAGAAAGTATGTTGGATATATTCTGTGGGGAGTGAAAGTAATTTTTATTCTGAGTTTCTTCTGCTCTTGGTTTTCTTGCTGGACTGATGGGTTTTGTTTTAGGATAGGGCATGAGGAAGAACTACAGCCCAAGATCTGTTTGCTGTGATACGTGAAGAAGACCATGAAAGCATCATATTAGGCTATTTCAGTGAAAATGAAGATATAATAAATTCTGGAATGAAGGGGTTCTTTGTCCTAGGCATTAGGAAAGGAGTGCTAAATTGTCTTAATAGATCGTGTTGTGTGCACAGCAGTTCTGCTCACACATCGTAACTCAGGTTACGATGAAGTCGTTTTGTGATAAAGTGACTCATCTTTCCATTCAACAGCAAATTAACAAAAAAGCTAAACCTGTTGGTCAAAGAATAGGCTATATTTTCTAGAAATAGTTGTCAAATAAAATACTGGTCACATTGCCTCATCGTAGCTATTGCATCAACTTCTCTGTAGCACTTGCAATTCTACGGTCTTTTATAGTGTGCCATGACTGTGTGTGTCCTATGTATCTTAGAGGCGTTTTATTTCCTAATAACTAATGGCTTCTCTACTTCCCGCAAACCTTTCGGTACCTCCCTTATAGCAAATAGAAAGGAGGGACTAGCTGGTCCCCATCCTATACTATAATATTTCCCATGTTGCTAGAGAGTTTGGCTGACTTCCCTGACTAAACTAACTGCATGTAGATAAACTGCTGTAAGAGCTGATTTTTTCAGGTAGGCCATCTTCCTAAATCCTTGCTCTGTAAGTGATGCTCTGTAAGATGATCACCTTTTCTTTCATGCTGGGCTGGGATTCTCCCTCTTAAGTGATTCCCCCCAATCCTCACTTCTCCATTGCCATCTTCTCAGCCAGGACTGTCTCATCAAAGTGGTGGATTAAGGCTGATGGTGGCTTCCAGGTTTTGTTTTACTCCTCCTTGCTTGATGACCTTCAAAGATCTGTTCCTATTATAAGCTTCCCGGTTCAGAAGACAACACTGCAGGCTGGACTGAAGCATAAATAAGGGGAAAGAAAAGAAGAGGTTTGAAAGGGAATAGCAGAATATTGGCAAAGCACCCACAACGAGTTGGAGGGATTGCCTGAAATTATTCAGGTGACACTTCATGCAAATCCTAGGGAAAGTTGCTTGTAACTGTTAAAATTGTTAAATTTTAACATTGGAGTAATTCATAAAAAAGGTAGATTAAATGTTCCTGTGGAGAGGCCTGAGTTTTGCAGTGTGAAGGCCTGGGCAGCAATACAGGACAAATGAATTCTTGCTTTTTCCTGCCCCTGCCTCTCATCCCACCACTGTCCCACAATGCCTTCAGCAGTACTGATACAAGTCTTTCTCAAGCTGCGTCATAAACCACTCCAGTGAATTTGTTTAACTCACAACTTGATCCCACAAGAATTCTTCCTGCACAAGTGAAAGGGCAAGAAAAATATGGCCTGAGTTGCTAAAGGTAAGAATTTCTTAAAAAAAACCCTAAAGCTGCTGCCAAAACCTCTGCATTTAGCTTGGCCACAATGTGACTCCAGAGATTCATGAAAGAGAGCAATTGAGGATTAGCGATGGTTTTCCCCTGTGAAATGCAGGGCATTGATTGCTTCAGTCTTACCGTCAGAACTGAAGAATGTTGCAATTAGGGCTTTCGATTGTTCAGATTTAGCAAATTAATTGGCCTAGGCTCTGCCTCGGAGTTAAAATTTAGGTGTTGTTAATTTGGAAGAATCAACCTGCTATAAAATAAAATTGTTCCTGTAGTGTAAAGATGATCTAAGAGCTTCGGCATCACCTATGGGCATCTCTGTGCTATACAGTCATTAGTGGCACTAATAGCTTCTATGAAGCATTTGACACCTGGCTAACCTGACATCTCACAGCCAACTGGGAAGCCTGGCAGTACAGAGGTGCCTTTCTTCTACTTTTCTTTGCAGTTCATCATTTGTCTTTTAGATCACAGATAGCAGTTTTCATTCTCTGTCACTGTTTCTAAGGATGATCTACTTGTTCTATGAAACACAAGTTCTCTGTCTCCTGCTAAACATTATGACTTTCTAACCTGAATTTTAATGCTGAAGCTTTCTAAAGTTCTTGAAGATCTAAAAAATTGCCTGACTTTAATTTGTAAGAAACAGATCATCCAGTCTCCTTAGAATTGGTCTCTTCATGCTGTTTGAGTTTTGGGTACACAAGATACTGCATTCGTTCTTCAGCTCCTTAACTTGTATGTGAAATGTGTGTCTTGAGAGCAGCCTTTTTATCCTCTGTGTTATTATAAGATTTCAACTAGATCAAATAACTTGCAAGTACGTATCATCTAAATCAATTATTTTTTCTAAGCACAAATCGCCTACCATGTCCCTACTGTATCTGTGGTTAAGCTTCCTTCTGTCAAAAGACTCGCACTGTATTCTCGGGCATGATTCCCCCCCCCCCCCACCCCCCCTCC
>NW_009648954.1:87491-135233 GCF_000708025.1 Charadrius vociferus
CCCCCACCCCCCGGTTATTTAGGACTGTATCTCTTGCAGGACATCTCTGCCATTTGATTGTTAAGGTCCAGATTTCTTATCATGTGTTCAATATACGGTCAAAGAGGATGGATGTGGCGGTGAAACCATTAAATCTCCCCAAACCTACATTGGCTTCCAGTGCAAATTAAGGCCACCTCAGTGCATTGATTTCTGTGGCTTCAAGCACCCTTCTGATAAACTGAGGATCCTTGAGTCATACCGTTTCTCTGTCTGCCACCTTTTATCGCTAGGCATCCATTGGGAAGGTGTCAGGAAAGGGAATTGGCAAAAATTATAATAGAGAGCCTCTGTAGACTGAGTACTCGGCCAGGAAAAATTCTCAGGAAGCCAAGTGTGCTGTCTTTCGGGCTGTTTTGCACTGCCAAGGGAAACAAAAGGTTTCTCCTAAAATAGGATTTTATGCTACAGATATTTAAAGAAATAAAATCTTGAGCAGAGTGAAACACCCCTCCTGTTTTGTTTTGCTTTCACAAGCAATAGGGTGGTACCGCTTTTATGCCATTAAACTGGAGATAAAAAATGGTTGCTACCTGTAGGCATGTTTGTTCCCTTCTACTCTTTTCCCTATGAGGTGTAATTAGCGGAAGTCTAACTCTGTGTGCTGATTTTGGTAAAAATCTCTGTATTGCAGGAAGTGTCCTGCCTCAAAGACTACTTTTTTTTGCAAGGTCAGAGTGTATTTTGGCTGTTTATAATACAACTTTTTTCTTTCTTGTGGCAAGCCTAGTACTACATGTTATGTCCCCGCCCAGTTAAGCTGTGTATTTTGGCAACCAATTTCCAGCCTGGTAATCTGCATGTAACTCACTTCAACCCTTCTTAATAGGACTCTTATCTAGACCAAAGACTAGCGGTAAAAAATCCGAAGTGGGGGATACCCAAAATGTGTTGCAAGAGGTGAATTCACTTGGAGGTGAATGATTTGTCTGAAGAATTGTGACAATAATGCAATTGGTGATACCTTGAAGAGGACATTGCACCTTTTGGCTACACCTTGGAGAGGCAGGGACTGGTAACAGTTTATTTATTGAGAGGTAGCCTGCCATGCACGTATGTTGTTACACCAAGTCACTTAATGTTTATTTTCACAGCATCTCTGGGGTTTGGGCTGAGGACAGACACCTCAGAGGCAGTTGAGCCCTGAACCCACCTGGGACTTGCAACGCATTGTGAAAATCTGGGACCGGAGAAACCTGGCTTATGATGTGAATCTTTTGTGTTCTGCTTGGCATGATTGAGCTTATTCTGAATCTCAAGATTTGAAGTGCACAAAATAGAGAGTTGTAAGATAGAGTGAGCCTGCTCTGTGTGCCTTAGTGCAATGGAGCTACAAGCACTGAAGCACCTTGCTGGTGTTTCAGTTTCAGAACTAGTAACGTTTGCTTGATATTTACAACCTGAGACTGTGAGCTTTGTTTCCAAGATCATACAAAAGTCAAAAAGAACACAATTTCTTGGAAAATAATAAAAATTTATAAACAGGAATTGAGTCATAAGTATATATATATATAAGCACTTCTCTGTGCTACATGAAGCTATGCTAACATACCAACTTTGGGTGGTCTTGTGCATTTTGAGGGCGGGTAATGTATTAGTCAGTCCAGAGGCAGTACCACTAGGTAGGCTGTACAGCTTCACATCTTCCCACTTGAGGGGTGAAGATCGTGGTAGTGGCAGGAGGCTCGCTGGGTGCTGCTCCACAGGGCTGTGAGGTCAGCACACGTATCTCATTTTCAGGATGTGTTTCTGGGTCTGTAACTAACCTAATTTAAAATTATTCAAAATTTTAAACTGTGGGTTGACATTAAGAGGACTGTGTGGGATTCCCTGGAAATAGGAAGAATTTCTTTATTTTTAAATCATGGTAGGAGGAGATTTTGGGGGTAGGGGGAAGCCAGCATTTCAGAATTTGTGGACATCTTTCTTTACCGGATAATTGAGCTTTTAACTGTTAGTCACTTAAAAAAAAGAAAATAAAAACTAATGAAAAAAACTTTATTCAGTATAGGAACATGTAAATTTTGAATGCAGAGCTTCTTAAAGATGAGAAGGGAATTTGTGATTCAGGAAAACACGTGCACTAATTTGAACCTGGCACTGAATATAACAGGATTATTCAAATGCTTTAAACTTAACTCAAACTTTTCTTTAATGTTTAGAACCAAATCATTATTGAATGACTTCTTTCCATTCCCTCCTTGCGTTTCAGTGCATAGAGAATGTATTAGATGACATTAGTACAGCCTGACCATCATCTTCTGATGCTGCACTTATGTTTTATTCAATGCTGGATTTTTTTGAACTTCTATAAATGTGCTTTGTCATCTTTCATCAGCTTGTCTTCTAAATATTGGAGAAAGGGGGAAGAAAAAAATTGGTCCCTGTATGTGGAAAAGGAGAAAGAATTTTCTCTGCGCCAATGTGTGCCAGCCAAGAGGCATTTTCTATTTACATTTTATTGTATCTTCTTTCTGGAGAAGTGTATTTCAAAGGCTCCCACTGCTGCAGAGCTCTCTGCTGCCTCATTTTTCAGAGCCGCTAATGTGCTGAGCAAAGTTTCTTAATGCAGCTTTCAGTAACTCCAGGGAATTCTCTTTAGTTTCCTCTTCCTGTTCTTTTCCCTTTATCTGAAGAGTAAATGTTTGTGTTTCTTGGAGAACTTTGGGGAGAGAAAACTGCAAACTGTGCTGCCTATCTTCCACAGAAACCCAGTGAGGAGATTTAAGAAGTGTATTTTCCTTGCATTTTGTGAGAAAATCTAATGTTAAAGCGTTTTATTTTGATCTTCTAGTTTAGCTTCTTCCACATATAATTATCAATTCTCTCCTGAATGCAGTTTGGTCTGTGTGCTCTCGAGTGAGAGTAATAACTGCATGATAAAAAAACTCAAAACAACAAACCAAAGCTCACCAAAAAAAAACCCCAACCTCCCCTCCCCCCAAAAAACTTTTTTAAAGGCTTTTTATTTACATATGCAGATGATACCGATGAAATTGCAATACTGCAACACTGTTTTGATACGATCAATGTGGCTTACAGCATTTATGGTTAGTCTTCCTGTTATGCTCTTTGACTTGTGAAATGGAAGTTACTTCTTACCCCTGTCATAGTATGAGCTAAACTATTTCAAAGAACTAAAGACAACTCACAAAGAAAGCGCAAAAAAGTGGCTGCTTGGCACTGCATCATTGACTCTAATTCATTAACAGCCCCTGTGAATTGCTTTGCTTCTGATCATGGAAATAATAAAATACACATTTACTTTGTTTCTCTGGGGTATTTCAGAGATCATTAGTTAATGTGTATAAAAGAGGGTATGAGCAAATACACTAATACAATAAAAGAAATCGTTTTTAACAGCATAAGGGAGGGATAAACATTGCTATGCTGTGTTTGCTTTGACTGCGTTTGCTGTATTACTGATTTACATATACAAATCCAGAAAAAAATATTTCCACTCTGGTAACTTTGAGGTGACTCAGCTGTGATCAGAGACCTGTTCCAACTGGTAGTATTGCACTCGCTTAGTTTCGATCCTAAAGAGCTTGGGATGCAGCAAGTCTGTAGTCTCTGCTGGAGGCATATATGTTTCAGAACATCGCATCGATCTCTGTATTTTAAAACAGCATACTCAGACCTGCTTCACCTTTGCTTTTTAGTTTTATTTCTGTTTTCACAGTCTGTTTATCCTGGTAGAAGAGGGAGAGATGCACTAATTAGAAGAGTTGGAAATCCTTAAAGCCACCTGATGAGGATCAGGGGGTAGCAAAACTATCACCTGAGAGTGAGTAAACTCTTTCAGAAATTAAGTAAAGGTAATATTTAGTATTAAGAGTGCAATCAGTTGAATTATGAAAGGTTTCACGAAAATGTTCTCGCTGTTAGTAGAATGAGTTCTGCTTGCTCATAGCTGGGTTTCAAGTAAGGGAAGAGCTAATGGGGTAGAAAAAGAAGTTGTAATACATTTATAAAAGCAAATAAGACCGTGATTTCTGTGTTTTGTTGATACCTTCTTACGAACTGCACTTTTAAACTATTATCTCAAAATATTATGGCAGCGGCTGTCAAATGTCAAGAAATGAGAGGCTCATAGTCCATTTCCTAGTGAACTAGCTCCTGCTTGACAAAAGCCTACCTTCTCTGCAAGCTTTGTTTGGCACCCGTGTTAGCAGACTCGTTGCCAGCTAGCCACAGCATGCCAGTTGGCAAATTCTATAAGAAGTACAAATTTTCCAAGGCCTATGAGGAGACCCTTGTAAGTTGTTTTTCATTTCTTTCAGCTATTGGTCTCAGTATTAAGGAAACTGTTTTTTGGAAGAGTTCCGTTTCCATGTCATCAGTGGTGAAGATTGCTAGGGTATCACCCAGGAGTAATTTGGCTCAGTGTGTTTAGAGATCACAGAACTACTGTAAGTTTTAAGCTGCTGTGGGTAGTTCTGGGCATGGCCTGGTGAGAGTGTCTCTTGGATTTGCACACTTGGTTCATTGTGAGATGTAGGCCTACTGGTAGAAGCTGAATGGGAAATCCTTCATAAACAGATTGACTCGGATACTAATCACAGAGTCCTACAGACTCTTCTCTTTGCTGCTGTCTTGCTTTGAAACTTTTTTCTTATTTTTTTTGAAAAGAAGCTACATTTTGCAGTCTCATCTTTCTCTTTCTGTTGGTAGCAGTTAGCATCCAAGATACGTTCACCCTCAGCCTACACATGTTCAGTAGATTTCCTTTAGTTTTCCACTTTGATCAAACACTAGTTTACCATGTTGAAAATCCTAGCAGCTACACACCACTTGTCATATGTGGTTGTTTGACCCCAAGCAGCAACCAGGACCACGCAGCTGTTCACTCACTCCTGCCCCACCCAGTGGGGAAAAAAGGGAACCTCGTGGGTTGAGATAAAGACAGTTAATTAGAACAGTAATGGAAGAGAAGATCATAATAACAATAATGATAAAAGAATATACAAAATGAGTGATGCAGTGCAATTGCTAACCACCTGATGATCAATTGCTCAGCCCACCCTGAGCAGCGATCGTGGATTTCTACCCCCTGGCCAACCCCCATTTATATATTGAGCATGATGTCTATGGTATGGAATATTCCTTTGGCTACCTTGTCCTGTCTGTGCTCCCTCTCAGCCTCCATGGGAAGCTGAAAAAGTCTAAGCATTACCTAGCAACAACTACAGCAATATGTGTATTCAGCATTATTCTTATACTGAATCCAAAACACAGCAGCTACTAGGAAGAAAATCAACTCCGTCCCAGCTGAAATCAGGACAATATGGCTAGTTGTCCTGGTTTGAGGTGAAACAGGACCAATTTTGTTCAGTAGCTTCACTTCTTAGCTGGGCCTCTTCTAATTACTGAAATTAACAGCATATTGTGCAGACAATGTTCACTTTCAGAGTGATAAGACCTATGTTTATAGCTGATGCCCAGGCATGGTATGCAGAGAGGCTCCTGCTTATACTTATTGCTATAACACCCAAGGCCAACCAACTTTGTTATTTGCGCCATTGGAGGGTCAGAAGCGGAAAAGCGTGGTGGGGTCCCACCTGTGAGGAGGAGCAGACAGGACAGATGACCCAAAACTGACCAACAGGATATTCCATACCATCTGCCTCATGCTCAGTATAAAAGCTGAGGAATCAAAGGGTCAGCTCTCTTTCTTCAATGGCCAACGTCTGAGGACGACTCTGTCTGATCATCTGCTTTTGATCCCGATCCTGAATGCAGATCTGGAATCCAGTTCCCGTCCGTCACTGAGTCCAGCCTGGGACTACCCCAGTACAAGCCAGTGTTGTGATTGTCACCTTGGGATTTTGATACGGTTTTGTATATATGTAATTATTTCTTTTTATTTTATTATTAATATTTCATTAAAGTAGTTTAGTTCCTTATAAACTCGTACATCTCTTTTTCCTTCCTCTGCCTCTCTATTTGAAGAGGGGTAGGGAGGAGCATCTCTTGGTCCCATCTGGGGTCCCCCAGGTCCCCAGTAGCCGATTTGGCCTAAACCGTGACACTAGTGAAGCTTCTGGTTTAGCTGGGCTTATTCTGTATCCCCTGTTTAAGTTTCCAGAGAAGGAGGCCTTCTTGGTCATGCTTCCTGCATGCTGTGTTTGTTGATCCCAAGAAGAAAAACCTTCCAAACCCTTAGGATGACATTTGCTATCAGAAGGGGCAGAGGCAAAACTAGTAGTCTCACTGTGCACTTGTGGCCTCTGAAGCTTTCATCCCCTGGCCCCAAGCTATCCTACAGCCTCGGGAGGATCAGCAGCAATCAGTTGTGCATTGTAACTCCATGCTTCTCTTGTCTTGCTAGAAGCAATGCATCAAGGATTAAAGAGGTTGGGAGTGCATCCCCACAGGGACAGTCAACAAAGCAGGGGAAAAGTCTACCCAGAATAGTGAGATGTAACAGGAATCAGAAGCACCACTGAATCTTTCTGAAATGCCTTCTGTCTCACTGACTTTTGTCTTAAGAACTAGGATGCTTTATATTTTCTCTATATTTTATATATAAAGTCTAATTTTTTTTGCTGTTGTGTTTCCTCACCCTCTCTTCAAAAGTCAGCAAGCCCCGCACCGTTGTCTCCATTGCCCCCCTCCCAATGGTCCACATATGGGTCCTTGTAGGAGAAAGTGACCTGCTAGATTCTCCTCGCTGTGTTTTTTGGGCATTTCCAAAGGGAGAATGCGATGTTTGTCAGTTGATGACATTTGCACAGCGACAGTCACGACATGGCAGCATCCTGCCAAACTGGGAAACAGCTGCAGCTCTGCTGCTGTAGCTGCCTTAGTATACACCCTTATGCTGCCAGTGTGAGGTCATTATTTCAATGCAAAGGACTCCGGCAGCAAATATGTCAGCGTATCACAGTTCAGATTCAGATAGTGCCAGAATTGTTTTCAACAAAACAGGGGATGCAGAGAATTATTGGAGAACAGGTCACTGCTGCTGGTGTTCTGGCTTGCTGCAGAATAAGCCAGCTAGCAGCATGCACTAAGCAGCAAGAAGTCCCCTGTGGGCTTCCTGGAACAAAATAAGCTTTGGCTGCATTTCTTCCCTGTTCCTGAAGGGCTTGATCCAGCTCTGTCTGCTGAGAACTTCACTTGACAGGAGGATTTTGCATAGCAGAAGCCTGGATGGCTTCTGTCCTATTTCAGTAACTGGGCAGAACAATTGAGACTGCTGCTTTTGTCTGATGGATTGCCAGGTGCCATCAAATGCTCTAAATGGGAACAATAGAGAAATGTGGGAGAAACGGGAAAAAAAAAAATAATTACTTTTTGTTGGTATTTAGCCTGAGTCTTGATGCAATGATTCAGTAAAAGATCTACAGGCAAAACTGTGGTGTTTCCATTGATAATGCTCCTTTTTAGGATTCAATATGAAAAGAAGACTTGATGGTATCTTACATCTTTGGGTTTGAAAACAGATATCTATATTTATATATGCTTTGTTATGAAATTGATAGCACAGGCTCTTGTGTCCATCTGGTCATCCTTTTAAGAAGATTTCTCTTGGTGGGAAATCTTCCAAGCATTTTCATCTTTCAACCCCAACAGAGGCAAGAGTAGGGTTCTAGGCTGCACTTAATAAAACCTGACTATAAAAATGCTGAGACTGCTGAGCTTAGCGTTCTATTGGAAAGAAAAATAATTGCAGTTATTTAATTACCCTTAAATCTGAGGCCAAACACAGCAGTTAATTTTTTCCATTCTGTTAGATCTGAGATCTAAAGTGTGAAATTTCATTTTAGCTTGCTGTCACAGGACTGCTAGACTTCTTAGTATAGTCATCACATTTTTCTGTTAAGCAGCATACATCGTGCCTACTATATTATCTGAGCTCATCAAGAGGTTTCACTGACAACATGTCAAAAGCATCTCAGCTCATAAGCGGTTTCCTCTGCCTTATAGGGGAGGTATTAACAAATTTGGACATTATGGAGGGATGGAGGAAAAGGAATATTTGTTCTGTTACAGCTTGTAAAAGTCTACAATTAGAGGTATTCTGTAGCCACTAGCATCTAAAAGATAGTTGTGGTCTTGATGGCCTAAAACTGGTTGCAACTCAAGGAGAAACACAGTTAACAGATTGTTGTGTCTACAACCTAAAACTGGTTTTCTATGCATGTGTGCATGAACAAACCCAAGTACGTGTATACACATTACTAAAGTCCTCTGTAGAAGCCTGTATGCTTTAGAAAATGCAGATGAATTGAATGTGGGACTCTGAGGTCATCAGAAACCGGAGAGGGTAAAGGTGTCTACATTTGAATCCCTACAGCTTTTTTTTTTGCTTTTTTTTTCTTTTTTTTTTTTTTGCAGCTAGTGTCATATTGTTATTTATTAAACACTTTGCATTTGTTTTGAAGCTTAATATCAATAAAAATACCTATGTATTCTGATAAATCTGCACAGGAGTACAAAGCTACTCAACTTTTCTATATACAGCTTCTCCTGGACATAGCTGTAAAAAAAGTTGTAACAATAGGAAGGTAGCATGTCCTAGATAAGCATTGGTTAATGACCATTAAGGGGTCATCATTTTGACCACATTCCAGGTATGCTGTACTCATTTCTTCTTTTGTTTTTCTCTGCATTTTTTCGGGTTTGTTATGAAAACATATAACTGCGGTTTCCCTTGGTTTCATTAAGATTTTTAAGCATTGTGGTTATGTATTTACCTGGCAAGAGAGCTGGGTAGAGACTACAGTGACAGCAGAAGAATCCCTCAGGAAGGTATTCTCTCCGTCACTACATGACAGAGATGTACTTACTAGATAATGCTCTACTTGGATCAATATTACTGCTGACTCAAAATCTTGAGTGAAGACTATTCTTTATGTTGTGACAGTGCCTTTGTGCAGAACATGGTTGCTGCATTCACATGAATATTTGCATTGCTACTATCAATCACTACTTTTTTTTTATTTGTTACAGAAATGGAGTCAGTTTTTAGATACCTTCAGTTTTAGTTACCCAGTCTATTTTGGGGTCGTTAAGGGATGAGTTTCCATGAGTGTTGGAATGTGGAAATTGGGGGTGGGGGTAGCAGTCCTATTCACAGCAGCTGTGCAAGTTGGACTGTTCCAAAAGTGGGGCTTGAAAAAAAACACCAAAACACTTCACCCTCCTGTTACCCTTAAATTGTATGCAGTTATTATTAAACTGGATCAATCATAGTGTCATGGAATCATTTAGGTTGGAAACAACCTTTAAGATCATCAAGTCCAACTGTTAACCTAGCACTGCCAAGTCTACCACTAAACTATGACTCTAAGTGCCAGGTCTATACATCTTTTAAATACCTTCAGGGATGGTGTCTCAACCACTTGCCTGGGCAACCTGTTGCAATGCTTTATAACCCCTTTGGTGAAGAAGTTTTTCTTAATATCCAATTTAAACCTCCCATGGCACAACTTGAGGCCATTTCCTCTGGTCCTATCACTTGTTACTTGGGAAAAGATACCAACACCCACCTCACTACAACCTCATTTCAGGTAGTTTTAGAGAGCGATAAGATCTCCCCTCAGCCTCCTTTTCTCCAGACTAAACAACCCCAGTTCCCTTAGCCGCTCCTCATAAGTCTTGTTCTCTAGACCCTTCAGCTTTCTTGCCCTTCTCTGAACACACTCCAGCACCTCAATGTCCCTCTTGTAGTGAGGGGCCCAAAACTGAACACACTCTTCGAGATGCAGTCTCACCAGTGCTGAGTACAGGGGGATAATCACTTCCCTAGTCCTGCTGTCCACACTGTTTCTCATACAAGACAGGGTGCTCTTGGCCTTTTTGGCCGCCTGGGCACACTACTAGCTCATATTCAGCCGGCTATCAGCCAACACCTCCAGGTCTTTTTCCACCCGTGGCTTTTTCCAGCCACTCTTCCCAAAGCCTGTAGCGCTGCATGGGGTTGTTGTGACCCAAGTGCAGGACCCAGCACTTGGCTTTGCTGAGCGTCATACAGTTGGCCTCGGCCCATTGATCCAGCCTGTCCAGATCCCTCTGTAGAGCCTTTCTACCCTCAAGCAGATCAACAGCTTTGTCCATCTTGGTGTTTCCAAATCCAACTCTTCCTACAAATGCTGTAAATGATAGTGCCACTATTTTTATTGAGGGGCAAGAACAAGTGGTGGAAATGGGCAGAAGATCTTTGAATACTGTGCTAAGAGATGCTGGATGCTAATACAAAGTTAACAGCTGAGATCTCTAAAAGAAAATAAATGTGCCAGACCACCCTGATATCACAGAGAGATTCATAGGCCTTTGACTTAATCACCGAGACCTTCCTTTTTGCAATGCTAAGATGCAGTGTGATCAGTGTGCAATGGGTATGGCAAGGGGTTTGATTTAGGGATTTGAGAGGGGACTGATAGTTGTAGAAATCCCAGTCACAGCTAAAGGAGAAAGAGCAAGGTGACAGTGGCTGTGAAGAGTGAGTTACTGGAAAGAGAAGGGGAAGGATCGCCTGCAGAAATGGCCTGACACAGGATGACTGCATTTAATTATTCTGCAGCGGAGCGAAAACTCTCTTCTAGTCCTCATCTGTGCACAGCAGCTAAGCTTTGATCCCACAACCTGCTCAATGGCATTGCAAGGACTAGCTCTAAGCTAAAATAAAGGGACAGTGGGCACAGTTGCTGACCTGCGTGGTACAGAAAGGAGCCTGCAGAAGCTGCTCCTTTGATGTCTCTGGGGGCTGCTCTTCCTACCAGTAGGCTAACTAAACAGAGATAAGGCAGAATACGTCCATGTTTGAGCTACTGAGAAATATTTGTTCTTTAAAATCCCATATCATGTATGTGGGTATGTCCTTAGTACAATTGCCCCATCTTAGCTCTAAAACGCTTATAGGCTTGTTTTCATCAGTTTTAGAGAGAATAGAGAGACTGAGAGAGACTAACGGGATTCACTGAAAAATCAAGAGGCTCCTGGGTTTCATCATATCAGTGGCCCTTCTGCTTCATTCATTCTCCTTTATTTCTTGATAGTGATCAAACAGTTTGGACTACTTAGGACAGTCAGCTGATCTGTCAACCTGTACAGGCAATGACCAAATCTTGAAATGCAAGCTTTTGACCTACATCTGGGTCTTGTCCTGTGGGCAGATCTCTAGCCCAGAAGCCACAACTCCCAGTAGTTTCCAAAGGATCAAGAGCTTCTCTCCGCATGTCATGTAATGTTCAGCAGTTCGCGGGGTCCAGCTGTGCATGCTGCTTGTTGTCTCTACTCTTAATTATGCTGTCACATTGCACTGTCTCTTTAGATTTAACTGTTATAAATTGAAAGGGATTGCAAAACTGCTGTAATTTTTCAAGTCATGAAGGTTTTCCGGGAGCAATGAGAGCTTCACCTTGCTTGTCGCTACTTGGGTATGCTGTTACAGAATTGAGTCGGTACTGTTGGCAAACAAAAAATTATTTGAAATATATTAGCTGTAGCAAAGTGATATAACCTTCAGGCTGCTAGCAACAACATTCATATTTGGTGTAAATTGCTTGGAGCAAAATCTCTTTTGTAAAGAGAATTATCATCAGGAGTTCAGTCTGGCTGTAAATGTGCCCATCTTTAAATCAAAGGATTTTATTTCTTTGAGCTGTATTAGCATCTATAGTGCCTGTACAAAGGATGGATTATGACCTTCCTTTTGATTCTGTAGCTAAGTGAGAGAAGACTTATCTTTGCCAGTTTTTTATTTTTGTTAGGTTGTTAGTGCTATTAAATAACTATGGAAATTTTGCAAACCATAAGGATCTTTTAATTTGGCCCTAGATCAGCCATTTTAACATCCTCTTTGCTTCATTTTCTGCCATCAGTAAAATCTCCCCTATGTCTTCCCAAACGCCATGTACTACACAAATCTTTATATGCATAAAGACCTTTGAAAATATATTATGTAACTTCAGTGCCTCATTGTTCGTACTATCTGCTTGTTCGTGTTAGCAGTGCTGTTGTCAAAAATGTCATGCAATGTTGAACTACAGCCCTTTTCCATTCTGAGTTGCTGTTATTTATTAGTGAAAATGCGGAAAATGTTTCAAATATAAAGGGTCAAATCTAACCTAATTCATGTTAATTCCAGCTGAAATGTTGGTCATTGCAGTGGAACTACCCTGATGGTGAGTTTGGCCCAGTAAATCAAATCAGTGGAGCTAAGTGACATAAGCTTCCTCCTGGTTTTACCAAGAAGCCAGGACTTAAGTCACGATGATGAAAAGCAAGTCACTACTTCAGCTATTGCTAGCGTGCACGGTGCAGGACTTTGCTCTGTGACTCCAAGGCCACAACATGCTCTATTACATCCAGATGTCCTGGGGCTAAAAATAATCTGTGAAATCTCTGAAGCAGAGCCTGGTGTTCAACAAAACCTTGACATCCATATAAAGTGTCTCAAATGACAGAGCATGCACAACTAATGCACCTGCATATGCCTGAGATTTCACTGTGAATTGATGGGAGCTGTTATATCCCATGTTTCTAGTGCCAGCACATAAATGAAACATGTAGATGCTTATTGCATTTTCCTTTGTATTTTTAATTTTTATTCTTTAAGCACAGAATGGAGCATTCTGTTATTCCAGGAATCACAAGGCTGAAAAGTTGCTTTGTTTCAGACTGGACTGTGGTCCACAGGAGGTAGTGCACAGGTGTTGAACTTTTGACACTATTCCTGCCTCTTTATCCACGTACACGATCTCCTTGGATTATACTGATTTGCTTCAAACCATACAATTGTTGTATATGCACTAGTGTTGGAAGAAAACTGCTTCTTGTTCAAGTATCCACCTCTGCTGGCCACCAAAGTAAAAAGATTGGGTTGTTGCTGCTACAGTCACAGTGGTGGGATTATTTACTTGCTGATGATAGTTAACAAGAAATTATACACAAATGCTTTCAGGCAAAGAACACATATTAGAAATAATTGCTTTTATGTATTGAATTATGTGCATAGTTTGTGGAGTCTTTGTCACACATCCTGGAGGAAAAAAAAAAAAAAAGAAGATGTATTGTTCAGGCATGCAGGCATGCCCAGTGTCCCAGTTATTTAAACTCATAAAATAATTAATAGATTGAGGACGCAAATTGATGAGATTGAAATAGTCTGTGACCACTTTATATTGCTTCTTCTGACCTCAGCTGTACAAGCTCTCTGAAGCAACAGCGGAATTTTTCTTTCTCTGCATGTCCCAGGTTAATCATGCTTCCTCCAGAATTCTGATTAAAGAAAACTCTTATGTATGATCAGATATTTCAGTGCATCACAGAATCACAGAATGGTCAGGGTTGGAAGGGACCTCTGGAGATCATCTAGGCCAACCCCCCTGCCAGAGCAGGGTCACCTACAGCAGGTTGCACAGGACGGCATCCAGACGTGTTTTGAATGTCTCCAGAGTGGGAGACTCCACAACTTCTCTGGGCAGCCTGTTCCAGTGCTCTGCCACCCTCAAAGTAAAGAAGTTCCTCCTCATGTTAAGATGGAACTTCCTACGTTCAAGTTTGTGCCCGTTACCTCTTGTCCTATCACTGGGCACCACTGAAAAAAGACTGTTGCTATCCCATTGGCACCCTCCCTTTAAGTATTTATAAGTATTGATAAGATCTCCCTTCAGTCTTCTTTTCTGTAGACTAAAAAGACCCAAGTCCCTCAGCCTTTCCTCATAAGAAAGGTGCTCCAGTCCCCTAACCATCTTCATAGACCTTTGCTAGACCCTCTCCAGCAGTTCCCTGTCCTTCTTGAACTGGGGAGCCCAGAACTGGACACAGTACTCCAGATGTGGCCTCACCAGGGCAGAGTAGAGGGGGAGGATAACATCCCTCAACCTGCTGATCACACTCTTCTTGATGCACCCCAGGATGCCATTGGCCTTCTTGGCCGCCAGGGCACATTGCTGGCTCATGGTCATCCTGTTGTCCACCAGGACTCCCAGGTCCCTTTCCACAGAGCTGCTCTCCAGGAGGTCAGTCCCAAACCTGTACTGATGCATGGGGTTATTCCTCCCCAGAATTTGTACCCAAGATTAAAAATTTATGCTCAGAAAGTGGCCAAAAACTATTTTGTCTTAAAGGACTCTTGCTGTCTGTAACTTTGTTTCAGAAAAATGTTATTTGTCATTAATTGTAATTTTAGTTGAAGCTAGTCCATTACGTTAAATGTGATGTCTGAAAGATTCATCAGTCTGACCTTCTTCTTTACAGAAATTACATCCTTGTGAAAATGCAGCAGATAAGAGAAAACTCATGAAAACTAGACTAAGTAGAAGGAGATGCCAGAGACGCCATTTGTGAATCTAGATGTATATCTACAGGCATACAGTCCTTTGCTCTTGCGCAAAGCTAAATATCTTTTTTTTATTTTTTTTTTTTATTTTGTTGAGTTGAAAAGGCAAATATCTCAACAGATAAGCTTTTGCGATGGCTGCTGTCATGGAAAGCTTATCAGTGGTTCAAACCATAGTGAAACATGAACCTGCTCCAGTGTACCCATCCTTCATTGCTCGTGCTCCATTTTGCCATCTCTTGTTAACACGTTGCAGCCATGGATCTGCACTGGGCTGTGGCAGTAGCGGCAGTCCATGAGGTTCAGATACAAATTTCCCTCTCAATTTCTATGGCTTTGATAGCAGTCTAACTCTCAGCATTACACCATTGTAATCTGAATGCAGATTTGGCATCAGCGAAGTATGTGGAAGATAAGGACAGTGCATTAGTTGTTTTGTTAAATATCAGCTCAATTGTATCTGCTCTTGGTGGGGGGAAGCTCTCCTTTACTCTTCTGTTTGAGATATGAAGGTTTTCTTTTGCAGGAGCAAAGTATTAGGTTGGTAGGATTCCCACCTTTCCCTTTGCTTGTCCTTTGGTATATGCCCCTAGCAGAAGATCGTGGCTTTGTTTGTAATGCAGTGCTGTAGGTTGTCCTTTATGACTGCTTGAGAGGAGACTATTACAGGCATCAGTAACAGAGCTTTACCCTTAAAGCGGCTTGTGTACTTGTGTCTGTAGAGATGCTCAGTGTGACTCCTGGCTGGCCGGCCAAAAGGTGTTTTTTTCACGCTACAGTTGGAGATGAGTCAGCATCAGCGAGATGTATACTGCTGCAAAGATGCTGTGTTCAGTAATTCAGATGGCATCAGTGATTGCTTTCCTGCTCTGATTAGTGCCTAAACAGTTGGACTTGCCTGTAATTACTCACTTGAGCTGGGCTTCAGGAAGCCCATGTGTGGGCTTTTCTCCACCATTCAGTGGCTTTCTCACCTCCAGTCAGTTTTAGAAGCGAGAGGAACCTCAAGCCCTGAAATAGTCATTATCCGTGTTCACCTCAATAAGGGTCAACTCACTGTGACTGCTAACCACGGTTCAGACTTTGAACAGTTTTCTCTTACCAGACACTTAGTCCCTTGCAGCTTAATTGACTGAGAAATAGTTAATGCCCAGCATTTTTTTCTTCATTTGACTGAGTGTAAAAAATCAAAAAGGAATGCATATAGTTCTTTGTATTTTGAAGTAGACATCCAAAGGGTCAGGTCAGCAGGCAATACTTGGATCATACCTTTTGACCTTAGAAATGCTCTGGTTCCTTAAAATCTCCATAACTTATTCAGTATGTTCTTTACAAAGGCCAAGCAAAATCAATTAAAACAGACAAGAATAAATTCTATTATAAAATCACACTCTTAAAAATATAAAACCCAAAGATGGTTCTGAAAAATAAAAAAAGTCAATATTCCCTGAATAAGTTGAAAGGAGAATATCTTAGCAATCCTGAATATAAGCTAGAATCTGCTTTTGAATTTGGAACCTAATAAAAGCCTCTCTAAATTTGCTTGAACAGATTCAGGGAGATTCAGGGATCTGACTAAACATAGCTGATTGCAGAATTGTGGCTTTTGTGTCATGATCTCAAAACATCAATTTGTTTATGCACATTAAACAAATAAACAGATTTTCTTTGCTGATAATTAGCACGGCATCAGATGGGTGCAAGATTATTGTGTTTTCTGCTAAAGCTAACTTAGAAAAGGGGGAAAAAAAATGTAATGCAAGGAGACACAAATCTGACCCCGTAATAAGCGAAAACCATCTCATTCCTTGTGGATTTTTATTGTGGATGAGGCTGAGCAACCGGATCCAGCTCTGATCTGGCCCTGCAAACTCTGTGTTGCCTGGCTCAGACTGCTTTATTATAGAAAATAGAAAGGTTGTGGGTTTTCTTACCTTTTCTTTTATGCCTATAGGGTTAAGCGAGTAATCAAGAGGAAGAGCAGATTGTCTTAGAAGTTCAGTTTTTCTGTGGGTGTGTTTGGCGCTCCCACTGTCATCATGCCAGAATGGTCTGGGAGATGCAGTTGTTTTCCTGACTTTTTGGAGGCAAATGTTTAAAATGATCTCAGACTACATGGGGAAAAATGGTCAGTTATGTGTATGTAGTCCTTGCTAGAAATACTTAATGAAATGTGGCTGCATGGCTAATTTTAGGGACAGTTTAAAAGTAGTGTGGTTTTTTTTTTTCTTTTTTTTTTTTTTTAACTGTTCTAGCAGGCATTAAACATCTGGCCAAAACAAACAAAGCGTCATTTGGATAACTCAAACAGAGAACCCAAATGAAACAACGTAATAAATTGGTGTCCACATTCAGAAATCTCAAGTTATCTTTGCAGTAGTCTAGAACTATAATGCAAAGCACTAATGTTTACTGGTGCAGGTTGGAAACGTTCTGTATTACTGAAGTGTGGCAAGGAAAGTAGTTCCTGTTAAACACTGTGATAATCTCTAAGTCTGTGGTGCAAAGTACTTTATAAATGTACTATTTTTCTAGCAGAATATTAGGTAGATACGATCATCTGAATATGAGTTCAAAGCAAGTATCCAGTGACTGGAAGTGGTCTTACATTTCATCTTTTTGTTTCCTTATGTTCAGTACAATTTGTGTGGCCTCTAGTGACTAAGGACTTCTCTCATTAATTTCTCTGCTTTGCAGGGCATATGTCATACCAAATTTCTTCAGTTTCCTGTCACCTCTGTCTTCAAATGGCTAAACTACTATCTACTTTTAGATGCGCACACCCTTTCCCACACTTCCAGATTCTGCAAGTTCCTATCTTCCAATATCACTCAGTTTTTTCCAAACCTGAATGAGATGTGACACTTTATTATAAATAAGTTAATTATCTAATAGTTTAACCTGTTTGTTTAGCTTCCCAAGTGGCCAGCTCTTCGATAAGAACAGGTTTTTAATAGGCCTAGATAAGCCTGTTACATTCATTTAAATTGTGATCTAGGCCATATCTGAAAGTAGGCTAATACTCGAATTCACTGAGCCAGAATACCCACAGCTATTAATTTGTAAAATAGTGTCCTTCAGAAGTTATTCTGCTTGACCCACTTTCTAAATTGTATGGCGTACCAGATGATTCATTACAGATAAAGAAATCTGGGGATTTTCATTTGTTTGATGCTATGTACTGCAGTCCCAGGTAGCACTGGGAAAGAAGAACAAAATTTTGTTGGGCTTGAGTCTCCTGTTTATGCGTCTGGGCTATAGCCCGTTCGAAATATACATTCACTATTTACACGTAGCAGTCCATTTATTGTGAAAACTGGCAGATTGGTAGGAATGAAAAGTCAGGTCTGGGTAGATGCATCAGCTTTAGACCCAGATAATGACAGCACATTGACACAGACTGTGGATCGCTTTTCACCGGTGTGAGTAGCAACACCTTGGGGATCGCAGTCCAGCTAAGAACATTCCTGAGTGTTTCAGTGAAGAATGTACACCTTGTAAGGGTTGATCTCTGGTGTCTCTCTTGTTTCAAATAGCTGGTGGTCAATTTTTTTGGGTAAGATACCTCACTCTGTCCTGAGGAAGGCACGGGCTGTAGGACAAGCTGTATTTCTCTCATGGCCCCACACAATGAAGGAAATTTAGCCTACCACCATGTGTAGCCAGGGTTCTTAAAGTACTTTTTGTTGTTGTTCAGTTATGTTGGTCCAAGGCAAGGACTCATTACATAAGATGTTCGTGTATGAAGGCTTGCTGGTTTTGCTCTAAGTTAGGCTACTTCACTGTCCCTGAATGGTTTATTAGGTTTCAGAAATGCAAAAGGGTTAGTGAGAACAGGGAATCCTGACGGACTGCAAAAATGCAGCAAATGCTATATTTCTGATTTGGTATATTTGTATTCTATTAGCCCACAGTTGACTCATGTCACATTGAGAAACTTGAAATGGCCAACAGAGACTCTGAAGCTTCTGCAGGAGGAAGAGAAGTTTTTCTGGGGTACCTGAGGATTGTTCTCTGGGTTCTTGAGTACTGATTGACATCGTTCTACTGTTCTTGCTGCTTTTTGTTTCAAATTTAGTAGGCTTTTTTCAAAACATTTATTTATATTTTTCATGAACCTTTCCCTTGCAGTGGAAGTGGTTTGTGCATAGGAGGAAGTTTTTTCCTCCAGTTAGTCTAATAGAGAGAGGGGCTATTCTAGGAGGATTCAGTCCAGCCTTGTTTGTCATTTAATCAACTTCGAGTTTGAATCAGAATGGCTGGGGAAATGTAGGCTTGAAACCATTGTATCTAATTAAAAGATTTAATTGGGACACTTCATGTGGGAGCCTAGTCATGTCAGCCCCCTTACATAGTGAATGGATCTCCAAAGGGCAGTTCAAACAACCTAAACTCTCCAGAGAAAGCATGTGACGTCTGTGCTCCTTAGAGTTCAGTGGGATGCATTTTGGCCTTAACAGCCAATAGTGGGTGATGACCTACACACAGGAGCATGGTGTTGCAGTCTTGCAGGGCAATGTCATTGCACTGTGTCTTCGATGATGAAGACATGGAATTTCTTCATGGGTTCGTTCCAAGCCAAGACGACAGGAAAAGGCTGGGCACGTTGCAAAGTGATGGTTGACAAGAAATGGAACTGCTTGGCACAGTGGAATAAAGGTGGAAACCACAGCATTTGTACCTGCAGTGTTTGTGAGGAGATCTGTTTCTACTTTGTCTCGTAGGGATAACCACTATCTTTATGGCTGCCGCTTCACAGTGTGTGAGAAATGCTGTTCAACACTACAGTGAGCATCTACTGCTAGAAGTCTTGAACAGCACAAGCTATGTCCTGAACTGTGACTACTGGGTGCAGCTATGGTGTAATATGGAGGATAAGGCTGAGCTTGGTTTTTTAAGATTCTCAGATTAACCTTTTTTAATATTTGTGGTTTATTTTTATAAAAGAGGTTTTTTTAAAAAAGAAAACTTTAAAATTGCCATTGGCTGAACTAATGTGAGCTGCCATAGCTGACTAGAAAAGGTTATCTCAGACTGTAGTTCCCAAATAACTGATCTATGTCTTAATTCAGAAGCCCTTAAAACTTTATTTTTGCATCTTCTCAGGTACCTCCTGCAGAAAGTTAAAGGAAGGACAGAACAAGAAAGCACCATGTCTTCAGTCTCAGCTTATTACAATGGAAAGACCGTACTTATCACAGGAGCTACGGGTTTCATGGGCAAAGTACTGGTGGAAAAGCTTCTGCGCTCCAGCCCTGAAGTGAAAGCAGTTTATATACTTGTCAGGCCAAAAGCTGGACAATCAATGCAAGAGAGAGTAGCCAACATGTTGAAATGCAAGGTAAGTTTCTATATTTTATTCTAGAGTCTAATCTGAAATCCATTTAGCTGGGTGAAGCAGAGGTCTTTTGTTATACTCAATTTATGAAGAACAAAATGCCTTCTGCAGTAATCGTTGTATATTTTTGTCATGTCTAAAACAAACAAAAAAAATTGTACATGAATGAACCTGGATCTGTCTGATTTTCATAGGTGATGCAGCATTTTACACTGTAGTGATGTAATTGCTTTTCTTCTTTTTTACATTGCTGTTTGTTGAGAATTAACTTTTTTCAAAAAAATTACCTTAGCAAATTTCTTTTTTGCAAGAAGAGCAGCGTCTTGCTTTCATGAACTGTTTTCCTTTGCCCACTTTTAAAACTTAATATTTGAACATCAGCATTCAAAAATAAAACTGAGTGTGAGTTCATCGCGCCCTACTCCTTTCCCTTATCGGGACATTAAATTGATTTCATAAGACAAAGCCTGTGGGCTTTGCATTGCTCCAGTACAGTGAGGCACCTGCCATCTTCTGATGTCAGCTCCAGTTTAACCTTACTTATGCAGTGATAAAAAACTGTTGCATTTGGAAAGGGTGTTTTCCAAAGTTGCTTTCAGCAGAACACAAAGGCTAAGACAGACCTGTGAGCTGAAGAACAGACCTGTTGGACCTCCACTCACGTGGCTTGTTTCTGTTGAGCTTTTAGCTTGCCTCTCCGATGAGGAAATACAGATCTCTAGCATCAAGAAGGATGTCAAAGCCCTTTGCTGCATTTAATGTAAAGATTTGTAAGGAGAAACTGCTAGACCAGTTATCTAGTGGTCGAGTGGACTTGGCCGAAGGACCTTGAGGTCCTCAGGGGCTTAGGCCAGTGCAAGGTCATGAACTTGCTCAGACTCCTCCAGCTATAAAAGCCAGAGTTCAAGCTAATGCTTACTGCAAGTGTGAATTTATACACAGCTGATGTGAAATGAGGGGAAGGGACAGATCTGGCCCTAATAGGCAAGGAATTACGTGCAATTAATGTGAGAAATGTCAACTTATCTTTAGAGTATTTGTGTAAAACTTTGAACAACACTTTACTGGAAAAGTACTCCTCCTCCTTCTTCTGGAGTTAGAGGTAAAATAGGGCCATAGATAACTTACTTAGAGACAAGTAAGTTTGGAAGAAGGCATGTGTTTTTCCTCCTAATGTTATAAGGCATCAAGCTAGAAAAATCTTAAGTATGTGCAACAACAGAGTTTGATTTTTTTTGTGTTTTCAACAGAGAGTAGGTTATTTTCCTGTTCAGGAAAATTTGTAAGCATCCTAAAAGGAAGATTTGTGGTTGCTTGCAAGTCTGTCAGGTGCGCTATTTTTCGTTACTTTCACTTTCAATGAACAGTTTTTAGCTGTTTCTACAGCTTTCATAACTGATGACTGTGGGCAATAGTTTTCATCATCAGACAACAAAATCCTAAATGTGGTGTGTTTGCATGGTTTTGCTTTTCTTTTTTAACCCACTAAAAAAATGACGAACCAAGCTATTTTTCGAGACTTCTATAAGCTTTGTTACTATAAGCTGTGTATAGTAACTTTGTTACTATAAGCTTATCTCTTCAGTTGGCCAGCACAGCTTAGTGTTGTCCTTAGTTCTAGGTGAGGTTCCCTAGTGGCTGTTTTATTGTTGCAGCTTCACTAGATGTACCTTTTTTTTTTTTTCTGTAGTGTGTGTCAGCAGCTTTAGACACGCCAACAGCAAACAGGACTTGATAACCTCTCCTTGAACCTTTGACAGCCACCCTCAACATGTTTCAAACAAACAAAAGACAGAGGCAAGTCTCTAAGTTAGGTTGCTGCAGCCTTGAAAAGAAAAAAAAATCTCAGGGTATGCTCACAACTCCTTCATGTCCCCTCAAGGAAGAAGGTGTCTCTTTGATGCTGATCTTAAAATAACGCAAAAATACTTCTCTAAGGCAGAAACCTGACTCCTCAAAGGTTATTTCCATGTGAAAATGTTGACAGCCTTTGGTTTTTCTCTAGAAGTGAAACTGTTAATTCCAGTAATTGAATTTCATGGCAGATGAAGAGGGCAAGAAACATTATTCTTAACATTTTTGCAGATTGTTTGCAGTTGTTTGCTGTATGTCTTTAAGCCACATAATCAGTCATTCACAATCTAGCAACTACACTTTCATTTACAGTTGCGGTTTGCATTCTCCAGTTTGGGAAACCCCTAAGCTATAAAACAAATAAAAAATGCAGCAAAAGCTTATTCCAAGTCTTCAGGCAACATTTGCATTTGACATCCCTGATCATAATCACTGGTGAAGAATGCATATATTTGAGTATGCGCAGGAAAATTCAGAATAAAATCTCTTCTTTTCCTTATGTGTACATATATGATTTCTAATTTCTATTGCATAATTCTTTTCCCCCAAAACTGTTGGATTTAATGCAATTCAATATTTGTATCTGGTTTTAGGAGAAAATACTTTATTTCTACTTTGATATTCTATCCTATGTAATCTTTTCTACTGACCGATCACACATTCACTTTGAAAGTAACTATTTCTTCTTTTACATTATGCCTTCACGTAGTATTATCCTCTGGAATTTCTTATTTTCACATCCAGAACGGAAGTTTCCCAGGAACCAGAGGAATAGAGAAAAACATATTGCCAGCTTCTAAATATTCTAAACAAACAGATAAAACAGTATTTGGGATGAAATAAGATGAAAGCAGAGAAATAGATTGGCAGGAATTAATTGCACTGCATAATGCTTAGGTTCTTCAGGTGAGGTCCTCTGGGGACTCCTGAGTTTTGGCATTACTTAACAATATTTTGAAATAAATTGCCTGTAATTTTTGATCTCTCTTCATATATCTCTGTGACATTTTGGTGGTTTCTATCATCATATCTATGAGGGTTTAAACTTTGAGGTATCACATTTGTGAACTGTCTTGTTCACAGTGTGTACATGTGAATGTGCTGGAAGATGACTCCTGTTAAATAAAAAAGCGACTGTAAGTCATGAAAGGGTGATGCCTTAGTTTGTGCTTTTAAAATGTTTCTCATCTGAAATTTTTCAAATTCTGAATCCAACATGAAGAGTAAAATGTAAAAAATAATTTGGGCATAAATCAGAATTCTTCCACTGTATTCTGCAGTAGCTGAACAGATGGCATTGAAATGTAGTATAATGGTGGTTTTCCTCAGATCTTGTAAAATTAGTTTTACATGAAGATGTGCTATTGCATTAATATGAAATGTATAATGAACGGATACTTAATTATCTCAGCATAAACTCCAAAATGAACGTGTGCAATGAGGAATGTGTGGTGCCTGGTGACCTTGCCTATTTATGAAAGGAGATGTTCTATTTTCCAAAAACAAGTCCCTAAGGGAATCAAGCTATTACCCTGTGCTTGATGAAATGCCGTGTCTGCATGACACAGAGTGCAGCTCTTACACAAAAAACCGCCACATTTCAGTATTCGCTTCACTCTGGATGTGTCCATAGATGTGGATCACAAGGCAAAGCTTGACAGTGCTCTTTACTTATTAGTTGATGGGAGGTGTATATTTATCAGAGGTAGGCAATTGTTTCAAGGAGTATTTTTTGTTGTCTGATCCCTTTGTGTGCAGAAATAGGCAGGGATGCTTGGAGGGGTTGTCTCAGATTCCCTGGAGAGCAGTTACTGGGCTAATGCTGAGTCACTGGTTGTAGCTTCCACTTTGTCCCTAGGAGAGCAGAGCTTTTTCCATGCCCTGTGTGCAGTGAACCAAGGCTGCTTGCTGCTGCCAGGCTGTCTCTTGGATCTATTTGTTCAGTGCTCCTAATTAGAAAGCTCGGTCTAAGCGGGGATTGGAAAAGACTCTTGTTAATGTCTCTGATAATTCAGAGAGAAAATGGGGAGGCTGTGAGGCTGCTGAAAATGGGGAGCAGATATTGCTGGGTGTGACCAGAAATACTGTAAAATGATACAGCTTTTTCATATCATCCAACCACATTCAACACTTATGGTTAACCCTTATAGTTACAGTGGAGAGTACAGATAGACCACCTTCTCTTCCCTGCAATGCTTTGTCAGGAACTACCCATTATGATGGGACTGACCACTGAAAACAGCAGAAGTCCAATATTATCAGACACCTTTGCCTCTTCAGTATTTCCTTGTCAAGTATGCTATGCTTATCAGCAAATATGCAGCAGGACCCTCTGTTAGCCCTATACATTTTACCAAATCATGCCAGATTTCTCTTTTTCCGCCTCCCTTGATTATCCCTTTCTTCACTCCATCCCTCATCACCATAAGCACTAAAGTTTCTCCACACCAAACCAGTGCAGCATCGCTCCCTCTGGAACAGCGTCCCTTAAATCTGCTGTGACCACTGCAATGGTGCATGGATCAGTACTCGGAACAGAGTAATGAGGTGTTTTGGTTGGTGGTACAGGATCCCACTTGCTCAGTAAGAGGTCTGGGAACTACTAATTGGAGTGAAACAGAGCTGAAGATGTTTTCTGTTTTATTATTTATTTAGATTTGCCTCGCTTTGGTCAGTAGACTATCAGAAATAGCTCTGGTATTTGTGTACCAAAGGAAAAAATCTGTCATTTTAACAAAAACTTTTGTCTTACTTGACCCCATGATTTGTAAACCGTGTGGTAGAGAGGAGCTAAATCTTAAGGCTGGTAACATACTGACACGAATGCAGGCAAGGGTCTCAGAGCATTCTGTTCCTCTTTCCTAAGCTAACACCATCTGTTGCCTTGTTCCATTTCATTTCTTTCTCTTCTCCAATTTGTGCTTCTGTTTGAAGAAGGCTGTTAAGGTTTTGCTTTATATCTTAGCAGCTAATAGCCTGCTTCCTACAGCACAAGGAAGGGCCAACAAGACAGCTGGTGCGTCCAGCAAGATAACCTTTCACACTGGACAAAACAGAAGCCAACTTTAGTCCTGAGCTCGAGCACATGTCCCTGGTGTCACTTTCTGCTGTTGGATGTTTGCAACCATGCTGATGCTGCTGCTCCTCGGCTCAAGGCTCTGCTGGCACATGGGCATCTGGAGCAAGCAAAGTGCAATGGCATCGCCTTTTTGGGTGCTGCGCCAAAGCTGCAGCCTTGTATGGTGACAGCTCCTCCTCATTTGACATCCAACCCATGTCGTGACTCAGATTGTAGAATCTCACCCGTCAGCTTTCAGCGAAGTTGGGAGATCTGGCAGCCCTGCTTACTCTTTGATCTGTTCTGCGTGCAAAGCCATGCCTACCAGGAGGCTAATGGAGAAGCTGAGAAGCACAAAGGCCCATGTTATTATCGGTTAGCGTAAGCAGAACTTGGTTTCCTATACCTCCTCTCTCCTTCGCACTTGCACAGCTGTCAGCACAGACTGCATTCTGCACAAGTGCTGGAAGTACGGCTAGGTGGAAATGGCCAGGGGGGGTGTGTATTTTTTTTCACGCATACTCAGATGTCAGAGAAGAAACCATGATAAGATGAAGGAGGAAAGAAAGGTGGTGGTTGAAATTGTGTCCTCCATTGCATCAGTCAGATAAATTCAGGCCACAATCTGATGAGGAAGAAAGAATGTCTTTGTGTGGCTGAGGCAATTCCCAGAAAAAACAGGCTTAATCATACAGTTTCATAGTCATAATGCAGTCTCCGTCACTGCTTAGTATACATGGATGTTGCACAGTAATTTAGAATTTCTCCACATACTGCATAAGTTGATCAGGGATACATTCAGCATTATGGATTTAGAACAACCCTAAGTCTTCTTTGCTGTGTGTGCTTTGTTACACTTATATGTGACTAATGACAGTATTAGAAATACTAATAACTATACTTTTCTGTACATAATGTATTTCTTTGCTAAAACTTTCCAATGTGTCTGGTGAGTCTGATTCATTTCAGTGCCCTTTTGCAGGCTGCTTCCCTTTGGGATACATTAATTTAGAAATGTTTAAAATGGAGCACCTCATATCAACAGTCAGTTTGAAAATGCTTGCATATCTGAAAATGCTGTGTCCATACTCCTTTTTTAGGATTGCAAACTTGTTCTGCAAGGTTCTATGTGCATACAAAAGCAGACATGAAAAAACTGTGGGGAAGTGTCTATGCACCATTCTCAAAAGACGAGCCCTCATATTTTTAACAAAGCTGGAGACAAAATGTGGGTGACAGGATTGCAATGCAAATTAAGACATCCAGGGACAGAGAGACAAAGCAGTTAAATAATCAGTTGGTGATACTACTAAAGAAAGGACTTATGTTTTAGGTATGAAAAGTTACAATGGACATCAAAACATCCAAAAGGAGGGACGTCAGCTGGGTTCAAAGATAGCACAGAGACAGAGAAGTGGGTCAGGAACAGAAGAGTAAGTGGATAAGTTTATGCCCTACTGGTGACACCAATGGAAATCTTAGTAATGGAGGAAAAACAGTACAGACACAGAAGATAAAAAGACTAATAAAAGGCTGCAGTAATATGAAAACTTAGGAAGAGATCCTGAAGAAATGATTAGGGGAAAAAAGAGAAGAGACCAGGTCTGCAGAGACTCTCAAAGATAACATTTGGAAAAAAAAAGTTTTTCCAAAGCATCAGAAGGAAAGTGTGAAGAGTAGGGCATTATCATTGGTGAAAATCAGTGTAAGAGTCTGGAACATAATGAGGTTGAGGAGCTACAGGGAGGAAAAAAGTAATGGAGAACTAGAAAATGATGTTGGTGGGGATGGGGGAGAAGAGGAAACCTTTTCCCGTATTGATATACTGTATATTTAATTTGCCTTATGTTGGCATTCAGAAGTCATAGCTATGCAAGCACAGGTCTTCTCCAAAAAGTCTTTAAGTCTGAATGAAAAGCCTGGTAAGGTCGTGAGCAGAAAGGGAGAAGCATTTCAGGGTGATCAGAGAGCCCACAGGTCTGAATCAATACTATGACTTTTGAATTATAAAGAGGATTATGCCAGATTTAAAGCCGAAACCCTTGTGCCTGTCATATAACCCTGTTGAATTTGTCATTTCCCCTGTATCAAAGTTATCAGACAATGTTTTTCTGTTTATCCCAAATTTTGCTAAATATGTTAATCTTCATTGAGTTTTTAGGAGCACGGGAGAGGAGTTTTTAGGCCCTATTTAAGACATTCTGGAAAAAGAAGTCACTTGTCTTTCACTTAGATGTTACTTTTAAAATTTTTTTGTAGTTATTTGTTGAAAAGGCAAAGTAATTTGTTGATGAACATGTCAAACTATACAGGTTATTCTCTACCCCTCAGTCTTAACTGTGTTGCAGAACAGAAGAGGTTAAGTATGAGAACTGCCCATCCTGTTCTCTCTTCTCTGCAGTTTCTGAAAGTTAGGCAGAACTTCTGTTTTGCAGAACAGGCTCTAAACTCTTCCCTTTTCCTTTGGCTAGTTAAATTGTCCATTTCTCTCTTGTTCTTCGCCTGTGTCATCACATCACGTAGACATTCCTGTCACCTGAGTAATTCTCTGTTCCTCCCAGCCACTAATATAAAAGTCTGAAAGAGATACTGTTCTGCAGTTTCAGAGGAAAATAAAGTCTCCTCTTTGTCTTGTAATTAAGATCAATCTCTGATACTGTCACAGCACAGTAGCTAGTCCCAGGAAATTTCATCTCCTATTTTAATCAGTAGGGAATATGACAAAACCCCTGTAGTGTCCTTTATTATTTCAGAAGTAATAATTCTATTGACTGCAGTTTCAGCTAGTTTTTTATGAGCTTGAAAATGTAAGTATTTTTTCTTTCTAACTTGTTTCCACATTCCTTTCTCTACACCTTTTCACAGGATCACAGAATTGCTGAGGTTGGGAGGGCCTCTGGAGATTGTCTAGTCCAAACCCCTGCTCAGAGCAGGCCAGATAGAGCCAGTTGCCCAGGACAATGTCCAGCTGGGTTTTGAATCTCCAAGGAGGGAGACTCCATAACCTATCTAAGCACCTGTGCCAGTGCTCCATTAGTCTCACAGTAAAAAAGTGTTTTCTTATATTCAGGCAGAATTTCATGTGTTTTATTTTTTGTCTATTTTCTCTTGTCCTGTCACTGGATAGCCTTGAGAAGAGCCTGGCTCCACCTTCTTCTTTACCCCCTGCTATTGCGTATTTATAAACATTGGTGAGATCCCCCTGAGCCTTTTCTTCTGCAGGCTGAACAGTCCCAGCTCTCAGCCTTTCCTCACAGGAGAGGTACTCTAGTCCCTTCATCGTCTTCGTGGCCCTTCACTGTGTTCGCAGCAGTACATCCATCTCTCTCTTGTGCTGGGTATCCCACAACTGGACACCGCACTCCAGATGTGGCTTCAACAGTGCTAAGTAGCGGGTAAGGTTAATCATTTGGGCAGTGCTGCTGGCAGCTAAATGTTGTTGCGCTAATCAGTTCTGAAATGCTTCCTTCTGAGGAGGAGAACCCTGTCCATTAAATATGACTTCCAAAGCACTTCATAGGTTCTCTTCACACTAGCAACAGAGACAGAAAAAGATCATTACCAAGAGTTTCAGAGTATCCTATATGCCATTGGCCAAGACTGAAATAGTATTTTTTTCTATCTGTATGTGTTTGAAGAACAAATAAGTTGTAGAATCATAGAATCATTTATGTTGGAGAAGACCTTTGAGATCACTGAGTCCAACCATAACCTAACTCTGCCAAGTCCACCACTAAATCATGTCTCCAAGTGCCATGTCTACATGTCTTTTAAATACCGCCAGGGATGGTGATTCAACCACTTCCCTGGGCAGCCTGTTCCAATGCTAGACAACCTTCTCGGTGAAGAAATTTTTCCTAATATGCGTCCTAAACCTCCCCTGGTGCTACTTGAGGCCATTTCCTCTCCTCTTATCTCTTGTTACTTGGGAAAAGAAACTGACACTACAACCTGCTTTCAGGTAGTGATAAGGTTTCCCCTGAGCCTCCTTTTCCAAACTAAGCAACCCCAGTTCCCTCAGCTGCTTCTCATAGGAATTGTTCTCAACACCCTTCACAAAGGCATTTCCCACAGAGAGGTGCTGGGTCCTTTATTACCTGGCTTCTCCTTGTACTATTGCTTGAGTCTCTCCCAAAACCATCAGGCTCTGGTCAATTAGAGATGCGGTTCTCGGGTATTATTAAGATAGTTCCTGCTGATATTGTCCCTTAAAAGCAGTACTCACAGTACCTTGAAGGTCTAGGAAGGATTATGACCTAATGGTGTGATGCATTGTCTTTTATTACAACAAGCAATACGGCTCAAATACAGACAAGCCTTGGGGCCTGCCATTTGTCTGCTGGTCACAAGCTCTGCTAGGTGGTACAGAGTACAAGCCTCAGTTTTGTCACTGCCAAGGAGAGTTCACAGCTTAGTGCTCCAGCTTTGCGAATGGTCTTCGGTACTTCAGCTCCTTGGGGCATTCACAACAGTAAAGTCAACTTGTGTCTTTTTTAAAAATAGACTGCAATTTTAAATTTACTCCAGTTATACACAACTTGCAATAGTTACACAATCGATCACAATGAAATTAACATTGTTTAATTAACATAAATTGCTAAATGAAAAGCAAGGACACAGTGCTAAATGAAACTGTAGAATCAAGGCAAATTATTCTCAACTAAGTAATTTTTTTTAAGCAAAAATGCTTCACAATTGATTTCAAGATTGTTTGTCTTTCTTTTTGTGAATTGAAATGTTTTGGTGTCTAACACATCAGTTTCCTCATCTTTCACTCGAAACAGCTGTTACAGGTGTTGATGTGGCGTGTCCACTGAGACCTGCAGAATGACAGTAACACAGATAGTTGTCCAGATGCTCAGGCACTTGCAAGACAAACCCAGCATGAAGTGTGGTGGCCCACCATCACTGTCTGACCAGAGGCCACCTGCCTGGTGGCAGCTGTCATGTCAGCGGAGTGCTGCTTTGCAGTCCTGCCGTACAGGAACTCCATCTGTCTTACCAGCCTTTTATCACAAGGTGTGTGTGATCTTTGCTAGGTGCATGCACAGAAAATACGTTTTGTGCAAAGGATCAAGCAAGATCACTTTCTGGAGGTCAGCTTTCTATGTGCCTGCTTGCTCAGCTGCGACAGCAAGGGAGTTGCTGGTTTCTGTCTTGCATGTCATTACCCGACACAAATACCCACCACCTACAGAATGATACGTAAAAGCTGGTCTTCGTTTTTATCTTTACTTCTTGGTTTCTTACAACTTTCTCTTGGCCTGGACTGCAATCACAATAAATCATCAGATTTCAAAAGAGGTTTTTTGGTTGGTTGATTTTTTACTTAAAATTACTTCATAAGAAGTGATCATAATCTAAACAGCAATACTTCCAGGGAGAATACAGAGCCTCAAATATAAACGTTCCAGAAAGATCCCTCTAGCAAATTGTATGCTAATGCATGTGTTGCTAATGCAATAAAGTAAAGAAAAAAAAAAAAGAAAATAAATGCTGAAAAGAAACGAGAAGTCTCTTAGCTTCACATTAGATATCTAACAAGAGACTTATGGACAAGTTTAAATATAAATATTCAAGTATTCTGCTAAATTTGTAAAGATATCATGGCTAATTTTATGCAGTTCTTTGAGAACTCAGATGGGCAGGGACATCATTTTATCCAAGAAACATTATGGACAAGCTTTTTATGCAGTAAACACAAAACTGTGCTCTGCAGTCCAACTAATATGTATGCACACAAATGCACACATAGGTACCCTCTTTCAAGCTAGCCATTTTTGTTTTATTTGATGGTGGATATGCCAAGGGATTTGTGTGTTAATGATTATGTCTGCAGTGAAGAATTCTGCTAGCTGATAAATGACAAAATAAAGAAGGGTTCAGCCCTTGAAGCAAATAAGTAGGCAGTATGTTTAGAATGATGCAATTTAAAAAACCCTTAAAAGTAAGATTTTCGCTTGTCAGTAACAGCCTAGATGTTGCAGACAGGCTGCATCTGCTACCACATGTAAAATGAAATGCATTTTTAATTCTCCGTAAGCAGTGATATTTTGGGACACTTGTAGCCTGTATCTGCTTCACAGTATTTTTAATTTAACATTCAAGGGTGTCTTACAGAAGAAAGAGGGTATCTTACCAGGGAGTTAGCAAACTAAGATTGCAGTTGAGTCACAACTTTAAAGGATCTTCATAACATCGCTTGGATTTGCATTTATGCCTACGTGCTTTCTGGTTTGCAGGCAGGGCCCAGTTCCTGAAATCTTCTTGGTAGCTTCATTTAGCTTTGGTTGAGTATCTCATGAAGGGTGGATTTCAAGGAGGTGATGGGCCCAAATAAGTAATTTACACTTGTCCTTTCAGTTATATGTTATCGTCTTGGATTTTCTTTTCACTCTGGATCATTTTGTTTCTTAGAGAAAAAAATATATGAAGGAGTTTGATTTCACTGTCAGTATTTCAACTTCAGGTGATAGTGATTTAAACATAGTAAGAAGTGCTTGATACAGGAATGCAAATGCAGTTAATCACTCTCTGTATTTGGGAAACTAATACTGCCTGACTCCACCCTAAAAGTCTTGGTGGAGAAGCAAGCTAGACAGTTTCTGAGTTTGTAAGCTACCAAAACCAAGAAGAAATGGTTTTATTGGTGCTGCTGACTCTCATCCACTTCTTTTGACCATGTGATTGCATCTGAACTTGACCTTGTGTGTCAAGTTGGAAATGGAACTAGTATCGTAATATTAGACTTTTGCAAGTGAGTAAAGGGAAGATTTAATGCACAAAATTCACTTTTATGCTAGTCAGGGATGTCTCCGTCTAGAAATTTGTCCCTTTTTGGATGTCGGTCTCCTTGCCAGAAGAAAGCTTTCAGCATTGCCACTGGTGTCTGCCTATCCTAAGTGGTAAAAGTCAAGGAAGTGAGAGAGTGTGCATCAGAGGTATGGAAGAAACATGGTGCGGGGGAGGGTGAGAGTAAAGAGTTCAGCATGGCATTTTCAAAGAGGACAGGAAAAGTACAAAGATGATTGAAGAGAAAATCTCTGCCTCACAGGCTCAAGAGTTTACATCAGTAAAAGAAATCAGAGCTATTTCCCAGCAGCTCTTGCCAGCATCAAGGCCATGCAGCAACATCATTAGACAAGTCCTGTCGGGCATCCTTTGTAACCCTCTGATTTCTCCTGTATCCTGGTTTTGCTTAGGCACACGGGAGAGCTGAGTTTTTAGGCAGCTGCACAGCATGCTTTGTGTTCACAATTTTGCCAAGTGACCCATTCACCAACAAGGTCTTCAGCAAACATGTTTTTAAACAATGTTTGTCATTTTGCTGGAGCCTGTGACTTGGCTCTTGACGCGTGTGAGTTGGCACAATTCTTTTTTGGGCTATTGCACTTCAGAACGAGTCTGGACGTCAACAGAGCTGCTCATGTACCAAAGCTTATACGTGGGCTTGGGTACTTTGCTTTGAATTGGGGCTGAATAAGGACACCTAACCTCAGGCAACCTCTTTTGGGAACATCTTGGCCTGCAAATCGTAGTTAAGAATGGAGGCTTATCTTTTTCTTAAATGGTTTGGTAATGGAGCTATCAGTCACCACTCAAAGAGCAGAAATTGCTATTTGGTCATTCAACAAAATATAGAGTTAAGTCATGTTTCATCCTTCACGTCTGGTTTTATTATATTCTGTCCCCAGCTGTTTCTTCCAATTTTTCTTAAAGAAAGCTCTTCTGTTTTCCCTAAATTTAACCCTGGCCTTCCTTACCTGTGTTTTTTTCTTATCTGGCAGCTGAATATGAATGATGGAAGCTAAAACCAATTTTATGTCAAAGACCTTGCAAAGAGATTAAGTTTATTGTAAACAAAACATTGCAGTTTAAGACGGAATCCTAAATGTTGTGGGGCAGTCTCTTTAGTCTTCTATTTCGACTTTTCAGCAAAACCTTCAGACCTGATCACCAGATAATACTTTCTATAAGCAGAGTTGTTAAAATACCGGGGAAAGGGAGGGCGGGGGGAATATTCTGAGCCTTAGGACCCCTAAGAGAGCTCCCACTTGTGACACAGCGATACATCTTGATATACATAGTCCAGAGCATTTGATCTTCTAGGCATCTTGCCTGCTGTCCTGGTTTGAGTCACTGGCTCATGCATCATCCTCGTCCCAGTCCCTGGCATTGAGCTATGACTGTAAGAGTGAAAAAAAATTCAGGGTATCCCTGTATACCAGAATGCCATGGTTACCAGAAGGCAGTCATAAGGCCGTTCGTACAGGTGCTGACTGCTGCATTATGTACCAAACCATTGACCCCAAGCTGATCCTCCAAAAAAGCAGAGAGCTTAAAAGTTGGCTGAAAGTCACCTTCCACTGCAGTTTCCCCTAGCAAATCCAGCTGTTTTTATTTAATTTACCAAACCCATTAGAACCACCAAGTATATTAGGGAGAATGCTTTAAAAAAAATGTGAAGTTCTGGCTTGCATCATTGTATACACAAATCAAAATATCTGAATTGTGCCAAGGAACCCAAGTGTGGAAATTGGGTTTTGTTCATTTTCTGGGGACTTGTCTTAGCCTTTTGTTTTCTTTTAAGGAGCCAGGGGTGGGGGTATTATTAGTTTTAGCCTATTGTAAATTAATTTTGCTTCCTGAAAGAAAAACTGCTGTGGCAAAGCAACTCTTCTGATCATAGTTAAATGTGAGCAATGGTGTGATTACGAACAGCAGCTGGTTGACTGCAGACAAACATTCAAAGTAAGCTGGTCTGATTTTGCAGAGAGGAACCCTGTTAATTCTGTGAACATGGATGATTCACTGCCACATTCTGGACCATGAAGGCGACTGTCCACAGCCGATTGTTTGTGACCAGATTTGTGTTTGATCTGGAGTTGGCATAGGGAAAGGGTTACGGGTCTAGCTAAATATTTTTAAAATAAAGGAATGCCTCATGCACTCTGTCGACAATTATCATTAGACTGATTTTTGATCCTGTATTTGCTTAGTTACTGTAAGCTTCCACTTTAAAAATCCGAACTGTGAGAAGACTGCTTCTGAGATGTACTTTTGCAATTGAATATTTCCATACGGCATAGCACCTAGCACCACACCATGCCAGGTGGCACTTCATGTCAGTTTGATGGGGTTTCATGCATCCCTTCCTGGCTGTTGCAGCTTATGCCTGTACTTCTGAGATGGAATTATGTGATTTCCCATGCTTCCCTTGGATCCTGTGTGTTTATGTCACCTAACCAGGGAAAATTAAAATACCTGCAAATCTGCTGGGAACCTGCAGCAAGCAAAGTGACAGTGGCTTACAAGCAAGTCTAATATGACCTACAGCTACTGTGGTTACTAACGTGGATTGTGTGGGTGGAGGCTATGATGCTGAGGTACCTGAAAAAGAGTCTGGGTATTGCAATGACAAATATTTTACGAGCCTTGCAGTATTCATTTTCTTTGAGGAAAGTTAGTGCATCTTTCACTGGTGTGTCAGTCTTGTGCTATAGTTTGAGTCTGGTTTACCCTAAATTCAAGGTGGTTGTGTTGCAGCAACTGCCACTGAAGAGTTAACAGTATCTTGCCTTGCCTTGATACAGACTGAATTGGGTGAGTTTTGCCAAATGTATGGCTCATTACTTACAGGCATGATTTAGATGAGAGAGAAAATTTAGAATGATCTCCTTCTCATACACTCAGCTTTGGGATAATCACTGGATTAAGTAATTAGTTTGCCTGTCAGTTCCTAAAGTATCCCAGCAGACATGTGATGGACATTGGTAGTGGAAGAGTTCAGATGTGCCAAAAAATAAGCTGGTAGCATCAAAAGATTGAGCTTGGAGAATCAGTAACTCATTTAGTGGTAGGTACAGTAAGGAAAAATCAGAGCTGGGAAACCAGCTGATGCCAGTGTCAATCTGCTCCCACAGTGGCAGCACACTGAAATGCTTAAAAGAGCACAGAATTATAAAAACTTAGAACTGGAGAAGAGCAGAGGGACAGAGGATGCACCAAGGGGAATTGAAAAAGCATGAAGGCTCTGGACTGAGACCAAGGCCTGCAATGCACAGCACATTGTACCTGTAATATCAAGAAACAAGGTTGGTCGTTAAAATGGCAGAAATTACCAAAAAAATATGGTCATCATTTTTCCTGTCTGCTGGAGACATGCATTTGAGAGGAGAAATTACTGATTACAGTCACTTGCATTTATTCATCTCTGATCACACCAAGACATAAAGGCAGGGACTGAGCTTGGTATGTCCGGACTTCTGGGCACTGCTGCAATATAAATAGCAAATAATAATAACAACGAAAACAAGCAATGACATGTCGCTTGTTTAAAAACCAAGCAAACCTTTGATACTAGATAACTATGTGTGTACGTTTGATCTGCATTATCACAGAATCACAGAATGGTCAGGGTTGGAAGGGACCTCTGGAGATCATCTAGTCCAACCCCCCTGAGAGAGCAGGGTCGCCTGCAACAGGTTACACAGGATGGCGTCCAGGCATGTTTTGGATGTTTCCAGAGTGGGAGACTCCACAACCTCTCTGGGCAGCCTGTTCCAGTGCTCTGCCACCCTTAAAGTAAAGAAGTTCTTCCTCATGTTAAGATGGAACTTCCTATGTTCAAGTTTGTGCCCGTTACCTCTTGTCCTATCACTGGGCACCACTGAAAAAAGACTGTTGCTATCCCATTGGCACCCTCCCTTTAAGTATTTATAAGTATTGATAAGATCTCCCCTCAGTCTTCTTTTCTCTAGACTAAAAAGACCCAAGTCCCTCAGCCTTTCCTCATAAGAAAGATCCTCCAATGCCCTAATCATCTCTGTAGCCCTTTGCTGGACCCTCTCCAGCAGTTCCCTGTCCTTCTTGAACCAGGGAGCCCAGAACTGGACACAGTACTCCAGATGTGGCCTCACCAGGGCAGAGTAGACGGGGAGGATGACCTCCCTCGACCTGCTGGCCACACTCTTCTTGAGGCACCCCAGGATGCCATTGGCCTTCTTGGCTGTCAGGGCACATTGCTGGCTCATGGTCATGCTGTTGTCCACCAGGACTCCCAGGTCCCTTTCCACAGAGCTGCTCTCCAGGAGGTCAGTCCCTAACCTGTACTGACACATGGGGTTATTCCTCCACCAATGCAGTACCCTACACTTGCCCTTATTAAATTTCATAAGGTTTCTCTCTGCCCAACTCTCCAGTCTGTCCAGGTCACGCTGTATGGTGGCACAGCCTTCCGGCATGTCAGCCACCCCTCCCAGTTTTGTGTCGTCAGCAAACTTGCTGATGGTACACTCTATCCCTTCATCCAGATCATCAAGGAATATATTGAACAGGACTGAACCCAGTACTGACCCCTGAGGGACACCACTTTTTACTGACCTCCAACTAGACTCTGCACCTCTAACCACAACCCTCTGAGCTCTATCTGTCAGCCACTGTTCAATCCACCCCACTGTCCATTCATCATACCCACACTTGCTAAGGTTGCCAATGAGGGTGATGTGGGAGACAGTGTCGAAAGCCTTGCTGAAGTCAAGGTAGACAACATCCACTGCCCTCCCCTCATCCACCCATCCAGTCATGCCATCATAGAAGGCTATCAGATTAGTCAGACATGACTTCCCCTTGATGAATCCATGTTGACTACTTCTGATAAACTTCTTTTCCTCCAGATGCTTGGAGATGACATCCAGGATGAGCTGTTCCATCATCTTTCCAGCAATGGAGGTGGGGCTGACCGGCCTGTAGTTTCCCGGGTCATCCTTCTTGCCCTTTTTGAAAACTTGAGTGACGTTGGCTATCCTCCAGTCCTCAGGCACCTCACCTGTTCTCCAGGACCTTTCAAAGGTGATGGAGGGCGGCCCAGCAATGACTTCCCCCAGCTCCCTCAGCACTTGCAGGTGCATCCCATCAGGCCCCATTGACTTGTGGATATGCAGTTTACCTGACTGATCTCTAATTTGTTCTTCTTCAACCAAGGGAAAGTCTTGCTTCCTCCAGACTTTCTCTGTTACCTGCAAAGTATGGGACTCCCAAGGGCTGGCCCAAGCTTTGAAGACAGAAGCAAAGAAGGCATTCAGCAACTCCACCTTCTCCACATCATCTGTCACCACAGCACCTGTCTCATTCAACAACGGGCCCACATTTTCCCTAGTTTTCCTTTTGCCTCCTATATACTTAAAGAAACCCTTCCTGTTGGCCTTGACATCCCTCGCCAGGTCCAATTCCAAGGCTGCCTTGGCTTTCCTTGTTTCCTCCCTGCATACCCTGACAGCATTCTTATCCTCTTCCCAAGCAGTCAGCCCCTTCTTCCACCTATTGTAAACTCCCTTCTTCCACCTGAGCTTTTTCAGAAGGTCCCTGCTCAGCCATGCAGGTCTCCTTCTTCCCTTGCCTGATTTCTTTCTCTTCAGAATGCACCGATCCTGAGCTTGGAGGAAGTGATGCTTAAATATCAGCCAGCTCTCTTGAGCCTTCCTACCCTCTAGAATCCCATGGGATTTTTCCAAGCAATTCCTTGAAGAGATCAAAGTTGGCCCTCCTGAAGTCTAAGGTTTCAACCCTACTTGTCATTTTGTGCATACTGCACTTAATCCTGAACTCTATCTTCTCATGATCACTGCAGCCAAGTCTGCCCCCAACCTTAACATCCTCCACCAGTCCCTCTTTGTTTGTCAGTACTAGGTCCAGTAGTACACCTCTCCTTGTGGGCTCCTCCACCACCTGAGTCAAAAAGCTATCATCAATGCACTGGAGGAACCTACTGGACTGCACATGCCTAGCTGTGATGTTTACCCCTGAACCAAGTGATAAGGTCACGTTTCAGAAAACCAGGTGAATACAACTGTACTACTTCTGACATTGCATGTGTACCCACACCCAAGGAATTCACCACCTGAACTATCCATCCACAAATAATTTCAGCACTGGAAAGGGCATTTTAATACAAAGCATGACAAAATTTTCAGCAGTGGAGCAGGGAAAAGAAATTATATGTGTAGATTTCTTTTGGGGAGGTTGCTTGCGTAAAGGAAAAAATGTATTAAAAAATCTGATCTGTTACTTACTGTGTTGAATCCATGGTTGAAGGCACAGTGTCTCCATGATGTTTGATTCCCCATTGTATGTGGGAGTCACAAGCTGCTGTCCTTGCTGTGATCTCCAGGAAGCTCACTCTATTAAAAACATGTATGTATGTATGTATGTTTTGCTGTAAAATTTCTTTGCCACAAGGGCAAAGAGAGTATGGAAAACTACATATTTCATTTATTTCAGAAGCCTCCAAGCTTTCTAGTTTCTAGAGGACACTTATGGCTAGAGAAAGGCAAACGTTGCACCCATCGTGAGAATGGGCAAGAAGGACAATTCAGGCAGCTGCAGACCATGCAGTTTCACTTCTGTCCCTGGAAAAATCATGGAGTGAGTTTTCTTGGAGCACGTCTGGGTATGTGAAGGAGAAGAAGGTGACCAAGAATGGTCAGCATGTATTTACCCTTGGTTCCCTTGGCTTGACTAACTTGATCATGCTTGGTGATAAAATAACTGAATCTGTGGATGAGGGGAAAGCCATGGATGTAATTTCCCTCGATATTATCAAAGTTTCAGCATGGTCTCCCATCTGGATTAGGATGTTACAGTCGAGATGGGGAAAAGAAATGTGGCTGGACAGTCCGACTGCAAGGGTTTAATGGTTCATACTCTGTCTGGAAGCCAGTTATATGTAGAATTTCCTAGGGTTTATCTGGGGACATGCCCTGTTTAACACCTTAAAAAAAAAATCTCCAGGCTATACTGCATTCTTTATGCTAGGCTACTAATAACTGGCAGTGCTTTCATAAATAATAACTAAGGACGCTGGGGAAGGGAAACAGGAATTAACCCTATTCTGCATCTCTGTGCTCCGGGGCTGGTTGCTTTCCCTGGTCTTTTTATACATCTCTTGGCTTTTACTCTCTTGCCTCTGATGTGCAGTATTCAGTAGAAGGAAGTTTCTGTGTGCAAGAGGTCACTCACTAAACAAACCTTAGTCAGATAAACGCTTCCAAGTGCATCAGGCACATCCTGGCGGGGTGTTTTAAGTCACAGGAATTACTGCACTTGGTGATAGTGAAGCAAGTGAGCGGCTGGCAGCAAAAGGATTGAAATAGATGCAGTGCCATTAACAATGCTAATATGCAGCTTCCAACCAAAGGTGTCAATGGCATACCGAAGGCCTGGTGTGATTAAATGTCTGGTATAATTAAATGTCTGATTCAGTGAAGGGGGCATGCACCTGCTTTAATTTAGAGATGAGAAAAATAAATATCAGAACTTCATAATCTTCCTTTAGGACAACTACTTAAATATCCATGTGAATCATAAATTCAGTCTACCCTTTCTGTCAAACAAATTAATATTATTTTCTCTGTTTTAATGAGCGACAAAACAATTGTACAGCTTCCAGACCCAGTGTGTCACAAACAGACCTAATATAAAACTTGCAGTGAGTTCCCATTACAAGAAGTGTGCTTTAAATAAGATACCTGCTTAGGCATTTTCCTGAAGCAAGATATAATTGGCCAGTGCCAAGCTCCACAGCCTGTCAGCAGAAAGCAAGCAAGGGAGCTTCTGTCTCATGAGTTGTGATTTGTGGCTTTAACCCAAAGACCTTTAAGAGCAGGGTTAATCTTCCCTAGCTTTAGCTTCTAAAAGAGGCATTTACTTAAAGGGTGCAGTTTCATGATTGATCTGAGCCAATCAAAGTCCCTGTTGATGCCACCAAAAAGGATGGTTTCACCACTTGCCACATGATCTGACTACTTCCCACATGCTGCTGTTAGCCCTTATACACAGCTATAGCAAATCGGGTAAGCAATTGGTCTGACTGAAAACCCACAGGCAAGGCCCTCCACCCCCCGCACAAACACCAGCTCCCAAACCTGGCTGCAATAACCAAAAAAACCCAAACCCTCTGGCTGAAAAATTTAACAACTCCTGCGTGTACCAGGTGAGCTCCTGATGTGGCTATCAAACACTGGTGGCAGCAGACAGGAAGGCAGGGGAGAGGCTTGTACTGTCAGTTGCAATGTGGAGTTGGCTTCAGCTCTCATAAGGAATGAGGGTAAGTACACGTGCATTTAGTCTTAAGTCTCTAGCCTAATCTGGGCAGCATTTTAGACTGAATGCCTAGCTTTCAAATGCCTAAAGCCAAAAAAGATGTGCAAGGTTTATGAGACATGGAGAAGAATATGCCAATAAAAGAATACAAAGCTGTGACATCTCTTCCTGTGCTGTGGGTAGAAGCTCTTACTCAGCCACAGAATTCCACATTGCACAGTTAAAGAAAACCAGAATGTGTTTTAGAGCTCATTCATGTGGCTGCTGATTGAAATATGCTCTTGACAGCTGGTTTCCCTATCAAACTTCATACCTAAGATGCAGTTCAGCTTTCTAGGTACGCTGTTCAAAGGATGTTGCCCAAGTTTCTAAGAACATGGATGTGGAGCTAGTAACGTCTTCTTGTAAAATATTACCATCATTATCACTTGACTACGTACCATGTCACACACTTTCCGTATACATGATATTAGGAGAACAGTGCATCCTTCTGAGAGCTAAGTCCTAAACCCACAGCATACCTCCTCTGAGTTACTCAAGGATTCCTCTCTGAAAATAGTGCTTGCTATTTTATAGTTCTTCAAGGAAGGGATTGTCTCTGCATAGCACTCATGCTATTTTCATTAAAGAAAAGGCAGTCAGGTTTTGATTATTATCTTTCCACTGTTTTAAAGTTACTACTCCTTACCTTTTCATATCAATTATCAAAATACATGAGCATCCTTTTTTTTTTTAAATCTCTGTGAAATAAATAGAAGACTTTAATCAGTTCATAAATATGTGCCAAAATACTGCTTTCGCATCTCTTCCAAGCATCAAATAAGTAGTTCTTTACATATAATCCATTTGAAGGATTTACTTTAAGAAAGGATGCACAAGAGATCAAGGCATGGAAGTTCATAAGGGGAAAAAATTATTGTATGTGAAGACTCATATGCGCTAAAAGTACATTGTGGCATGTTTTCTGTAGGTATTGCTCTCATTCTAGTTTTTTAACCGAGTATATCTGATCTTTTAAAAGCCTGATGTCTGCTGCAAATCCTGAGTGCTGATTTTGCTTGTCTCTGTTTCAGCATGAGCAAAAATACAAACTGTGAGCAAAGTCAATGTGCTAGTTTTGGTAGTGATGTCCAAAGGGCATCAGGACTCCGTGCGCTGTATCCTGAATACCAAAGAAATAATGAATAAATCAAGTTTACTGCAATTCAGAATCATTAATGTAGTGCCTGTATGATTCTGAAGGAGTTTTATCAATGGAAAATCTCTGAGCCTTTAGGGAATGGTAATTAGATTCTTCTCTGTCAAATTTTTCAATGTGCACAGTACACTGAGTGAGAGGACAGTAACCATTCTTAGCATCACAGAGACCTTGAGCTTCAGTGGGGCGTGGAAGCAGTTAATCATTTTGTCATCCTTCCAGAATTCTTCCTTTCAGCTCTTCCTTTTGAAGCTTGGAAGATTATAATTCTGCCTGCCCTTCCGCTATTACTCCTTCTGTTTCTTTCTGATAGGCAGGGTTTGCTGCTTCGGGGCCTAGCAACCCACTTCCCCACTTTCCACTAGCCCCAGAAATCTCCAGGGAATGTTTTGATCACAACATCACCCTAACATCAGCAATTCTGGCTGCACCATTACATCTCCAAGTCAACCCTGACCCAAATCCTGTGTCCAGCTCTATTTTCATTTTCTGTTAAATGTCCTGTAGAGCATTACAGCCATCATCTGCTCAGTTCCTTCTTCACATATCTCGTTCAGTTCCCAGCATTGTCAGGTCACGTGTCCCTCCTATATACCCCGGCAACTATAGTCAATAGTAAGTAAATAATTTGCCATTTTAGCACATCATTGCAGATGCCGAAAGGGGAAGAATTAAAGGTAAATTTGCTGAGGTTCAGGGCCTGACAACCATGTGTTCCTGTTGAGAGTGAGCCATCACCACATTTGGGTGATGGCCAACGATCCTCTGTCCTCACTAACCTACGCTTCCACAGCTCACTTTTTACTAGCAACAACGCAGGTGCTTTCAGAGGTCATCCTTTAAACAGGGTGGTAGAGCTGCACTCTTTCCTACCAGCAACCTGGGGTTTTAAGGGCACTCTTTGTGAAAGCTGCAAGAGATGGGTGTACATAGAATCATAGAATGGTTTAGGATGGAAGGGACCTTAATGATCATCGAGTTCCAACCCCCCTGCCACAGGCAGGGACACCTCCCACTAGACCAGGTTGCCCAAGGCCACGTCCAGCCTGGCCTTGAACACCTCCAGGGATGGGGCCTCAACAACTTCTCTGGGCAACCTGTTCCAGTGCGTTACCAACTTCAAAGTGAAAAATTTCTTCCTAATGTTTAATCCAAACCTGCCCATACATCTTGTATCTTGGATTTGTGCTGGAGAGTGCTGTTCATCGTACACAGCTGATGGTTTGCACCTGCTTGTTCACTCACATGCAGAGTGTGGAGAACTGAAAGAAAGCAGCTTGCCTGGAGCGCTTATGGCCAGACAGCTTTCACAGCTACTGCTGATTAGTTTAGGGATAGCCAGTCTGAGTGTGCCTTCCCCAGAGGGTTCCCCAAAGAGCTTTCCTGAGTCTTTGATATGCTGGAATGGCTGCTGGCCAAGGATGTTCAGAAAGAGAATGTTTGGTTACATCTTAACTTGGCAGTTGTCTCAACTGGTGTGCTCTGCACATATGGCCGGACATATGTCATACTTGAAATGAGGTCACTGAGTGATGGCACTAAATGTGCTGCCAGGCAGTGTGCTGTCCCCTGGTCCATACACGTTACACCATCCACCTTCCTGAAGAGACCCCTGTACGCTGTTTCCTTTGGCTAGGTGCTCATGCACTGGTGAGTGTTGAATAATGGTTTTTTTATAGCCTAGCTTGCAAAGGAAGAGGCAGCCATTATCTTCACTGGTATCTTTTGAGGTTTGAGTAAAATACATTTAGTAGAGGGGGGGGGGAGTTGCCTCAATTGTGCCTCAGCACTCTCTTGTTAGAAACAAAATCTTAAAATAGTAATTTTACATCTATATCAGGCATCTTCTATGAGACAGTGCTAACTCATCTCATGCTTACTTTCGTGGATACTGGTCAAATACGTACCCAGTAAAAGCCTGTCCGGGAGGACCTGGCCAGTTGACCTTAAAGGCCATCTCCCTTTAGGAAGCAAAGTCCATACCCCTTTGTATGTCTTTTCTCCCTCTCAGCATAATACACATCCCTTACTCCTGAATGCTTGCCTTTTTCCAAATGGTATTAACTATTTGCTCTCCCTTTTTCCCTCCCTCAGGTAAAGAGTTTTCTGTGTGCCTCTCTTTCTGGTATCTGGACAATGATGCGAGAAACTTATTTCTCACCTTCCTTTTCATCCTTCTCTTTTAGTTCCTATTTTAATTACTTTGGTTTGGGGCTGCCTAATCTGTATGAACTGGTTATTTCCTGGTTTTAGGTATTTCACTACAGAGTACAAGCACCCAAACTGATGTCTCAGAATAGAATAAGATTTGAATTAGCATGGTAATATCTCAACAAATCAACCAGCTTAAGTGCATTTGTATTTTCCAGCTGCAGCTGCAACATGAACCCCGTATTCAACAGTGTCAGAATCTGGTATCTCACTAGGACAGATAAGGATCTTATGAGGTCCCTTCCAACCCTGTTTTTCTTCATTTCTACCCATGAATGATAAACAATGCTTTTTTTTTTTTTCATTAGAGAACACATGCAGACTGAGGCCACAGTCTACCCATGCAAGATGCTGTGTCACTTACCTGAATGCCATAATAGTAATTATAGTAATTTGAGAGTCCTTAGAAGTTGGGGGCAGGGTGGAACTAGAACTTGTAAAATTTACTGCCCTATAGAAAGGAAGGCAACAAAACAACAAGTCAAATACGCAGCTGAAGTGCACTGCAGGTATAGTTGCCATGCAGCCCATGGGTACTAAACAGAGTAATGCTATGTGTTTGGGGGTTTTTTTTCAGTCAGGAAGACTTTCCAGCAGAACTACATCAGTATCTTGATAGCAGAGCTAACCCCACCTGGGGGCCTAGAACAACTTTTTCACTTTTGCTTGTGTCTTTCTAGAAGTGGTTTAGTCTATATATCTCTCTCTATGACGAGAAGTTGTAGTCATAAAGATATAGATCAGTTGTTAAACTGCCTGATGGGGACAATTCTCAGTTTTTACATCAGGCAGCTGACATGTTTCAAAGGTTATCATTTTACTGGGAGCCTTGAAAGAGAAGGTGTTGTCCTCAGATTGTTATCTTATCAAAGAGGAGTGTATTTAATGTTAATTTGCTGTAAAATATTAACCTTAAATAAACTACAGTGGAATTTGTTGATGGACATGTTCCCATCTCCTGAGATACACTGCAAATACACTCACATCTCTGAATAGAAAGCATGTCATGCTGAGAACTGAAATGCATGAAATAAATTAACCTGTGTAATGTTCACTTTGCTATCAACTGAGTAAATTTTGTTGCAGGCTTTAAGGAAAATGACAGCTTCTTATTTCTCTAGCAATTTAAGTGTTGATTAGTATCAAATGATTATACTGCTCTTTTCCTATCCACATTTTTTTTATAATATTGTAGGATCTCCACCTAGTTAACTTCAGGAGAGGAAGGTGAACCCTTGTGATGTTCTGACATTACTGTTTGGATTACATGATTGGAAAAGTTTCACCTTTATCCCAGGTGATCTAAATTGGATCAATCTAAGTGGATTCACACTAGAATGAAATTAGAGCAATGTTAGAATTCATCAGGACCTCAATTTTTCATTACGCTGCCATGATGTTGTGTCAAAATTTGATAGATCAGCCCCCAGACCCACACAGATTACTTAAAACTCATTGTGTGAACAGGGGTAGATCAAGCTTTAAGTGCTGCCAGTGTTAACATTAGGACTCTAGTTAAAAGAGAAAAGGTTTCTAAGCAACATCTCAGCAAACTGTAGAGCATCCTGCCCATCGGACATTTTCCCTTGTTTTTGTCTCCCTCAAGTCCATGTGCTTTTAAGTCCTGGGAGCAGCGTGTAACCCCACATCATTGCTGTGGTCCAGCCCTCCTGCATCTGTTTCTCTTGTGCCTTCCCAGCATTATCGCAACACCTGCTGCAAAGGAAATGGGTAATAAAATACTGTTTATTACCACTGAAACAAAGTAGTAACAAGGACAGTAAGGGAGGAGTATTCTGGAACAACAACAACAAAAAAAAAGGCAATAACCACCTGCAAATGAGGGTGCTGGGAGCCTCAGCACGCTGTGCTGCAGAAGCTGCTGCTGGCAGGGACCTGGCTGGGTGGCACTGGGGAAGTGCTGGGGTGGGACTGGTCAACTCCCAGTCTCCTGGGCCCATGCAGGTCAGGAGGGTAAAAGGTGGGAACAGTGGTGCTATGAAGTGGTCCCCATCTAGGTCACAAGCAGCCTTTCTTCAGCGCTGCCTCCAGATGCAGGCTGTCTGCTGTCTAACTTACAGAAATGTGCTAATTCTGCCATCATCCTGTGAAACAAAGTGCCGACATCAGGTACCCCTTTGTCACCTCCAGCCTGCACTCATTATCAGACATCCTCCTGAGAGCACCCATCATTTCTGTTTGCATTTCCTTCAGTGTCTAGCACCACATCTTCAGAGGAAGACTTCTTTATCAGCTTTTTGCAGAAATTAAATAAATATTATTCTTTCTCCCCTTCCATTCTTTTCCTAATTTCAGCGTAGACTGCAAAGGAAGGAATTAAATCTGTTTATATATAATACAAGGGAAAGGATGGAAAATTAGATCACAAGTTGGAGAGAAACTGTCACAGCAGATTTTTTTTTATGAATGTCTAAAGGGAAAAGTCACAGAGTATGTGTTGCTGTAGCAATCAAGGCGGATATTTCACAAGGTCAGGTTCAGCTCATAGCAGCGTCAGTGGTTGCGCTTTTACACAAGCAGGGCATGTCTCACTCCAATTTTGAGGCCGTTAGCCCTGGTTCATCACCCAATTGTTAACATAAAGCATAGTCCTTAATCTCTGCTCCTGGTTGCCATGATCGTTCCAGGGTGTGTGAACTGAAGGGATCCTGGCAAGTAGGATGGAAGGACACTGGAGTCATTATGCATGGCCCTAGAAGAGAAATTCAGAAATTTTGAGCTTTTTAATCAAATGTACACAGAAGTGCTCTATACACAACAAAGGAAGATGTCTACTTGTATGAAATTTAGATAGGAGGAAAGGAGAGAAGAGGAGTAGAGAAAGCCTAAGCGTTAGCAATTGCAGTGCAAGGCACTTACAGAGAAGAACATATTGAAGTCAGATAAAGAGGAACTATAGCTGTTTAAAAAAAAAAACAACACACTCCTGTATGTCTTTATTTTATGACTGACATGGCTTAGGAGGGAAACTGGGTATTACAGAGAGGGAATAGCTCCTAGAAATCTTCTTTAGTAACTGAAGGATATTCATAGTGTCCTTAAAAAGAGCCACGCCCACCCTTCTGCCACTACAGAGATTTGGGAAAAGGTAAAAGGAGAAAAAATACTGTAGTATGGGCTCATGTGAACACCCTGGGAAGAGGAGGGGATTCTGGGGAGGAGAGGGGAGCCACCACGATTCCCCATATTTTTCTTTGCCAAAGCACAAAGAAAGAGCGAACAGGAACGCAAGTAAGGACAAAAGTAGAAACAGCAGCAGTGATATATCTGTGAGTCTGTGTAATTTCATTAAGCATTACAAGCAAAGCTTCATTTCTGTGTGGATGAAAATATCCAGCTGCCCTGCCTTCCTCTGTACCAACCACTTTTTCGGTAAGAAGCAAAGCCAGGAAGGGCCCAGGCCAAGGCAGCGTGCCTTTGGCCCAGGTTAGTGCCTGCCTGGGAGTCTGACACCTCTTTTCTGTCCTGTATACACTCTCCGGAGTGTGTTGCCCCTTGTCTTCAAAAGCAATGACATTGGTGATTGATCTTTTGTGGTCCTTGTCACCTCCTAATGCTGTAATTGTAGAAAATGTGGGTGTCCTAATGTTATATATAATGTTATAAAATCTCACCTTTGGTGCATTTGGTTAAAAACCTGCACAAATATTCTTAAACTCTTCCTTGTTTCATTTTTGTTTTCAGAATGTGTTTGTACTCCTGGAAATGGCAATGTGGGAGCCCATCTGCTTGTTAGGGATAAATAGTAAAATTGTAGATTATCTCCAGTAGATATTTATCAACACTGCGCAGACTTGTACATATACAAATCTGGGTATCACGTTTGAAATGAATTTGAATACGTTCATTTAATGTATTCTCCTTTAATCATTGCTACTGCTTTTTAAGTGTCTCTCTTTTGGGGAGGCTGTTTGGGAAATAGTGATTATTTTGCATGCATTAAGAAACTCTCCCCCCCTATATTAGCGTGTATTTCAGTAGGGAAGAACAGATGATAAAAGAAATTAAACTGATGGACAAGGAACAAAAGAAATTGTGAGTTTGACAGTCAACTTGTAACCTCCACCAATAGTAGCTGGAAATGTTTCCTTGGAAACCAGGCTGAAAACCAAATTCTGTCATATTACGTTTTCAATTTAACTGAAAAGCCAATTGTACGTGGTATTAACTCTCCATGTGTGCCATTGTGTATTTTAAACAGCAGTGAATAACTTGAAGTAGGTGCACTTAAGTGGGGGCATGTTTCTGTGTTTCTGTGAATCTGTACATTGTCTTTGACTCAAAGGTGAACTTTTCCCCAGTGACAGTAGGAGAAAGCAAATAATCTAAGTAGAAGTCACAACTTTTACAAAGAAATATATGCTGTTAAATTACTCTGTGCTAGACAGAATTAGTTGCAGAAGAAATGCATTCATATGTAATTTGTCAAAATGAAATGTATGGTTATTTCCTTGGGAGGTTCCAAAAAGTTATTTTAGAGAATGTGCTTGATTCATTATTTAGCATAAGAGTGGGGAGGCTGAGCAACTATTGCAAGAGCAAGCAAACGTTTTTGATGCTACAGGCCCAAAGGTGTGGCTAAACTGAAGCCATGCTTATATCCGTAATAAAGTGCAAAGATTAACCTCCTG
>NW_009648954.1:135245-160829 GCF_000708025.1 Charadrius vociferus
CCTGCTGAAGGGGACATGAAACCACAAGCTCTAGCAATTCTAAGGCATTGGTTCCCTGCTGCTGTCTATAGCAATGACATACATTTAGCCTAATCCAATTGAATGTTATCCATCCATTTACACAAAATGGGCAATATGAAAAGCTATTGAAGAGGTGCTTTTGAGATCTGAGATGGTTTCTGTAAATGTTTTTCGCATACCATTACGCACCTGCTTCAGCGCCGATTTGGGATCTGTACGTATCAAATGAGAGTTGGCACAGCTGCCTCTGTGTTGATCTGTGAATTGCAGAGATTATTTTTATTTTCTACCTAGGTTGCTATAAAATTATTTATTTAGTTTGCCAATGTCTGCCTCAGTCCCACATCAGTCACTCCTCCATCCCTCTCAGATATGTCCTTTGAGGACAGTTTTCGCTGCCTTCCTTTTGTTTAGATGAAACCCCTGGATCACCAAGTGGCAATTTCCACGTTTCCTATGCTAACTCCTGCTTAGAATGGGTCAAAAATAGTTGGTGGGGGGGAGGGGGGCATGAAGAGCAAAGCAGTTATTTGTACCCCCTTTCTTTGTAAGCTTGGAGACGAAAAGAGTGATCTTTCCAGCCTGCTTGGAGCCAAACAGAGGCATTCTCCAGTTAAGACCACTTTTAATTGTTTCCCGTAGGGCTGGTGCTCTCTGGGGCTGGCATTACTCTGCCTCTCCCATCTGCTTCCCCCTTCTTTCTCCCTGGAGGCCTGTGGTCTCCCCGCAGTCAGACGGAAAAACAACGAACAGTGACAGAGGACAGCACATGGTACCTACAAAAATAAAAGATTCTTTCACAGGCCCGTCACCCAAGTTTGTTACTGTTCACCCCAATGTATCCTGCCTTTATTAAACACCATTGCTTATGTTCCAGTTACAAAGAGATAATATTCCTAATCCTAAAATGTGCGTACTGTATTTTTTTTTAAACATAAGCTTGACTTTGAGTCAGTGTCATAATTTGAATGTTAATTTGGCACTCAAATGGCAGCTTTCGGGAAAGAAGCACTTAGTTAAGGAAGGAGTATTGCCTCTTAAAGGGCTTTAAAATAGCTAGGTTCTCCTCCCAGTTCTTCCACTGCTTAGTTATGTGACCTTGGGGAAGTCACTTCAAATCTAGGTGTCTGTTTCCTCCCCTGAAAAATTATATGGCTTTTCTTTATAAAGAACTTACTGAAGAAAAAGGCTATGTAATTTTTAGGTATTAATGTAATATTTAATAAAAAAACCCAAAACTATTTGCAATCCAAAAGATATGTCTGGAGACCTTTAGTTATTCTTCTGTCCCTCCTGACCCACATCTAATCAGGAAGGTTCAGGGACATTTAATCAATGTCATTCCTCGGCCACTCACATAACTTTGAGACCCTCCTCTTAAATTTTGCTTTCCATGGGCCTTGTGCCTATGGAAACAGTGAGTTCCTTGGAACCCAGATGCTCTCTAGGAAAGCAATCAGCTTTGTATGCTTGACAAGAGATTGCTCATACACTAATAGAAGTTCAAATCCTTGGCATCAGGAGAATCAGTAGAACATAAAAGCAGAGTGGCCAAAGACATCTATGCTAAAAATAAATAAAATAAGATAAACTCGATGCCCAGCAAAGGGGACATTCAGTGAAAGTAAAAGCAAGTTCAGTGCTGGAAAGGAAAGACTGTGTTACTAAAGAATAATTGGATTTTGAAATTAATTGTATATGTTGTTATTGAGACAATGAAATGAGGTTTCAAGCTGTACTAAACATTTGTATGGATAAAAACATATTACAAGTAAAATATATATAGAACGATAGTGTTGTAACTTAAACACTTGAACGAATCCCTTCATCCTGGTTTACAAGGATGAGACCTAACTGGGAAGATGCAATATACATTGATGTTATATATTCCTGGCTGCCTGATGCAGACAACTTACATTTTTCTCTGAAACATCCCTTGTAGATGTTGTCAGAGAGGGGCGAAGAAAAAATACACCTCAGGCCTGCTCCTGCATGATAGTTCTTGTGCCCCTGGAAAATTTCTCTGCTTACACCTTGTTTTGTGCTCCTGTCATCTGGCAGGAGATGCATTTAATTTACTCAGAGCTTCTTTTCCCTTCTTTTCATTAGTTTTCATTCTAAGAGCAAGGCTAGATCGATTACAGCTCCAAAGGCATAGCTGAGCCCATGCACTGGTAAGATGCCAGGGCTCCTGAGCTGCGACACTGCAAAGAGGAGAAGCCAAGAAATGCTGTTTCTATTCTGAAAACTTTAGCAATTTTTAAAAAGATATTAGATTTCATCAGCAGCATGGCTTCAGGGGGGTGGATCAGCAGGTCACTTTAGGGACTGAGTGAAAATACTGTATTGGTAAAGTGTAAGAGCAATGCTCTTTCTTTGATAGTATCCCCTTTAATCTGAAAACAGCAATTGGTTTTCTCCTTCTTCCCAATTTGTTTTCTGTTGAAGGCATGGCATGTATTTATTCACTCACTTCTCCACTGCAATTTGTCTTTTTGCTTGAGTGACATAAGTGAAGGTGACAGCTACACAGGGTGCATTTGAGCCTGGTATTTGGTGAAGCATGAATGCGTAGTGCAGGCTGCAGTCCGGCTTCTTGGCTGCTGTCTACGTCCTGCACCTTGGATGAGGCCCCCCAGATAAGGCCCGCACTCTATTGTTATAATTTGACAGATGTGACAGGTTTGATGCACGATGATACCTTCATTATAGATCTATTAGCTCCTTTAGTTTAATCTGATTAAACTCTTATAGACACTTAGGTAAGGTAAATGGGATGAGTCTGAGTCAGAAAGAATAGGTGACTCCCACATGATCACAAAAAGGTCAGAGGCAGAAGAAGGAATTTGAGGGTCATCACCCTGCACATAAACACACTTAATGAAATCAGGGCCTGGGCTGTGGAAAGGGAAGGAGGGATGATACACCCTCATTCACTCTCTCAGCGTCCCCACTTCTTGCATGGGTCTTGAGCTTTTGGTACTGTACCAAGAGAGTGGTACAGCAATCAGTATGGAGTAGGGATCTGAAGCTGGTAAATCCACATCTAAATCTCAGGTCAGTGTGTTAACCTCTGGGCCAGCTGCCCACTCTAACTGAAGTGTCAATATTGTACCTCAGGGAAACCTTCAATATGAACATTCACATAAAAAAAAAACCAAACCAAGCTATGTCCTCAGCTGAAATATGCGGTGTCAGTGAAGCTATTCCCATTTGCACTGACCAAACATTGACACAGGCTGTGTGATCAGACTGTCTCCATTATGCATGAAGGGGAAGACAATAAAAAAAGCAGTTTCCTTTCCTAAATGTTTCTCCGGTGACTGACAAACAGAAGTTGGACAGATTTCCTCATTTGTTGGTTGTAATGATACCACCATGGCTTAGAGCGTCATTTCTAGGATTAAATTCTGACTCTGGGAGGGAAAAGTGCACAGGTTCACTTACCCTCCACAGTCATTCCTTGAGTAATGGGTATTGCACATAAACGCTTTATAATAATGATGAACAAAGACATCAGTACTTGTGTTGACTCCCTAGGGATTCATGTCACCTAGCTTGTTATAGTCGTTTCTTTCCTAATAGAAGAAACTCGTTGTAGGCGTAATTCTACCATGGTGTGTGGGAGGGAAATCTTGGGGAACAGATGGTTCTTGGTGAACAGACTCTAGTGACTAAGACCGACTCTCAAAAAAGAATGAATCTATCAAGCTGATTTGCTGAAGAATAGAAATATGAAGGATAACCATAATATAAACACAAAAATGAACTAAGAAGCAAGGCTGCCTGTTGTATACTTGACAGTGGTATTTCTCCCTGGTAAAGAAATTGCTTTTTAATAGCTCTCCTATGAAAAGGATTCTCCGAGCTGTTTCTTTTTAAAATGCTGATGTATTTATCATTGAGCAGAAGAGGGCAGAAAACGAGGCACTTGAAACTTGGAATGAAAATAACGAATTCTGTGCTAGCAGAAATGTTGCCTCTACAGATTTGCATCTATCTGCTTGAAGGTGGTGGAGGAAACCATTAAGAATTTCTGAGGGAGGTCAGCATAAGTCTAGTTTTCACCTGGTATCTCCAAAGGTCTTGAGAGAAAAAACAAGAGTGATAAAACACACCTGGGATGACCAGTAGGTACCTTTAAGCCATTGGTAGCGATTCAGATGCGGTTGCCTTGCCTGGGCTGCCTACTACAACCAGCAGCACAGGTCTATTCACTAGGCAACTGCCCTGTTATGTGGATCCTCAAACGTGGGAGGAATTAGGAGACTGTGCTGCCTGTCTGTCCCAGGTGTGTCCTGCTGCAGAGTGGCGGGAACTGCCAAGGCGCAATAGTAATTGCCTGCCTGTGAGGCTGGAAGTCTCCCTCTCTGCAGCTGCCCCGGGGAGGTAGTAGATTGCGTAAAGAAAGATTTCAGAAAACATCATCCTGTAGACCCACCAATACATAGAGTTAAAATGGGCAAATTCTTCAGTTAAGCTCATTTCAGTCTACTAGTAATGATAAAAACATACTTATTCCTTAAAGGTCATGGTTTAATTATTGGCACTGATAATGACTTTCATGACCAATACAGAATGATTGCTGACACCAAGTTGCTGAGTGGGTGGATTTAAAGTCTCTCCCCATTAAAGAGATTTTCCTTTACAAAAGAAGTACCCAGTACTGTGGGCTATTTGCTCAGTCATGAGTAATCTCTTAAGAGCTCCTTGCCAGCCATTTGATACATTGGTGTTTCATTTTCAGGGTGTTTAACCATCCCACCAGCTGGGAATTAGATAAACAGCATCTCAGTTTTACCAGTGCAAGAAGTGAAAGTGGTTGAATAAGTGGCCCCTTCTTACTTGGCAGTATTTTTTCAGGACTCATTTGATCACTATATTGACTGCAATGCAATTTTAGGTCTATTAGCCCTGCAGACCCAGCACAGCTCAGGGGGAGATTATTTTAAGGTCTGTATCTACAGCAAACTTTTTAATTTAGAGCTGACGTTAGTGTAGTGGAAAATTGTCAACCAGACCTATAAACCAGTTGTCCAAGATACTCTGCTGCTACTAAATATGAAGCAGACAAGGCAGAGTTTTACTTTGGTTTAATAGAAGCAGTACTAAGCAGTCTGAGACGTGATTCTGCTTCCCTTTGGCATTACCGTAAAAATGTCCATTTTTAAAATAAATTACTATATATGCTCTGAACCATTCTTAGCTACAATAACTGGTATTTTACTGCAGAGCTAAAGGCTGCCCATACAAAACAACCTGCAGTAATGTTTCAGAATTGGCATCTGGCCTTGTAAAATCATATTCTAAACCGGCAGGGTCTTTTGAGCAACTTGCAAGGAAATGCATATCTCCATGGCTGCAATCCCAAACGGAGATTAGCATCCCTTCGGAAGTGGGCTTTAATATTGGAGATGATCTGCTGAGCTTCTTTCTCTATAATGGTACAGCACTGATCTGCATACCTCATTGGATGTAGCCAGCATTGTAAATGTCATTGTTCATTAGTTGTTATTTCTCTTGGTTCAGAGACTGATGATCAGATACTATTATATAATTTGAGCCTCTTCAGGAGATGCTTTTAGGCATGTGGGAGGGAAGGAAACACAGTGTTTAGGAGAGTCATTTTTTCTAGTGTAAAAGGGAAGATATTCTTGGTTTAGTACGCTTTTACTCTCTCTGAATTAGGTGAAATTGCAATGCTCTGAGTGATGAATTGAGTAAATGACGGGAAGATAATAGCTATGCTATTATGCCTGGAGAGAAAATGCCAAAACTGAATGCTTTTCATTTGAAAAGGATGAGCTGCCATAAAACATTCAATGTAAAGAAAATTGCACAGGCTCGGACCTTCCTCCCAATACTTCTTTCCTCAGAACCCCACTAACCTGGTGAGTTAAAAACACTTTTGCTGGAGAAATGAATCTGAAAACAGCATACGTCTGAAGTCAGAGGATTTCATACATGAGATACTTGGCCATTAGCCCACATACTACTGGAGAATCCAAGACACAAATTTACCATTAGGCCATGTGCTACCTCAGAGACCGTTTTCTGCAGCTGTAGCACAGCTGTACTTCCACTTTCCTGCTTTGGCATCCCGTGTAGCTGCTCAGGGGATCACAAATCTGCCAGCCAGCTGCATGTGGTACTTGGGGTTCTACTTGGGGTCCCAAAGAGGTGGAGAGTAAGTGATATTGCTGTACCAGAAAAAAGTGCTGCAAAAGGAAAGCACAGGGGAAGGCAGAGGACCAAGAGAGTAAGACTGTCCTTCCTCCATCAGTTACAAGTTCGGGGGAAAGATCTGTTCATGCTGCCATGGTTCCCTCAGGTTCACAGGTGTGACACCGTGAAGCCATTCCAGAAACTCTTTATGATGGTAATAAACCAGTAGGCTTGCCATTTTTTTATACACATGTGAGAAAGAGACACATCGTGAGCTGAGCACAGAAAGTCAGATCAATGTTTTCTTATTCTGTTAAAAATAATGCTTTGAAGCCTGTGAATTACAGGTGTCGTTTGGTGGGAGGATGGAGACCAAGACTGGTTGGGTGAGTCTGAACATCCATCAGATGGGGTGAAGGCTGCCCCTGTTGATTAATGGATAGAGCTGGTCCTTCAGCTTGGTGAGCCAATGGTGGTAGCCGTATGTTGCTCTATGAGCCTGACTCTCCCCTTCATGTTGCAGGCTTGAGGTATAACTGAATTAAGAGACTATGATGTTTTTAAATTAAGCAATACACTACTAAAAGACTAATAAAGCAATTAAATGATACTTAATCTAAAAGCACACACAGCTATAAAGCTACTAATTATCATTCTTAAGTCTTATGAATCCCACCCAACTACTATTGAATTACAATTCTATCTCCTTTCCCACTATAAGTCAATTCGTCCTTTTTCCCTCTCACACACCAAGTCTTTCAGACACAGACATGATGGAGGCTCCAGCAGGTTGTCCAATGGGGGTCCCTCTGGCATCTTTGTGGACTTGAATTCAAAGGTCAGCTTCATCACCATCTGTAGGTGTCCACACTCCTACTGACAAAAAATCCCATCCCACTTTATTCTGTACTTGATTTTATATCTTATCTCCCAGTTTTCTATTTCTGGATGTGACTTTTCTCCACCCTTGCGCCTCTCTTTCTCCGTCCAAGATCCTTTCAAATAAACAGTCTCTCTCCAGTTACTTTTCTCCTAGTTGGTCCTGCTTCTGCTGCACCCATACCCAAGTTTGGTGGGGTTTTTCAGTGCTGTCACTTAGGCAATCTTGGCTTTGTATAGTATTACTTATATGGTTGCCTGGGTACAGGTGACTTTGGAAGACTTTGCACCCCAGAGTTCCCTTGCTGGTATCCAGTTCATACTGGCACCATATTGTTTACCATATACACTCACTAAGACAGATCATTTTATTTTAGCCTTGACTCTTCTACCTAGTTGCAGTTAAGCACAAGCAGTTTCTTATCTTGTTCACAGTGTGCATATCACTGCACCAGAATAACATGTTTTTCACACTCTGGTTTTGTGCCCATGCAGCCTTCTTGACCTTGAACTGTTTTAATCACTTTCCTCATTCCCAGTAGAGGCCTTAGTTATGAGCCTTGGTGCTCCATCAGGACCTCCTGCTTACACCTTGTCACTCTGTAGTAGTGTCTACAGAAAGCTGTATGACCTAGATGCTAACTTTACGGGCCACGTAGTTTGGGGCAGATCTTTAAGCATTAGGGTTTTTTTCCGCAGGGAATCTGGAAAATTGGTGGGCTGCCTTTACTGAATATGGCAGAATAGGTGGAGACTTAATGTGGTTTGTGTTTCCTTCAGTTAAATACATAGTTAGGCTGTATAGCCTCATGCAAGTAGTCCTTTTCAGAACATTGTGTACTTCTTATTTGTGAAACCGCTATGTGGGATGAGAGGTGTATTTCAATATGCGTAGTTGTTTGTGGTGTATTCTGCTTCTTTCTTTTCCACTCTTTCAGCCAGGGTTTTTCACCGGTAGATTAAAGCATTAAAGTAATTTATAACCTCAGAGGACTAGGTCCAAGGACACAGGCTCATTAACGGTAATCCCTACTCAGACAGATGGGAAGACTTTTGTGTACAAACAACTTTTTGTTGTTCAGCCTAGTTGAAAATGTTGCTCATTCTGGTGACACATGGGCAAGTGATTTGTTACACCTGAAGCATAATTAGCCCAATTCCTCATTTTTCTGCCTTGCATGAACTGAGTAGCATAAAACTAATTGGTGAAATCTAGATCTGCCCTGCCAAGGGCAGGGCATGCAGAAAACATGAATGTCATTTCAGCTTACATGAATTTTCCTCTTTGGTCTCCATTGGAAGGAATACGAGCTGAAAATATACTTGCAGAGAAAAGTAACTTTTCTATTAATACATGTACGGTATTTTGTGGGTGAGATGAAGACTGCATGTCAGTGTGAAAGATGTCTTGCGTCACAGATCCTCTGATCAAAAAGTTTTAACATTATGGCTTTAGCTGGAACAATTAATAGGAGTGACAGATATGGTAAGTCAGGCTTGTAATGGTTGATTACCCTTCAACAGGCTCTGAAAGATGTCAGAGCAAGCTAAAACCTGAGCCTTGCTTAAGGACACTTGATATGGCTTTCCTGATCTTCTTTAAAATGCGTGTGTGTTGCCTTCCATACTAAAATATGTGGATTTCTCTCCTATTAAAAAAAAAAAAGAAGAGAAACTTCTACCTGACTGCAAACAGAACTCATTCTTACCTTTTACTGCCTTAAAGAGGAAAAGTCTTGCAGGATGTGTAAAACATCATCTGGCTTGTCTATTACCATCAGCCCTGTCAGAGCATTCTAGTCAGGTACAACTGCAACGGCAGGATAGGGAGAAAATTTTCACGTGGTATAACTGAGCCATCTGCGGCAACACTCTGATCTTTGTACTGGAAAGAGAGCAACATCTGCTCCTACTAGAAGTGTTACTATCACAAGCTGACGTTAAATGGCCCTCTACCAACAGGTATCTTTATTCTGAAACAAGACTACACCTCCTGCTTGATGAGACCCAAGCTAGTGGAAAAGGTAATACACATGCCAAGAGGCTGGCATGGACTTCATGGGACAAATTTGCCTTTTCCTTACGTTGGAATAATTTGACACAGTTCGGTGGGACTGCTTTTTTTTTTTTTTATATATATATACCCATGACAGGAAGAGTTGAATTTTAAGAATGTTTATTATGGGCAGAACCAATTGATCCAAGCACTATCAAAAAAGGTCTCAAATACAGAAAGTGATCGATATTTTATATAATGTACAAAAAGGTTGGATTCAGAGAGAAGGTCTGAGCTGTGAATTCAGTTGTCAGGCTTACATGTGGGCTTCTGCAACCATTTCTGAAGGGTTTCCATGGATTCTTCTGAGAACTGGCCATAATCAGAGGCATTAATTACAGATGGTCTCCAGTAAGAGTGGTACTTGCAGAGCCACACTACGTTGTAAGTAGCTGGAGACTATTTGGACAGATGGCTCTATCTTCTTAAAGAAGTTTTACATTCCCTAAGCTGAAGCCTCCTTGGATGGAAATCAAGGATTACTTGTAACTCTCTACTTCCTTGCTTGCTTGGAATAGTGACACTACAGAAAATCGGTTTATAATGGTTAAGTCATCCTTTCTTAGATGTTTTCTTAGAATCTCAACTATTTTCTTCTTCACTGGACTTGGTCTCTTTTTCACAAGTGCCTTCACTTCTTGTAGTGTTCCTGCTCTTCCCATTAGTCTCATAAATTACATTACATTCTGATCATCTCCCAGTAATTTTCTAGTTTGTTTACTTACTGTGTGGGCTGCATGTGGCCTTACTATGAGAATATGATTATAGTTAAGGGACAGCAAGGAAAGGAAGCAGATATTTGACTGGCTGAGGTACCTAGGCTTACTGCTTTTCTTTTAAGCACAAATCAAAAGATTACATTGTTATGGTCAACATAAAAAAAATGTATGTGGAAAGGCATAAGAAGGCTGAAATATTTATATTGGATGTGAACACAAAAGAAAAATGATGAAATGAGAAATTGTTCTAGGTAAATGCAAGACTTCCGTTTTTAAATGATTGTACTGTTTGACAACATCCATAAATGGAATGCTCGTGGGATGAATTTCAGGTTCTGAGACCAGCTGGCATGAAATGACTTGCACTCACACCATTAAACTTTCTTACCTTCCAAAACATCATGGCCACATGTGGGATATCTGTTGGCAAAAGCCCCTGTCCCAGGCTAACTCCTTACTTGTGATTAGGGACTTGTTCATCTTTCTGGTAGTTGGTTCAGGCCAAAATTGTAAGAGTGGAACAGTACAAATGATTAAGTTCCAGTGCCTAGGGCATAACCTAGCACAGCTTAACTTCCAGTTATAGATATTTGCACAGAATTCATTGGCTGTCTTGAGTGGTGGAGATTCAGCACAAGTCTCTTAATATTTGCTGATTGCCTGCTCCTCACATCCCAGAATTTTCTACTATGATTCATGCTAGAAGAGTGACTTACTCTTCTACTGTACACTGATACTCATTTCCCAGGTGTTCAGCTCTCTATGCTTGAGTGCCATCTCACTGCAATGTTTGAAAAAAAAAAATCTTTTTTTAATTTGAATAGCTTTAAATATTTGATGCATTTGTCTTGATTTGCTCTACTTCTGTTGTGTGTGACATCAAAGGATTTTTACCTCCCTTACACTTTTAGTCAGAGTGAACTTTGGTGCCCACATTACCTGTGGTCCTCTTCATTATGTCATTTTCTCCTTTATGCTTCAGGAAGGGCTCAGGGATCTTAAACAAGTGAGTATAGAAGTGCAGAATATCCACCCTAGGTTGCTACAAATGCTGCAGTCATTCCTTTGGAAGAGCTCTTTGGGCCCAAGTTCAGAGTGGATACTTTTCCAGATGTACTTAAAGGAGTTGTAAAGCCCAGATGGATCCATGGAGTTGTCCTTGAAACAAAATTTTGAATTGCATACCAGCACTGTGTGTTATACAGGTTATGGGCTGGTTGCCTCAGCTGTAACTGTGTGACAGCCAGTGTGCCTGGTTATCTTCTTTGGAAACAGCATCGTAGCAGAAGAAGTACCCTCAGGGTCTGGCTAAGATAAGGTTGCTTGAGTGTCTTTAGCCTTGGAGATCCCTCAGTGACTTTTCGGCAGAGGCCTTTTTTCACTAGAAAGTGACATTGTGAGTTACTATGTGGCCTAACATACAGAGACACCGCCAGGCAGACCCCAAGACTTCTGTGGGGCTCAACCAGTTCCAGCCATCAGAAGATATGATCGTTTGTATAAACAAGGACGGCTACGCCGAGCTGATGCTGATTATGTTGTGCTGGGTCAGCTGTTTTGCAGCTGGCTGAGGATGCCATCATGCTGTATTTCATCTGTGATGGCCACCTCTTTTTCACATCCTTACATCCTGTGAAGCTTCACAACTGAGAGTGACTTTTTTGCACTCAGGACTGCATCTCATTCATTTGCAGGGCTGCACTGTGGCTTCCTTCCTTCTGTGTGATCTAATGAGCTCGGCACACCTGGTCTGCCAGATGTGTAGTTGTGGTTAGCTCTGTCTGGTCTGTCTCTCCCTACTAAGGATCCATGTGAAAGGGAGTCATATCTGAAAGCACTCTTTGCAACTACTGCCTTCACGTGGTCCCCTCGCTTCCCCAAAACACACGCAGATTCAGATCCTATGTCTGGATAACTCTGTACTTATTAGTATCTCCAAGTACACACAGTGATTCTCTAAGTAATTGGTAGTGAATTCTGCATGGCAGGAATTGAGGAAGGGGAGATGGACAGGACTCTAGTCATAGCCAAGTGCTCCTGCCATCCTTTGGCAACTGACTCCACTTGCACCTTTGCCCACATTGGGGCATTGCTACAGAGGAGGGATGAGAAGGCAAAAAGTTCTTGAAAATGCATGGGAAGAAAGATGTTAAATGGTTCCTGTAGGAAAAGCTCCACGTGTTACTATTCTCCTTCCCTGCACTTAAATTCTTCCCGTTTTAAATGCCAAGCATAGCATGCTGATAGTGATATCTGTCTAAGTACCACACAGGGGCACAAGAAACACCTGTGATGAATGTAAGAAAGCTCCATATTCTGTCTGTGACTTGTCCACCCACCTATAAGATTGTACTAGAGACCACAGAAAGCTTTTCCATGTCTGTCGAGTCCCTAATGCTCCCATCTACAATGCCCGTCTCTGAAAGAGCCCCTTTTACTGTTCCAGATTAACTGATACGTAACCTGCGTATTCTTGCTAGAAAACATCAGGCTTTGTCAGCAGCCAATTTTCAAGGAAATTGGCCGTTTAAAACCACATCCTAAGTAGCTGGCTATACATATTAGCCTTAGCTGTCCTATATTGAAATTTACTGGCTGTCATCTCTTTGTTTCTGTAGTCTTTATCTTTAAATAATCAGCTGTTTTGTTTACTAGATGTTGGTCATGGGTACTGTATTTCCACTACATTAGCTCTATTCAGGGGAAAGTAATAGCTGTAGATTGAAGCATAAGCCATTTGTTTTCCTGTAATGAGGAACACTCGGCTGCGTGCTCTCTAACTGATTAGATGAATTATGCTTTATTTGCCTTGAGAAGAACCATACTTAAAAGCAACTTTCTGAAGAGGAAATGAGGCAGAGAGCACACAAGGGGGAAAAAGGCTCTATCCCGATTAACGCTTCCTGAGCTGCATTTTCACACATTTCTTTATTAAGCAATTCCTGATGCTTATTGCTGGAAATGTACCAGGCTAAAAATTAATTGCAGTCTGATTACTTTGTGTCAAGAAGCTGCCCAGTTATTTCTCAGATTTGCTACAATGGCAATTCTAAAAGTAGTTACATACCTTCTTTCCTTCAAGACTGTATTGGAGAATTTTACCAGTGGCAAAGACAAGTGGGATAAGCCCTTTAATCAGAATAAACTGCAGAGATCAGGTGTTTTTTAAAGAGTTATTTTCATGGCTTTGGCACCTGCAGTAGTTTAGATTTTTGGTGGTCACTCGTGTCCATTTTATGATACTGCCATTGAAATCACAGGGGGTTATATGCACCAGAGTATTACTCTGTATATCTACATATAGGCTGTTCCCTAGCATTTATGCACCAACAATCTGTTCAGAAGAAGGATTTTTTAAAATTATTCAACACACCCAGTGGGACACCTTGCTCTTTAAACAAATTGTTGCCACGATGTTTTGCCCCTTGGCCTGTCTTGCTTAGAATAAATTGTAATTCCCTTACAGAAGCAATTCACACTTCTACTCTCCTAAATTACGCTAAACAATCCCTTCCATTTCTGTATCTGAAAGGATAGAAGCTTTTTGCCTTTTTTTTTTTTTAACTGAACTCTCTTAGCCTTAATCTTGTCAGTAGTTCCTCATATATGTGTTTCATTTTGTGGGAATTCTCTGATTTTTCTCCATTTTAAATGTTCTCATACAGTAATGCCTTGAAATGTGCATACTGAAATGTAAGTTACCATGTTTTGCTAATCCTCCTAGAGAAGCCTAATATCCCAGTGCCTATTAAACACACCTGGCCCCACTGTGCACCAGAGAGACCACTGTTTATTGATCTTACAGAAAAAAAAAAAAAAAAAAAGAAGAAAAAAAAAGCTGGCAACATCTTGTTAAAATAGTGTAATTTGGATGCATCAACTGATCATTGGTTTTGTACCACAGGAGGAAAAACGGTTACCTTTCTAGGTCACACTTGAAAACTTGATGCTTTCCGAGTCAGTCACCAAAGTGTTTGGCCCTGATCTGGCAGAGGGAGAACTGTGAGTGCTATCACTGAAGAGGCAGCCTGTTCCAGAAAGGAGCCACAGCGAGTTACAGACTCCGCTGATATCGTGATGAAGAGCAGTACCCCAACCTTCACCATGGCTTGCATTGCTGGGAGACGTTTATTCTGCACTTTGGAAGATGAATCCTTCACATCAGGGGAGAGCACAAGAAATAGTGTTAGATAACGTTACCAAGCAAACAGGAGAACTGCTTTCTTTCCTACTTGTGTTTCTCAATAAAATGCCATCTTGCATGTTGCCTGTTACAGTAAGTTGTTTTTTCAGGGGTGAGGACTGATAGGTCCAAAAATGGAAGGACCACCCAGGCTTCTTTGAAAGGCAGTTATAAGACCAAACTCATGCAAGTTCCTTTTTAAAGCAGACCATGGCTTAGGCACTCTACTTTTCATTATTTTTTATTTGCTTCACTGAAAATGTCTCCTGAGAAAGAAGCAAAGCCCTTGGCATTTTACTTTTTCAGGGGTGAGGACTGATAGTTCCAAAAATGGAAGGACCACCCAGGCTTCTTTGAAAGGCAGTTATAAGACCAAACTCATGCAAGTTCCTTTTTAAAGCAGACCATGGCTTAGGCACTCTACTTTTCATTATTTTTTATTTGCTTCACTGAAAATGTCTCCTGAGAAAGAAGCAAAGCCCTTGGCATTTTACATTGTTCAGTGGTTCCGTTATTTTTCAGCTGCGCTGTTCCATAGGTGTGCAATTTGCCCTTTCTTTGAGGTTTTTTGGTATCTTTGTGGTATGGAAAAAAGTTCTGATTGGAAGATTGATAGGCAGATATCTCTCTGAACTATAACATGCTTTAAGGCAAGAGCAGAGAACACAGGGAGTTACAGATGTCCTTTGGGAAGGGAGGTCAAAACATAAGTGGGCAGGAATAGGGAAGGAGATGCCCATCAAACACACTCAAATATAATGTTGGGAAAAATTCTAGACATCCTGTTTTCATAATAAGTGCTTGACAATGTAAATTGAAATCACAGAGATTAGATTATTATTATAAAGTGGAATTGCCTGATTGTAACATAAGAAAAATTCAGCAAGTTTCAGAGTGAAATTCTCACCTCTGTTGAGGGACAGCACAGCCTATGCAGAACTTGCATCCTATTTTGAGGATGAAAATGAAAATAGCAGCTACTAGGTTCATTTATTCTATTTTGGTCAAGGCAACAGAGTTAGACCTGGAATGCATTACCATGCTCAAAAAGACACTGAAAGCAGGATACGTTATTACTGATTTCCCTCAGTTTAATTAATATTGGACAACTTGAAATCAAAAATCTTTCCTTTCTCTTCACTACAGTTCTGTGGCAATTCATGTATCACTTCTGGAGTATTGTTGACTTGGCCAGTGTTTTCATGAAGTTCCAATAATACAGCATGCCAGCCCACTTCTATCCATTGAATATATTTTTTGTTGGCAGACATCTTCGAAAAAGAAAAGATAGAGCAATCCTTAGGCCTTCTGCAGTTCTTGGGGATTTATTGGATGTGTTCTGGAGTTAATCAGAATTTAGAGTTGCAGTTATTGTTTACCTGCACATCATCTTTATGTTAAGCACTTCTTGAGCTGTAGGAAACAGTATAGAATAAGCTGCATTTGTTTTGTCTTTAAATCTCCTTGCACTTTCCTGTAAAGCACTGACAAGTCTGAAATCTTCAGATGCTATAAAAGAGGCAGCAGACTTTGATTAAACAGCTGCTCCTGTTATCTGGTTTAATGGTGACGATGAACTGAATGTTCTTGTGATCCAGAAGGTTCCCAAAGCAGTATGCTGACTTGTGAGCTTGCATTTAGAAATTGCCTTAATCCTTCAGAGAAATTCAGTGAATCATTGGAGGGGGTGAAAAACTACAGCTGTTGAGTGTCATGTGGTAGTAGGCAATACCTAGCAGTGGGCATAGAAATATTGAAGGGGATATTATCTGCAGTGGGAACATCAGGAGGAGATGGCATGTAGGCAGAATATAACTGTCCAAGTTTGAGCAAGGCTGGTGCTGCAATAGTACTGCTTTTCTTTTTATATACTGTGACTGAAGTGGGGAAAGGGCTGACTAATTCTTTCTCTGCCGTTGCATTATTTATGCCTAAGTATAACAAGTATAAAATAACTCTCATTGGGTGGAGTTTTGCACCACCTTTGCAATAGAACAAACTAGTGCAGAATTGTTCCTAAAACTCTTAAAAAGATAGCTTTGGCCTTACATGTGAAAGAAATCTTTCCATTTTGTGTCTCATCAGGGTTTGCTCATGTGTGATCTGTCATGAGATGATGCATATTTGGTCAGCCACTACAGCATAGTCTTGTTAGAAGACAAGTTTTTTACAGACATCAATGCTGCTACTACCCAGTTCTGAACATAAGTCATTGGGAATTGAGTTTCTACAGTCCAGCTGGCTCTCACCAACATCTTTGTCCATGATTAGCTTTCTCTGTCTAGAAATGTATTCTCTAACCTAGATTATATTGCTGAAATATGCATGTAGTTGGGTGCAACTGAGAGAAATTAAATGACATTTTCATGTCATAACTTTTGTTAACTTGCTCAAGTTTCAGATTTATGAAGGATGTGCAGCTGTGTGTTAAAGAAAAATACATGAAGTCAAATACACAATGTGCTGCATAGTGGGGAAGGCTGATGATTTTCTTACCACTTCTTTATCCCTAGGAACATTGAGGTTTATCTAGATTTGGTTGTCAGATAAGCAGAAAGATGGTAATCCCTTAGTCAAACAAGAAACGATTGCTATTAGTACCAATTTAAGCTTTCATATTTCTTTTTTTTAGTATGTTTAATTTATGTCACACAATTCCTGCTCTTACATAAGCACTGTGTGAGTCAAAGACAGAACAACCTCTAGGAAAACAAGAGACCATGACAGTAAGGAAACAAACACCATGTTACTAGTGAGTAAGCTACAGAGTAGAGGAAACAGCTAAAAACCACAAAGCTCCTGAGAAGCCAGCTGGCCCATCCTCCTGCCCCAAGGCAGGTTCACCTATTCCCTGCCTCTCCTGGCAATGCTTATCTAGACAGTTCTCAAATGCGTCCAAAGGTGGTGGTACACAGCTTCCACCAGCAATCTGTCCCAGTACTTAGTCATTCCTGTCAGTTACCTCTGAAGTGTGGTTATCCTTTGAAATCTAGATTACACCTTTTCAGATCCCACAGCTTCTCTGTCCTATTTATTCTTTCTACCCTTCTTGTTGTCACTCTGCCCCCAGAAGGGAGGAGCTTTTTGGACTTTACTGTTACTATCACTTCAGTTGAGGTTTGTCGAATATAGTAATGCTGTCCAACCTCTTAGAACAGACATTGCTAAAACTCAAGATGATTTTTTCAAATCTTACTCCAGCAAACTCACATAGTGTTTTGAAACTCAGGCTTCATCTTCTTTGCCTGTGAGATTTAAATAAAAGGTCTCCAGGTGGAACCTACAGTAGCTGTCTGCTTTCATGGAGCAAGCAGCACTTCACCCAGACCTGCTATACTGTTATCGGGAACTCTGAGCTACTCACAGAGTGAAAATGGGAACTGAGTAACCTGATGATTTTACATAGGAACTTTTCCGGTGATGACAGTATTGATTTCCTTTTCCTTGCTGAAGGATTGTGCACAGTTGTCTTGCTGTTCAGAGTAGCTGCTGTCTTAGATCTTAGGCAAAGCAGGGAGCCAAATACTGGTTTTGGACAAGTTATCAGCTAGAATGTGTATGGAAATGTGGGGATCTTGTTAGTGGACAGATGCACAGTCTTGTCATTCTGCAGAAGACTGGGCAGAAAATGTGTATTGGAAAGAGCTATGGATCATAGTCAAAGAAAAAAAGGGCTGGAAGACCGCTTGAGAGGCCAGCTGACTGCACATGTGTCCAATCAGCAAAATTGCTGGAAGCAGTCAGCAACCTTGGCAGTATGGGTTATTGAGGTTCCCCATCTTTCCATCCCAAAGGCAGTTCCCGACAGGACTCATGACATGAACAAAGAATGACAATCAGCAAAGAGCAAAGAGCATCAAAGGAAGAGGAGGAGCCAGAATGTGCCCTGCTTCCCTCCTTTCCTCAAGCCCTTTGTAGAACCATCAAGAAAATTGCTTGAGTCTAATGCTTCACAGGCTTTCCCACTCCATACTCTGCCCTCCTCCTCTTTATCTCATGTTATGGCCTGACAGGCAGCCTTTGAGGTCAAATAGCAAGTGGTTGCAGGAGATGTGGAGATAGAAGAATTTCAGCGGCTATCCCAGGAAATGAGTGGTGCAGAGAAGATTAATTCATCTCTTCAGGACAATGCATTACCTCCTAGATTTTTGTTGTTTCCCCTGTGAGGTTTTCCCATGGGAGGGAACAAGTGAATTAACTATTTTATCATCTCACCTGTGTCCTCACCTCCCTCTGAAAGAACCAGGCATTCTCTTTTGTGCCAATTTTATTGATTGATGTAATCAGACTGGCTACTAATCAAAGTGATCTCAGTAGCCTAATTCTGTACCTGATCTTTCTCTGTTTGTGCTTCAAGGTCTTTGACAGGGTCCGAGAAGATTGCCCTAATTTCCACGAGAAGATTAAGCCTATTAATGCTGAACTCACTCAACCTAAGCTGGCCATCAGTGCTGAAGATGAGGAGGAGCTTCTGACGCGGGTCAATATTGTCTTCCACTGTGCAGCAACAGTTCGTTTTGATGAACCCCTGAAGTATGTCCTGCTTTCTGTATTTGCTAAGCATGATTCAGAATGCACGATAGCCCATAACACACGATTCAGTGCATCTTTTGTATAGCTGCGGCAATAATTCTCCGTTTATGTTTTCACGCTACATGTGGTTCTGTGCTGAATGTGCAATGTAAGTGCTCTGAAAATGTCATGTGCACATGCACATCAAAAATAAAGTATCTTGGCAGATTTCCATGGGAACAGAAGGAAGTACTGCAAGCTTGGGTTGTAATATAGTAAGGGAGTTAAGTATGACCTAAAATTGGGATAGGGAAAAATGTGTTTTGGGTCAAGAGGGAGATGTTTTGGCAGAACTAGCTGGAGACAGCTTGAAGGGAAACTATGTTGTGTCTGTCTCTGAAGCTAGTGTTAATGGCCTTTCTTTGTCACTGAGTAACTAAAGAAGGAAATGAGATGTTGTTTAAAAAAATAGCCTATCACAAGCTTTAAAATACCCAACACTCAGTGTAATTAATTGTTTAAAATAAATGCTCAATTTCTGAAGGAGCTTCCTTGGGAGTGCTTGTACAGGCAGGCTTTCCATTGAGAAAGAACAGCAGAAATAAGCCACTAAACCAAGATTGGACGTCTAAGTGCTTCTATGCAAATCATAAAGGTCGAGATACTGAGGTTGATGATGATCATCTGGATTGCCAGATCTTTACAGTTTTTTGAAAAATGCTACAGCTGTGAGAGTAGAAAACACAATTATTTATGTCGGTCTTCATTAGATTGTATGTAGGCTAAGTAGATAACCACTGTGTCCACCATAAATAATTGCTTTTTGCAACAACTGGTTAGAGAACCCACCAGAAAGGAAGAAACTCTTGATTTAACCTTGAGCCATATGTAGAACCTGGCTTGACATCTAAGTAGCAAAGCACTGCACTGCATTAATAGCCAGAAATGTTTTTAAATCAGTACACGAGTGAACATGCTATAAAAATACATCACAGTGGCATGTAACGGCAAAGGGAAACTGTTTTTAATAAGGAGGATAGCTAGAAAGAAGTTTAAAGGAAAAGTTAAAATGGTCATCTGCTTGTAGGCAGTGTAGAAGCTATTTAAAGGCTGATTGCGTGTGATCTGTCAAAATCTATCTAACAGAACAAGGAAAATCTAGTATGATTAAACGGCAAAGTACGAGAAGTTGTTAAAATCAAATTATTGCTGTCTGAATGAGAAAATATATCATATGGCTAAAAGTTCTAGCAGGTTAAATGTGAAAGCACAATACTGCAGCTCAAAGGAAAATTTTGAGCAGCAGTTTGCTAATGACACAAAAAATAAAAATAAAAATGTTTTTTAAACACGGCAAAAGCCCAAAACCTACCACAGACTATGTAGAACCGTTAGATAAGAGAGGTGGGAAAGCAAGCTATCAAGATACTAGAAAAGCAGCAACAGAGAAACTAAATTAATTACTGGCATCAACACACAGTACATTTAGGGAATTCTCCAGATAGAAACTGTGTTATATTGAAGTATTAGTGGATGCGGATAAATATAAATAGAAAAAATAAAGAGTAACAAATCACAAGGGTTAGATGGTATTCCCTGAGAAAGCAAAAGGGACTCAACATCTCAGCAGAAATCCATGCTGGGCCCATATTATGGGCGCAATTCTGTTCACCCCGTCTCAGAAGGGATACAATCAAAGAGAAATGCACATGCAAGAGTAACTTTCATATGATGGGAAGCTAAAGGAGAAGTATTCATCCTGCTAGAAGGGCAGGAAGAAATAGAAATCTATTGCAAACACTATTCTTTAATAGCAACATGATAAAAAAAAAATAGTGTCTCTGGCTTTAGATATTGTGATCCAAACTAATCACACTTTTAGCATCTGTTTTCATTCATCTGGACTATTTACAATTTCTCTTCAGTGTCAGTGTAATTAATTTCTTTTGTGTACGCTGTACCTGATGGCATTATTCTTAAACTTGTACACGTTGTTGAAAGCTTCTACTCCTGAGCTGAACAGATTGCTTATTTCTTAGCCTTCTCCCTTCTGTGCAGGAAAGTGTTGTTCTTCCACTACAAAGGATACTAAAAAGTTGAGTGTCTGTTCACTGAGATCCATTGCAGATAGTCTCTAGGACAGCTTCTAGCTATGCTGGGTGCTTCAGGGTCAGCCTTGCTAACCAGGACTCTGTTTTCTCTCATGCTTCTCAGTCCTCTTCTCCATCCCTTCAGAATTTAAGCTGTTATCTCTAATTGTGTCTTCTCTCAGTATGAATCTGTTTTTCTGGGCACAAGGACCCTTTGCTACTTAGTGAAACCAATGTGTTCATCTGTTTTAGCAGTGGTCCCTTAAGGAGGAAGTTGAATGGGGACCATAGGAATGTCTCAGTGGTCATGCATGTTGGAAATATTTGTTCCAGGAGGGGGTGACAAGTATGTCAGATTTAGAGGTTTTAGTGAAGTGTTACCTCTGATCTTTTGATTTGAGTAAAAATATTTGATAGGCATTCTGTGGCCAGAACAGTGGATCCAACAGCATTGGTCTGAAAGCTGGTTTAGCCCTTGCATTTCGTTGAAGCTTTCCGCTCTGCTGTGACCCCTTCTCTTCCCTTACTTCCCTTTTCATTATTATTATTATTATTACATGCTCAGCTTTCATATATTTTTTCCCATGAAATGCATTTTTTTCTCTTCCCCCTGCCCTCTTTAGACATGCCCTGCAACTGAATGCAATGGGCACGCAGCGGCTTCTAGAACTGGCCCGGCAGATGCAGAACCTCGAGGCCTTCATCCACATCTCCACCGCCTATGCAAACTGTGTCCGGAAATGCATAGATGAAGTCATCTACCCACCCCCAGCTGAACCCAAGAAGCTCTTCGATTTAGTAGAGTAAGTAGGAACTGCATCTCCTCTTCTGACATTGGTTTTGTGTCATTCTGCAGAAGACCTCTGAATTGTTCACATAACCTGTCTGGTGGGATTTCTGCTCATAGTTGCTGTTATTATGGTATCACCTTGTCTGCACACACCCATGCCAGCAAGAAATGCTGGCCATGAGAGAGACCAAGGGAAGAGAGAGCTTTCATTCTCAGTGTTTTTGAGGGGTACTTTTCACAGAATTTATCCAGTAAGTCTATCTTTTCCGTGTTTTATCTTGAAACTAGCTTTACTGAGGTTTTTTTGAAAAGAGAAGAAATAGAGACTCTGTTTTGGAGTCTTTGTATCTGGAGAGCTACTGAAATCATCGTGCTTTATAAACATTTGGCTGAGCTAAGAATATTTTTCCAAATACAAAAGTCTTAGAAAATAGCATAAACCACACTTAAAAACCCTGTGGTTTCACCTACCTCTAAATTTTAGCACACACCGTTTTTAAAAAGACTCTGTGATTTCATGAGAGTCCAGCATTAAGTTATGCATGAGTGTATTTGCTACCAGGAGTGGAGTTGTGTTGCTGTTTTCTGTAAGATTCAACTCTGTTGCTACCTTAATAAGAACTGAAAATTTTCATATACCTTATATACATTTCTTCATCTTTTCAGCTTCCCAACATTGTTGCCACTTATTTCAACAATGCTGTGGTATTAAACCAGAGTTATATGGGGATGAGCCAGAAACAGGCTGTTCAGCATGAGAATGAGTTTGAGGGAACAACAAAAAAGCTTGTTTAGCTGAATTTACCGAAATGAAGAATAATTAGAAAGAATAACAAAATCTGATGATAAAGGCCCCAGGACACCTTCCCCTCTGAGAATTTTCCCACAGCTGTGACTTTGTTTTCAATTATTTTCTAGTGGTATTCCACTTGTGTGATATAAGCAACTGACCTGTGAACTAGTAACCCAAAGAGCTGGTATAAAATCTTTCTTCTCCTTGATTCAGGGTAATAGGAGATGAGCTTAATTAATGTCCACAAGGAGAACCACTAAGTTTTCATTTCAAAAAATTGTTTGTCTAAAGAAATAATTTCACTGTCTAAGCACTACTCCAGAAAATTTAGTACAAATCAGTGTTTTCTGTTTGAATTTCTCCAGTAGCCCATATTCTTGCACATTTTTACTTCCAGCTAGTAGTCATCTATCATTTACCATTTATTCAGCAAGTTGAGCATGATAAAAACATAAGAAATGCCCTAGTGCTTTAGAGCAATAGACTGCCTGGACTAATATCTTGCCCTCAGCAGTGGCACTGGGAGATGCTGTTTAGGGTAACTACACCAGCCCGGATACTTTTTGCAATCTGTTCCCCTTGTAGCCTCCCAGAAACCAGAACTGTTGTATGAGGGGTGTTATGTCCTATTCTTTTCTGATCTGTTTTTGAATCCACTAATTTGTTTAATGCCTTTTTGATCTTTCTGGTACTCTGCCACTGCAACTCCCTGTGGCAGCAGGTTCCAAAGTTTACTAGCTAACTGCCATGTAAAGACGAGCTTTCTTTTATCTGTTTCAAACTGTCATAATAGTAGTTTCATTACACGTCCCATAGTTGTAGCGTTGGGAGTCTCTGCAGCATTTGCCCTATTCACTGCCTCTGCAATTCTGTAAATCTGGATTGCATTCACCCTGGACCATCTCTTCTGCGGACTGAAGAGTCTTAGCCTTTTACCATCTCCTCACATGACTGTGCTGGTTTTGGCTGGGATAGAGTTAATTTTCTTCATAGAAGCTAGTAGGAGGCTGTTTTGAATTTGTGCTGAAAACAGTGTTGATAATAGAGGGATGTTTTAGTTATTACTGAGCAGCGCTTACAGAGTCAAGGCCTCTTCTGCTCCTCACACCACCGCACCAGCGAGTAGGCTGGGGGTGCACAAACAGTTGGGAGGAGGCACAGCCGGGAGAACTGACCCCAACTGACCAAAGGGATATTCCATACCATATGACATCATGCTCAGCATATAAAGCTGGGGGAAGAAGAAGGAAGGGGGAGATGTTGGAAGTTACGGCATTTGTCTTCCCAAGTAACCATGACGTGTGTGATGGAGCTCTGCTTTCCTGGAGATGGCTGAACACCTGTCTGCCCATGGGAAGTAGTGAACGAATTCCTTGTTTTGCTTTGCTTATGCGCACGGCTTTAGCTTTACCTATTAAACTGTCTTTATCTGTGTGATGCTTAGTTGCTGGCTAGGGTTAAACCATGACAATGCCAACAGACCTGTCTCCTTGATGATTTTAGTTGCCCTTCCTCTGCTTTTCTTCAAGTCCACTCGCTCTGTGAGGTGCAAGGGCCAGTCAGAACTGCATGCAGTATTCAAGGTGTGGTCACTCAAAGTTTCATTTAAATAGCTTCAAAAGGACACCATTGGTCTTGTTCTCAGTACCTGATGATGTTCAACTTTTCATTGACTTTTTTGTCTGCTGCTACTCTTTGACTTGGAGGTTTCATAGAGCTGTCAGCTATGCTTCAAGAGCTCTGGCTGAGCTGCAGCTGCCAGTTCTGAGTTCAGCAACCTCTAAGACCAGTTTAGACAGCTTTAGCCTAAATGCATTACCTTACTTTTATTTACAGTGAAGCTAATCTGCCACCTTTTTGCCCACTGACTCAGTTTTACAATGTTCTTTGGAGTTCATCAGTATCAATATCACATTTCACTGCCCCCAAAAGCTTACCATCACTTGCAACTTTGGAAACAATTCGTGTTGATGGCTCAGATAAAAAAAGACTTCAGCAAAGGCCTGAATGCTAATCAGAAATGTGCAGAAGTGCCTGGCTACCCCAGAGGTGGCTGCTTCAGCTGCTTTGTATTAGACACTAAGTATTTATTTATTGTAGTTTGCATGTGCAGCAGAGAGTGTGATGTTTGAAAGAAAGGTTGAGTGACAGAGGATGGGCTTTCAGATGTGTTCTTTGTTATGTTTATCTTAGTTGTGTGTTTGCTTGCTTTTTCTTAGTCACATAATTAGAGATGGGTTTTCTCTTTCACTAGATTTTTGAATTTGTTCTGCAGTTTTTCCTGTGTCCCATACTCCAGAAGTTCACAACCTTCTGGTACTTTTAGTGAGACAGAAGTCACAGCATGTGCTCAGCCAGGGTGGCATCTGTTTGTTTACAGTGTTTGCAGGTAGCCTTATAATTCCTCACAGCAAAGACAACCACTGCCTTTAAAGGCATTGAAATCAGGTGAGCCTTGGTGAAATTCACTGTCTTCAGGGTCATTGGTTTGGAAGACATTTTGCAGACCAAAGGCAATGTATGAAGGAGATAAATGGGGCTGCAGGGCATGTGGAGGAGCAGGATGGGGGAAGTCCCTGTGATGTTAGGATAACATAAAATTGTAGAATGGTTAGAGTTGGAAAGGACCTTGAAGATCATATAGTTCCAACCCCCCTGCGATGGGCAGGGACACCTTCCACTCAACCAGGCATATGGGCAGAATGGGATAGAGAAAACTGAGAGATTGCGAAGGGGATTACTTGGAGAGAGAGAGAGAAGACAAAGCAGGGTGGGAAGGAGATGGGAAAGATGCACCTTTTATTATTCACATAAGTGAAATAAGTTATTATTCACATAAGTGGAAGAAAAAATATGTGGATAACTGGGTACAGAAAGTTTCAGAGAAAGGCAATTAACAGATATCAGAATGTCACCTTTAAAAAGGTGGGGGAGGAAAAAAAGGAGACAAGGAAATTCAGACAACCCCTGTCTTAAAGTGCTCTTCTGCAAATACATTAAGAGGCATGATCACACAGCTGGATGCAATAACAGATCCATTTAATGATGCTTGTGGCCATGCAATTGATATATGCTTATTCAGTTGAAATCCCAAGTAGGACTCCCAGCTGTTTCTTTTTCTGTTCTTATTCTCCTATTATATCCCTGCTTTTCAGTATTTTGATATTTAACCTGCAAGTAAAGCCTTACGCCTAATCTGTGTAAACCAAAAGTCACATTTCTCAGTGCTGCCAGGCCAATAGAGGAAACATCAAGCAAGGTTTGCCTTAATCTAAAGCTAAGGGAAATCAGCTTTGAAGGGTGTGCTGAGGTAAGGAACACCGTGAAGAGTGGGCTGAAGCAGAACTGTTTTCATTATTGCAGAAAATGTAGATTC